>NC_092872.1:740069691-740372191 GCF_028372415.1 Notamacropus eugenii
CCCCATATAACTTCTCCCTTTCTCCTCCCAATATTTCTCTCTCACTGCTTGATTTCATTTTTTTTTTAAGATATGATCCCATCCTCTTCAATTCACTCTGTGCACTCTGTCTCTATGTGTGTGTGCGTGTGTGCATGTGTATGTGTGTGTACTCCCACCCAGTACCCAGATACTGAAATGTTTCAAGAGTTATAAATATTGTCTTTCCATGTAGGAATGTAAACAGTTCAACTTTAGTAAGTCCCTTATGACTTCTCTTTGCTGTTCACCTTTTCATGGTTCTCTTCATTCTTGTGTTAGAAAGTCAAATTTTCTTTCTAGCTCTGGTCTTTTCATCAGGAAAATTTGAAAGTCCTCTATTTCATTGAAAGACCATTTTTTCTCCTGAAGTATTATACTCAGTTTTGCTGGGTAGGTGATTCTTGGCTTCAGTCCTAGTTCCTTTGACTTCTGGAATATCCTATTCCATTCCCTTCTATCCCTCAATGTAGAGGGTGCCAGATCTTGTGCTATCCTGATTGTATTTCCACAATACTTGAATTGTTTCTTTTTAGCTGCTTGCAATATTTTCTCTTTCACCTGGGAATTCTGGAATTTGGCCACAATGCTCCTAGGAGTTTCTCTTTTTGGATCTCTTTCATGCGGTGTTCTGCGGATTCCTTGAATATTTATTTTGCCTTCTGGTTCTAGAATCTCAGGGCAGTTTTCCTTGATAATTTCATGGAAGATGATGTCTAGGCTCTTCTTTTGATCATGGTTTTCAGGTAGTCCCAGAATTTTTACATTGTCTCTCCTGATTCTATTTTCCAGGTCAGTTGTTTTTCCAGTGAGATATTTCACATTGTCTTCTGTTTTTTCATTCTTTTGGTTTTGTTCTGTACTTTCTTGGTTTCTTATGAAGCCATTACCTTCTATCTGCTCCATTCTAATTTTTAAAAAACTATTATCTTCAGTGAGCTTTTGCACCTCCGTTTCCATTTGGTCATTTCTGCATTTTAAAGCATTCTTCTCCTCACTGATTTTTAGGACCTCTTTTGCCATTTGGTTTAGTCTATTTTTAAAGGTGTTATTTTCTTCAGCATTTCTTTGGGTCTCCTTTAGCAAGATATTGACTCATTTTTCATGATTTTCTTGCATCGCTCTCATTTCTCTTCCCCATTTTTCCTCCATCTCTCTTACTTGATTTTTAAATTTTTTTAAAATCTCTTTTGTGGTCTGACACCACTGTTTATTATTGTTTCTTGGATTTTAAAAATTAATGTATAGAAATTCAGTTAATTTTTGAGGGTTTATTTTGAGCCTGAAACTTTGCTAAGTCTATTAATTGTCTTGATTAGCATATTTGCTGATTTTCTAGGATTTTCCAAATATATCATGACATCATCAGCAAAATAGGGATAGACTTATCTTCTTTTTATACAAATTTATGTCCTTATTTTTTCCTCCTGTTTTATTGCCATTGCTTGCATTTCCAGAACCATATTAAGTAATAGTAGAGATTGAGCAATCTTGTTTCACTTCTGTATTCAGTGAAAATTGTCCTAGTGTATTTGTCTTATGGTTGCTTTTGGTTTTAGGTGCTTTTCATGATATTAAAAAATTCCCTCTATGCCTATACTTTACAAGCTTTTTTTTTAAGAACGTAAATAAGTTTTGTACTTTGTCAAATGCTTTTTCTGTCTTTTATCTAGTGAAATAATTGTGGTTTTGAATTTTTTGATTCCTTATAAGATTTTTTATGTTAATTATTTTCCTGATGCTGGGCATCCATGCTATAAATCCAACTTGGTGATAATGATTGATTTCCTGGAAAATCACTGCAGTCTGCTTGATAGGATATAGTTCAAAATTTTTGAAGTGATATTCACTAACAACATTTAGCATTTGACATCTGTTATCAGAGCTTCATTTGTCTCGTAAGACGATTCTGGTGGAGTACTTCCTTTCTTAATTTTTGAGAGTAGCTGTTCTTAAAATAACTGATAGAATTCTCATATAAACTAAGAATCTGGAGTATATTTTTCATTTTGGAAGTTCCTTTACAGTTCTTTCTATTTACTTTTCTGAGATTGAATTAGTTATCTATCTCATTTTCTGTCAGTATGGGTATTTTATGTTTCTTATGTTCTTAGTTTTGTTAGCATATAACTGCACATAATAGATTTTGATTATTCTTTTTTATTTCTTCTGGTTTTGTTGTGATTTCACTCAGCTCATTGGTAGCCTGGGTCTTTGAATTACCCCTTACATAATTTTGGGTGGTCACTTAATCACTCTCTGCCCCAGCTTCCTCATTTGTAAAATGGGAGAATTGGAATAGATGACCTCTCTGGTTCCCTCAAAATCTAGCTCTACACAATTCCATTTCCCTGCAGTATATTAGCAATGAGACTTCAAGTAAATTTTTTCTTTTCCCTCTGGTTTCTTCTTCCAATGAAATGAAAGAATGGGCTAAAACTTCTAAAAGTTTCCTTGCAATTCTAAATCAGTGATTCTGGGATCATAAAGCCCCATTTTTAACCTCAGATTTCTCCTTTATAAAATGGGAGGAAGGAATTTATTAGGAGTTTTCTGAGGGTCCTTTCAATTCTATAATCCCATCTTACTCAACTTCCAGTATTATCCTTGAAACTAAAACATTTTCTCAGACTGACACTTGTCACCACAGAGTCAAAGGAAGCATTTCTCCCTACTCAAACAGCTCAAAACTCTGGCCCTGATAACGAGGAATGCATTCCTGTTTCAGAACCATGTTTAGAGAACAGCTCACGGTGCCTTTCTTGTGCCCTCTAGAGGCAGCAACAATGTCATGCTTGTTTCAGGGAACAGAATCCAACAAAATACATGGAGTCTTAAAAACACAAGATCACAGTACTAGACCTGAGGGGAATCTCAGAAGACTACCCCCAACCCCTTTTTTCAGATGAAAACAAGAAGATGCAGTCACACAAGTAGTAAATGTTAGGGCTGCGAATTCAACTTCCAAGTCCTGTAAGTCTACATTCAATTCCCTTAGAGATGACCATCATTCTCATAATTTAAGAGGAAAATGAAGGACACCGAAGGAAAGTAAGATGCCAAAAGTTCCACAGCAAGGCAGTGCTACATCCAAGACAAGAACCTGAGTTTCCATTTCAGCATAGTATTTTCTCTTTAGTAGAATTTATTTTGAAAGTTCCCAGCAAAAATCCTGATTAAGAACTCAATGGTACCAGACACCTGACTGTCCCCATATTTCTAGGGTTACCTGAAGCAGGGCATGGGTCTAACAACTGCAACTTGACTCAATGTGCTTTTTAAATATTTTATAATATCAGTTGTCCATAACCATCCCTCCCTTCCTTACCCTTACAAGTGTCTAGGGATGCTTCATAGCCTAATGAAAAGAGTAGTGACCTTAAATCCAGAAAGCCTGGGACACATTCTAGCTCTACCATTTACTAGCTATGTGACTTTGTTTAGTTCAGTTTGTCCTTTTAGTCCTCAGTTTTCTCATCTGTGACATGGAGGTAACCATAAATACGACCATGGACCTGGAGATTCAAGAGAATTCAGAAGCCATTTATTTCAGTTCCTTAATCTTGCCTATGAGAAATCTAAGTCCCAGAGTGTTTGAGTAATTTTCCAAGAGGATCACAGGTAATAAACACTTTGAATGAGTTCTGTGGCTCCCAATGCCATGGACCACAAAAAGCCTCTTTCCCAGAAATGTTGGGAAGAAAATGATTAACAATATATTGGCTGGTTTGTCCTTTGTCTTCGAAGATGACCAAAATGGCATCACCATGATGAAGTGAAATTTCAATGTGTCTTATTGTGTCTAAAGAGACCAATATGAGCTCAGAACGCTCTACCATAGGTTGGGCACAGATAGTTCATGGAATATTTGGGGTGGATATCTCAAATTTGTGTATCCTGCTTTTACTTTGTGCTGTCTCAATTCTGCTTTGCTCAAAGAGCACAGCACCCTTTCTGATGTGGGCATGCCATGCTGAGCAGTCCTGTGCCAGTGCATGTTACACATGTTACACAGTGAAAACCAAAGTTCTTGAGAGAGACCTTAAGAGTGTCCTTGTATCGCTTCTTCTGGCCACCATGTGATCACCTTTCCCATGCAAGTTCTCCATAAAATAGTTTTTTTGGCAAGTGTACATTTTGCATTTGAACAATGTGACCAGCCCATTGGAGTTGTGCTCTCTGAAGCATAGCTTGTATACTTGGCAGTTCAGCTCAAGCAGGGACTTTAGCGTCTGGTACCTTATACTGCCAGGTGATCCTCAGAATCTTCCTAAGACAATTCAAATGGAAGTGATTCAGTTTCCTGGCATGGTGCTGGTAGAATGTCCATGTTTCACAAGCATATAACAATGAGTTCAATACAACATCTCTGTAGACCTTCAGTTTGGTAGTTAGTCCAATACCTCTTCTCTCCCAAACATTTCTTCAGAGCCTCCCAAACACTGAGCTAGTTCTGGCAATGCATGCATCAACCTCATTGTCAATGTGTACATTCCTAGTAAGTACGCTACCAAGGTAAGTGAATTTATCCACAGCATTCAAAACTTCTCCATTTGTTGTAACCAATGACTCCACGTATGGATGGTGTGATGGTGGCTGATGGAGCACCTGGGTTTTCTTGGTGTTAATTATTAGGCCAAAATTAGCACAGGCAGCAGAGAATTGATACCTACTTTGTTACATCTCAGCTTCAGAGGCTGTATTGAGTGCACAACCATCTGCAAACAGAAAATCATGCACCAACACTCCCTCCATTTTGGTCTTGTCTAGTAGTCTTTTCAAACTGAAAGAAGTTATCATCAATATGGTAGCTGACCTTGATGCTTTGTTCACCCTCACTGAAAGCATTTGGCAACATGTCTGAAAACATCATGCTAAAAAGTATGGGAGCAAGCACGCAGCCCTGTTTCATTCCACTGGTGACTGGGAAGGTCCTAGAGCATTGTCCATTATCCAGGACTTGGGCAAGCATGCCATCATGAAATTGATGTACAATGCTGATGAACTTCTCCAGGCAACCAAATTTTGACATAATTTTCCTTAAACCCTCATGACTAACAGTGTCAAAGACCTTGGTCTGATCTACAAAAGTTGTATACAGACCTCTGTTCTGCTCCTGGCATTTCTCCTGGTGTTGTCAGGCAGGAAACACCATACTGACTGTGCCTCGGCCCTTTCTGAAGCCACACTAGCTTTCAGGTATATGACCATCTTCCAGGTGAAGGAACAGCCTATTAAGGAGGACTCTATGAAGAATTTTGCAAGCAATGACTAAGAGATATCCCCCTGTGATTGTTGCAGGACAATCTATTCCATTTATCGTTATAGGGTTGGACAATGGAACTCTTGGGGGAATAACCTCCTCTTGCCATATAATGTGGTAAATTTCAGTCAGCTTTTGTATGAGCAATAGTTTCCCTACCTTGTAAATCTCAGCTGGAATAGAATCAGCGCCAGGTGCTTTGCCCTATGAAAGGAGCCTAATGGCCCTCAAAACCTCTTCTTCGGTTGGAAGTTCAGCTAAGGAGGGATTGACTTCAGTCTTGAATGTCAATGGCCTCAGCATTGATTGATGATTGTCTGTTGAGAACACTATGAAAGTGTTCCAACCATGTCCCTAGGATTATATCCTTATCACTAATCAATGTGGCTCCATCAGCACTGTGTGGTTGTGATGCACCATAGGTTTTTGGTCCATTAATAGCTTTCAGGGAATCATAAAAGTGCTTTGGATTGCAGATATCTGGGGTAAAATGCAACAGAAATGTGAATTCATGTAATAACATAATAACCACGATGATGTTGATAACACTTATTACTTTATTCAGCAACAATATCAGTTATTTATTCTATAGCTGATAGATCATTAAATAGAAGAGTGATAATTACAAACCATTCAATATTAATGCAATCCTTGCTTTATCCTTCTAAGACAGTTAACAAAAAATTAACGCTTACTCATTAGAAACCATGAGGAGGATTGATAGACAGGCTCAGAGAACATGATGAATAAGGCAAAAATCTGCAGACATACTTTTAGTGTCAGTAGAAAATATTTCACCATGCAATAAAGTTGAGATCATCAGATTTGTCAAATGTAGTTGAAGTGGTTTATCTGCAAATAGAATCAAGAAAATCTATCAGTCAGTCAACAATGAACAAATATTTATTAAGCATTTATTATGTGTCAGGCTCCATGCCAGGTACTGGGGATACAAATATAAATGAGTAGGATCCAAGAGTGAAATTCAAAGGCATTCTGAACTTGAACTAAGGTAAAAATGTACGTACAAAGAACTAAGGTAATAATGTACACACAAAGAAGTATCAAAGTTCTCTGAGTCATACAGATTTGGATGTAGAATCAGAGGGACTCATGACAATTCAGGACTAGGTTATTGTCACTCAGTGTTTACAGAAAGATAGTCTTCAAGATGCCAGACTTAGTGATCAATGCAGACCAGGCTGGAAAATGACAGAAAATCTGTAATGTATCACTGTGGGTGATAAGAATCCAGCACTTTCTGAACATCTAAAAAGTCACGGTCAATTAGAAGCTCCATAAATCAATAGATTAACAGATGAATTAAGAATTCTTAGAAAATTGTCTTGGGCACTAAGATATATCTAATGACTTTTTCATTTGTTACTCCTAAAACCCCAAATTGGCTTTTTTAATTCATCAGATAAGCTGAACACAGAACATTATAGTAGAAAGAATCATTAACTATAGTCAATCCATCATAATATTTGTTCATAAAAATTTAATAACAACATTTTGAACAGAGACCACTATACTGTAAGCACGTACTCTTCTGAGTACATGCAAAAAACTTCCAAAATAGAGAGGTCTTGTGGAAAAAGTGAAATGACATGGGAAGAAGAGAATGGATACACACATCATCAGTAAAAAGTTAATTTTTAACAACCCTCAATACTCTGGTCTTTGTATTATATTGTACATGAAAAGGGTTTTTCTTCACAGCAATGGTTGGATAGAAATTGTCATTACTGGTTGGTCTCATTTTCCTTCCAACTTTAAGAAGCCTGTACTTCTTCCTGTAGAGGAATCAACAACAATTCCTCTAGCTTCTAGGTTTCCCAGAAGATCTTTGCTTGTTTTCTGAGGATTCTAAGAGCTTTGATTTTTGCACATTATCTTCAAGTAGTATTCATTTTTAAATATCACAGAATTAAAAATGCAACAAAAAGTAAAGAAATATGAACATGGAACCAAATCTGACATTTGACTAACCAAGAATGAGCAAATGGTAGAGAAATAAGTGGAATCTGGTTTTGTCTGTTTCAGCCTAGGTCAGACATTTTGAGTGAGCCTAGCACCAGCTGGAGCGCTCATGCATGATCATTGGCGTCACAAAATAAATCTATCAAAATGAGTGCTTGTCACAGGTATTTTGCACACAAATTTGATTATACCCTTTTGCTAGGATGATATGGCATGTACACAGATAAGAAAATGAGGAGGGAGTGAGGTGTAATAACTACAGAAAGCAGAAACATCCTTCAATACAAAAAAGCATCTGAGTTACTCCTCAAAGGAAGCTAAAAAGTTTAAAAGGCAGAGGTAGGGAGGGAGTATGTTTTAGGCATGGGGACAGCTTGTGCAAATGAATGGAAGAGGAGGGATATAGTGTAATGTTTTTGTTTAGTCATGCCTCACTCTCTGAGACCCATTTGGGGTTTTCTTGGAAAAGATGCTGACTGGAGGAATTTGCTATTTTCTTCTCCAGCTCATTTTACAGATGAGGAAAGTGAAGTCAACAGGATTAATTGTCTTGCTCAGGGTCGCACAGGGTCAATAGCCAAATTTGAATTCAGGTTCTCCTGACTCCAGGACCTTTATCCACTGTACCCCCTGGCTATCCATCCCAAACATGAACCCTCCACAAAATTGAACTCTTTCTACTCATTGGTTTGTCCAAACATGTCACCTTTACCATCTCAATGTCTTTATATCATGGCATTTACCACTTCTATCCACCTAGACCATCCTAAATAACATAATGGTTATTGTCACTAATGTTGTCGTCGTCGTCATCATCATCATCATCATCATCATCATCATCATCATCATCATCATCATCATCATCATTATCACTAGTATTTCTTTAACACCAATGAGGGCTAAATTTGGCTGGAATGGAGAGCCCATGAAGGGGAGTGATGTAAACAGGTGTGAGAAGATAGGCTAGATCCAAACTGGAAACAGGTCTGAAGAGATGTAGTAACTCCCCCAAAGATAATTAACAAAAAACTTGGATTTGAACTTATTCCCCTAAAATTCAGTTGACACTTATTAAGTATATTCTTTCTATTCCCTTGAATCATCTCTTGGATTCAGAAGATCTGGGTTAAAAACCTTGACACTAACATTCATTAACTATCACTGGGCAAGTCACTTCATAATTGTATGAAGAACTCCCTTATAAAATCTTATGTGCAAATGAGTTGGGATCGTTTCTGACGCTGCAAAATTTCATTGGGGCGTTGAGGGAGACTATGTAGTATAATCTAAAGGTCATTGTTAATAACTTTATTGCCCTGGATAGTTCAAGAATACCCAAGGCTCTTCATAAAATCTGAGGCCATTTGGTCCAATTAGACTCCTTCCACCTGAGAAGAAAGAAGACATAAAGATTGAAACCATCAGAATAACTGATGAACTGATGAGCAACAAAAGAGTTCTGCCAATTTCTGTAAGCATTAATTAGCTTACCTCTCTCTCTCTGTGTGTGTGTGTTTGTGTGTTCGTGTGCATGTGATTTTTTAAAACAAGGAACAGAGGGGAACAAATCTATGGTTTCCCTGTCATAGGGAACTTTCTGTAACAACATAGATCAATCACTCCATAACCTATAGTCTATATAGTATAGTATAGAGAATTGTTTGAGGCAGTGAAATATATTCAGAGATTTGCCATGGGTCACATTGCTTGTACATGTCAAAAGAGAGTTGAGCCCAAGCCTTCCTGCTCCAAAGCCAGATCTATTATGTGATGACCACTTACCTATCTTTCTTGTGAATGCTGAATTGAAAGGTATTTCGGGTTCTACTTATTCCAGATTGGTACCCAAATGGAATGAGGGGAAGCAGTGTCATGAAATGACTTGAATATTGGATGGGGAGTTCTCCAGAATTCCCAAAGACTTAGGTTCAAATACTTTCTCTGACAATTACTAGCTATGTGACCATGGAGAAATCACTTAAAATCTCTAAGACTTAGTTTCCCAAATTGTAAAATGAAGTAACACTTGTAATATTCACTCCAGTTGTAAAGGGATCAGCTTCCTTTGTTTTCCTGAGTGGAAAGTGAGGCTTAAGATTCAAAGGTCATTTAGAGTCAGGGAGTCTAAGTGCTACCATTATCTAGCGGTATGTGATATGAGGCAAATGACTTTCATTTTTTGGTTTTTGGTTTACTCATCTATAGAATGAACACTGGATTGGGTAAACTAAAAGTCCCCTTTAGGTTAAAGCCCAGTGAAACTATCACTTTGGTTTTTCAAATAACTAGGTCTGTGACTACACAAATCCATTAATTTCTCTGAGCTTTAATTCCTCATGTATAAAACAAGGATAATAATTACCTTCATATTTCACAAGACTGTTGGGAAAAATTACTTTGTAAACTGTAAAGCACTTGATAAAAGTAAGTTGACCTTTGGTCCCTGCTAGTCAGATAATGAAGCAATCTTGTGATGAGGAGGAGTCTAAATGACTGTTTTTGGACCTTACTAACCCTGTAAGCTAAGTATTATGCTCCCCTAAGAGATGCTAGTGAAAGTGGCATTGATTTTGGGCCCCCTTTAGAATATAAGCACCTTGAGTCAAAGGACTATTTTTGGGTCTTTATCCCTACTTGTTAGCTCAGTGATTAGGAGAAAGTGCAAATAAGGGCTCTCCTTTACAAATTCACCCACCCTTGCCATAGGAATGATGTAATACCTACTCTGTAGTTACAATGCTGATATTCCCTCCAAGGTGACCTGCAAATACCTCATAGTGTGTCCCTACTGGTTCTCTGGTTTTGGCCATACACCCTCTCCACTCAACTTTTCTTGTTTTCCTTATCCTTCTCCTTAGTGAGGGGAAGGCAACTGGACTATGAAATCAACCACATTAATCAGTGTTCCTCTTACATAAACTTGCAAATTTTTAATTGTGGGAAATGTTTATCATTTTTTTTCTGGGCTTATGAAGGTTAAAGCAGGTTCAAAATACCCATAAATGCTTTTTAGGTCTCTGTCTTCCTGAGATGGAAGATATGAATCATCATGTTGGTTCTACCTTTGGGGCTTTGAAATCATATATCAACTATTGTCTCATCTTAGAACTGAAATCTTCTCCCCTTAGAACATCCAACCACCCGATGATGCCTTAGTAGGTCATAGTAAGCATATGCAGAAATATGGAACCTGATTTCTTCATCCGGCCTTCTGTTCCTGTCCTAAATTCGAGGAGAATTTTTAGGATGAGAGGAGCATTACTCCTTGAGGCTCCCTAGAACTTTTGTAAGGGGAAGGGAAGAATTATAAGGGAAGAATTCCCCAAATAAGTTTGCAGGGCAGCTTAGAATCAAGAACATAGCAGCAATAAATAAGGGATTTTCTCACTCTAGTCATGTAATGTCACTTTTAGTTCTATACCTACAAAGAGATTACAAAAAAAAAGAAAAACAAAAGGAAAAGGACACTTATGAGTAACAACATTTATACCAACATTATTCACAGCCAGATGCTGCAAATTAAAGAGGTATCTCCTTTTTGGGGAATGGCTAAATCAGTTAAAGTACAAGAATATAATTGAATTATTGCATCACATGAAATGGCGAAATGGAAAGTTTCTGAGGAAACTAGGAACATTCATTAAGTGTTACAGAGGAAAGTGAGGAGAACCAGGAGAACAATTCACAAAATGACAACGGTGTTGTAAAGAAAAACAAAGTTGAAAGACCACTCTGACCCTTACAAGGATAAATAAACCATGATTACTGAAAATCGAAGAGGAAACATGTAATCCATTTCCTGTTTGACTTAGAATGTAGGATGAGATTGACAGTTTTGGAAATACCCAAAGTGAGAATTTGTTCTTCTGGACTTTTCACATGTATAATTGGAGTTTTATCATTGTTTTTAAAAATTGTATAGGGGAAGAGTTGGGAAAGAGGCAGAATGAATGCTTGTATAATTACTTTTTTTTAAATAACTAATTTTTAAAAGAAGTGTTTTAACTATTTAGTTTTGCCAACTAAGATAAAAAAAAACAAAGATCGATTTTCTCTCCCTCCCATCCTCCACCAAATAGGTTTCCAGATATAAGAAGCATACAGGTCATGCTAGGGGTGAGGACTAGGGGAGGGGAGAGGACATGGACAACGAGAAAGGACCCAAGGCAGAGCTGGCAACTGATGTGGAGAGAAAGCTGCAATAAGGCTGCTGCCTCTGAATGACCTGCCCTCAGGGATCTTTAATGAAGAAAAAAAAACAAAGGAAAAGACTTCCATTGACAAAAAAGGAGGTAGAGACAAAGATTCGATAACAATAATAATATGTATGATAATATATCATAATAATATAATGTGTACTTAATAATTCAGTAGGAAGTTGGGTCAGAGTTTTGGGCAGCAGGGAGCTACATGCCCAAGGAAGACCTTGTGGCTCACAAGGTACATTTGTGATCATGGGGAGACAGTAAGTCTTCTGAATGTTGGTGTCCTGGACTATTGACACATTTGGGCATGGGCCTTTTCTGCATATTCTGCCAAGTTAAATCACGTTGGTTGTTCTCTTGGACATCAGTCAGTCGCCTATATAGACTTGTCTTTCTCTATCAGAATATAAGCTTCTTGGGAAGACAGAGATTCTGACTTTTGCCTTCTGGCCTCAGAGCCCAACACAGTGCCTGGCATGGGACAGGCTCATAAGAGACACTTTTTCATTGACACATTCATTCCTTCCTTCCCTGAGGACTTGGATGAAAGCCCTTTGCAGAGATTTTCAAAATAAACATGACACTGACATTTCCATTGTTTCTCTTTTTTGTGAGATATGCCCCCCAAACTGTGTCCAGACCACTGTGGGGTGCTATCTGTTCTGCAGGCTTAAACACCCCACCCACTATCCTTGCCCTCTCCATTTGCAAACCAATCAAATCAATATTTGAGCAGGTTATTTGGCTCCCTTCTTGCTCCATTAACCATTCCTGTGATTTCTCCAATCCACACTCTCCATCCTAACTACTTCTCCCCTGTTTGTGTTGTTTTGCTGCATTTGTCCTATGGGCAGGGGCAGTCTCCCTTTGGAATTCCTATTCCCAATGTTCAGCTTACTACTAAGCAAATAGCTGAATCTTAAGAAAATTTTTTCATTCATTCCTGTCATCAGAAGGTAAGTGTGGATGTCTTCTGGTTTGTAAAAGGTCTAAAAGCAATTATTGGATCTCTGAAACATAGAGGGGAGAGGACTATTAGGGGCTACCCAAACTAAAGCAGATTTGAACAGGAATTCTCTCTACAACCTGCCCAACCAACTGACACTGGAAGACTTCTGGCAATGGGAAAACTTGTTTCTTTTGAATTCCCCTGTGTCTCTGAGATTCTGTGGTTTTGGTGAGTTTTTCTCTGAGGATTCACCAGTTTCCAGTCCTAAAGAAGGCTTGTGTCTGCACTTAGATGCTGACTGCTGACAGCAGCATGTCCACAGGACCAAAGACAAACCTGAGGATGCTCATATTACGACCCTTTGTGTCACTCCAAGTCCCAGTCAGAGGATTGGGAATATTTGGGAGGACATCAGTACAAGAAAAATGGGGATCCAGAGGCTAAAGCGGTGAAGGTTGTCTTCTGCCTCCAATCTGGGTCTAGCTTGACTCTCCCAGAGAAGGGAAGGCCCATGCCTTCACCAGGAGGGGTTGGGTAGAATGCCATTCCGGTTATGTGAGCTTTGGGTAGATGAGTGGGAATTTTTAGGGAAAGGAGTGAAAAAGGGCTGATTCTGCTCTCAATCAGACAGATCCAAAAGGAGAAAAGACAGTGACTTTTTGCCATCTTGTGAGCTTGGAAGCACTCAGGCAGACTTTTATAGGAGCAGCTTGAGAATAAAAGGCCCAAACTGCAAAGGTACCAGCTACAAAGGACGGGATTGTCTGGGATCTGGTGAGGAAACAGGAGAGGGAGCTTCCCTGGAAAAATTCTCATCTGCCTCTGAGTTTTCTCCATATGACAATAGATTGAGAGCTGAAAGGTACCTAAGATGCCGTCTATCGCACCCTCCTGCTACCACCATTTTACAGATTAGAAACAGAGACCCAGACAGGTTAAGTAACTTGCTGACATTTACCCGCATAGGAAGTGAGAGAGTCAAGATTTGAACTCAGGGCCTCTGACTTCCAATCCAGCACTTTCTCCAGTGGACCACACTGCCACTGGGTCATGCTCCCATGACTTGGGACCACAGGAAGCTCTGGATGAGAGGGAAGACTAAATTTTATAAGAGAGTGTATTTTAGCTGGCTCAGAAGATACTTCTGGATTTCCATAGTATTTACTCCTTCCATTTTTAGACTCACTTCAAATGGGATCAAGGATTCCTGGGGCTAGTAGATGACAGAACGTGGACAGTTTCCCTCCTTAGCCCTGCAATCCTCCCATTCAAGCAGCAGTGTTTTTTTTTCCTTCCAGAAAAAGAAGGTGAGTTCTGGGGAGGGAGATGGTGTGACTGAGCAGAACTGATAAGAACGGTACCCATCTTTTCTCTTCTATAGGATCTGTAGGAGGACACTGAAGAATCAATGGCTCCCTATACTATCCGGAAATATCAGGACCAAGACAGAGAAGCTGTGATAGACATATTCAGTAAGGGATTACTGACTCATGTTCCTTCTGCCTTCTTCCATCTGTTGAAGCAACCCAGAAGCATCCTGCTCTTGCTGAGTGTCCCAGGGGCCCTGTTTCTTGGGTCTGGTTCCCTCCTCCTGTTTCTCCTGGCCCTTCCAGGTCTCCTGGTCTTCTTGTGGATGGCTGCTAGATATCCCTTCAAGTGCTATCTGAGCCATGCTTTGCACACTGATTTCAGGGACATCAGGAAATCCTATCTCAGTGACAAAGGTTCTTGTTTCTGGGTAGCAGAGTCAGAGGGTCAAGTGGTGGGCATGATGTGTGCCTGTCCAGCACAACAGGGTTCAAGAGAACAGAAATGCCTGGAGTTGCTAAATTTGTCAGTAAGCCCAGAGTACCAGGGCCAGGGCATCGCCCAATCTCTTATCCAGACTCTATTCCAATTTGCACAGGAGCAGGAGTATGATGCTGTGGTGCTGAACACTATTTGCTTTAATTACCCAGCTCAAAGAGTATATGAGAAGATGGGTTTCTGGAAATCACATGAAGCCTTTGATTCTTTAATGTGGCGATTGGTAGCTATGCCTTCTTTCTGTTATGAATATTCAGTTCCTTCTTCACTCTGAAAGGTTCCTGAAACATTTTTGCCTTTAGTCCTTTATAGATTGGCCCACAGTAGTGCTCTGTGCACCATCAGTGATCATTAAAGGCTGTTGACCACCTTAAATACTGACTTTCTCCCCATGTGGCAAAAAGTCTTCTCCAAAACAAAGGAATTTAAGATGGATAAAATCACAGGGTCACAGCATTGGAAAGGACCTCCCTGGCATCCAGGTTAACTTTCTGCTAACCAGGAATCCCTACCACTACGTACCTGACAAATGGATGTCCAGCCTTTGCTCAGACACCTTCCATGACTGGGAAATGCTTAGAAGGCATTCTATTTCCCTTGGGATGTCTCTAAGTGCCAGGAAGATTTTATTTAATGCTGCCTAGTCTCCTTCTCTGTGGCTCCTCATTCTTGCTGCTGGGAGCATGTGGATTTCTCTTTGCAATTAGAATAGCTTCCTTCATATCCGTGGTGATGACTTACCTGTCTATCTCTCAAATCCAATGCAACTCAAAGAACAATTATTACTACCTGTGACAGAAGCACTGGGGATAAATTAATAAAAAGAATGACAATCTCAGCCCTCAAGAAGCTTACAATTTAGAAGGAGACTATTTCCAAAATTATTAGGGAGATAGAAAATGGACATATATGTTCTCAAATGTTTATAACAGCTCTCTTTGTGGTGGCAAAGAATAGGAAGCCAAGGGAATGTCCATCAATTGGAGAATGTCTGAATAAATTGTGGTATATGAATGTAATGGAATACTATTGTGCTATAAGAAATGATGAACAGGAAGACTTCAGAGAGTCCTGGAAAGACTTATATGAACTGATGCTGAGTGAAAGGAACAGAACCAGGAGAACTTTGTACACAGCAACAGCTACAGTGTGTGAGGAATTTTTTCTGGTAGACTTAGTACTTCAGTGCAATGGAAGGAATTAAAAAATTCCCAATGGTCTCTTGAAGCAATAGCCATTGAAGGTGAGGAGAGAGAGGTTTCAGGCATGGGGGACAACCAGTGCAAAGATAGTCATAATCCCTTTAGTATCTCAACTAGAAAGGGTCTGTAGAAGAATGAGTGAGATGGCAAGGGGAGGGATTGAAGGAGAAGGAAGGAAAGGGAGAATTCAAGAGGAAATGAATTCTAGGCATCAAGGTCAGCCAGTGAAAAATCATGAAGATGGGACATGGAGTGTCCTGAGTGAGGAACAGAGGGCAGGCCAATATGGGAAAGAGTCAGAGTGCCAGAGGGTGGATCATGTCCAACATGTCTGGGACGAGAGGTTGGGAACAGGGGGCACAGGGCTTTAAAAGACTAAAACCGGCTGCCTTGCTGTGCCTCAGACTTGGCATTCCAAGTGTCTTAGCACTAGCTGTCTTGTATTCTCAAGCCTGGAATGCATTATAGTCTCTTCTTTGTCTCTTATCATTCCTAACTTTATTTTTTTCTGAATACAGTATTTTATTCTTTGCATAGAATTTTAAAAAAGCAATAAACAATATGTCATGTAATAATGACCAGTTAGTTGCATGTCTGTAGTCTCTCCTACACCCAACCAGTTTCCAGGCAGTACATAAGCAACCTCAAACTCGAGAGTGATGCCTTGTTCATCCTCACTGAAAGCATCTGTCAACATGGCTGGAAACATCATGCTGAAAAGCATAGGAGCAAGCACACAGTCCTGTTTCACTGCATTGGTGACTGGGAAGGTACGAGAGCATTGTCCATTATCCAGAACTTGGGCAAACATGCCATTGTGAAATTGAGTACAATACTGATGAACTTCTCCGGGCAACCAAATTTTGATATAATTTTCCATAAACCCTCATGACTAACAGTGTCAAAGACCTTGGTCGGATCTGTAAATGTTGTATATAGACCTTTGTTCTGCTCTTGGTATTTCTTCTGGTATTGTTGGGCAGAAAACACCATATTGACTGTGCCTCAGCCCTTTCTGAAGCCACACTAGCTCTCAGGTATATGACCATTTTCAAGGTGATGGAACAACCTATTGAGGAGGACTCTAACAAGAAGTTTGCCAGCAATGATGAAGAGAGATCCCCCTGTGATTGTTGCAAGACAATCTATTCCCTTTACATTTATATAGATGGACAATGGAAGCATCTTTGAACTCTTGGGGGAATGACCTCCTCTTGCCATATAACCTGGAAAATTTCAGTCAGCTTTTGTATGAGCAATGGTCCCCCTACCTTGTAAATCTCAGTAGGAATAGAATCAACACCACGTGTTTTGCCACATGAAAGGGGACTAATGGCCCTCAGAACCTCTTCTTCTGTTGGAAGTTCAGTTAAGGAGGGATTGGCTTCAATCTGAGATAAATGGTCAGTGGCCTCAGGATTGATTGGTGATGGTTTGTTGAGAACATGATAGAAGTGCTCAGTCCATCTCTCTAGGATCATGTCCTTATCACTAATCAGTGTGGCTCCTTCAGCACTGAGTAGTTGTGATGCACCATAGCTTTTTGGTCCATAAATAGCTTTCAAGGAATCATAAAAGCACGTTAGATTGCAGGCATCTAGGAGAAAATGCAATAGAAATGTGAATTCATGTAATAACATAATAAACATAATGATGTTGATTATTCTTATTGCTTCTTTCAGTAACAAAATCAGTTATTTACTTTATAGCAGTTCATAGATCATTAAATAGAAAAGAGTGATAATTGCAAACCATTCAATATTAATGAAATCGATGCTTTTTCATTCTAAGACAGTGATCAAAAAATTAACACTTTCTCGTCATAAACCATGAGGAAGATTGATAGACAATCTCAGAGAACATGATGAATAAGGCAAAAATCTGCTGACATACTTTTAGTCTCAGTAGGAATTATTTCATCATGCAATAAAGTTGGGTAACAGGTTGAGATCATCAGATTTGTCAAATGTGGTTGAAGTGGTTTATCTGCAAATAGAATCAAGAAAATCTATTAGTCAACAATGAACAAATATTTATTAAGCATTTATTATACGCCAGGCTCCATGCTAGGTACTGGGGATACAAATATAAATGAATAGGATCCAAGAGTGGAACTAAAAGGCATTCTGAACTTGAACTAAGGTAAAAATGTAATACAAAGAACTAAGGTAATAATGTACATACAAAGAAGTATCAAAGTTCTCTGAGTCATACAGATTTGAATGTAGAATCAGAGGGATTTATGACAATTCAGGATCAGGTTATAGAAAGGTAGACTTCAAGATGCCAGATTTAGTGATCAGTGCAGACCAGGCTGGAAAATGGTAGAAACTCTGCAATCTATCCTTGTAGGTGGTAAGAATTCAGCACTTTCTGAACATCTAAGAAGTTATGGTCAATTAGAAGCTCCATAAATCGATAGATTAATAGATAAATAAAGAATGCTTAGAAAATTACCTTGAGCACCAAGATATATTCAATGGCATTTTTATCTGTCACTCCTGGAAGTCCAAATTGACTTTTTTACTTCAGCAGATAAATAGGACACTGAAGATTGTACTAGAAATAACCATTAACTATAGTCAATCCATCATAATATTTATCCATAAAAATTTAATAACACCATTTTGAACAGAGACCACTTTAATGAAACTTATACTCTCCTGACTACATGGCACGAAAACTTCCAAAATAGAGAGATCTTGTGGAAAAAGTGAAATGACATGGGAAGAAGAGAATGGACACACACATCATCAGTAAAAAGTTAACTTTTAACAACCCTCAATACTCTGGTCTTTGTATTATATTGTACATGAAAAGGGTTTTACTTCACAGCAATGGCTGGATGGAAACTGTCATTACTGGTTGGTCTCATTGTCCTTCCAACTTCAAAAAGCCTGGGCTTCTTCCTGTGGATGAATCAGTAACAATTCCTCTAGCTTCTAGGTTTCCCAGAAGATCTTTGCTTATTTTCTGAGGATTCTAAGAGCTTTGACTTTTGCACATTACCTTCAAGTAGTATTTATTTTTAAATATCTCAGAATTAAAAATCCAACAAAAAGTAAAGAAATATGAACATGGAACCAAATCTGACACTTGCCTAACCAAGAATGAGCAAATGGTACAGAAATAAGTCGAATCTGGTTTTATCTGTTTCAGTCTGGATCAGACATTTTGAGTGAGCCTAGCACCAGCTGGAGCACTCATGCATGATCATTGGTGTCACAAAATAAATCCATCAAAATTAGTGCCTGTCACAAGTAATTTGCACACAGATATGAATATCCCCTTTTGCTAGGATGATATGGCATGTACACAGATAAGAAAATGACGAGGGAATAAGCTGTAGTAACTAGAGAAAGCAGAAATGTCCTTCAATACGAGAAAGCTTCTGAGTTTATCCTCAATGGAAGTTAAAAAGTTTAAAAGGCAGAGGTAATGAGGGAGTATATTTTAGGCATGGGGGACAGCTTGGGCAAATGAATGAAGGAGGAGAGATATAGTGTAATGTTATTGTTTAGTCATGCCTCTCTCTCTGCGACCCATTTGTGGTTTTCTTGGAAAAGATACTGATTGGAGTGATTTGCTATTTCCTTCTCCAGCTCATTTTACAGCTGAGGAAAGTGAGGTCAACAGGATTAATTGTCTTGCTCAGGGTCGCACAGGATGAACAGCCAAATTTGAATTCAGGTCCTCCTGACTCCAGGACCAATGCTCTATCCACTGCACTCCCTGGCTGTCCATTCCAGACATGAACCCTCCACAAAATTCAATTCTTTCTATTCATTAGTTTGCCCAAACATGTCACATTTACCATCTTGATACCTTTATATCATGGCATTTATCATTTCTATCTGCCTAGATCATCCTATATAACATAATGGTTATTGTCACCAGTGTAGTTGTCATCATCATCATCATCATTACTAGTATTTTTTTTAACATCAATGGGGGCCAAATTTGGCTGGAATGGAGAGCCCATGAAGGGGAGTGATGTAAACAGGTGTGAGAAGATAGGCTAGATCCAAACTGGAAACAGGTCTGAAGAGATGTAGTAACTCCCCCAAAGATAATTAACAAAAAACTTGGATTTGAACTTATTCCCCTAAAGTTAAGTTGACACTTATTAAGTATATTCTTTCTATTCCCTTGAGTGATCTCTTGGATTGAGAAGATCTGGGTTAAAAATCTTGATACTGACATTCATTAACTATCACTGGGCAAGTCACTTCACAATTCTGTGAAAAACTCCCTTATAAAATCTTATGTGCAAATGATATGGGATTATTTCTTATGCTGCAAAATTTCACTGGGGTGTGGTGGGAGACTATGTAGTGTAATATAAAGGTCATTGTTAATAATTTTATTGACCTGGATAGTTCAAGAATACCCAAGGCTCTTCATGAAACTTTGAGGTCATTTAGTCCAGTTAGATTCCTTCCACCAGAGGGGAAAGAAGACATAAAGACTGAAACCATCAGAATAACTGATGAACTGATGAGCACCAAACGAGTTCTGCCAATTTCTGTAAGCATTAATTAACTTACCTCTATCTGTCTGTGTGTGTGTGTGTGTGTGTGTGTGTGTGTGTTTGTGTGTGTGCATGTGCATGTGCATGTGATTTTTTAAAATGGGGAACAGTGGGGAACAAATCTATGATTTCACTGGCATAGGGAACTTTCTCTAACAACATAGATCAATCATTCCATAACCTATAGTCTTAGAGAATTGCTTGAGGCACTGAAATATATTCAGAGATTTGCCATGGATCACATTGCTTGTATGTCAGAAGAGAGTTGAGCCCAAGCCTTCCTGACTCCAAAGCCAGATCTATTATGTGATGACCACTTATCTATCTTTCTTGGGATTGCTGAATTGAACGGTCCTTTGGGTTCTACTTATTCCAGATTGGTACCCAAATGGAATGAGGGGAAGCAGTGTCATGTAATGACTTGAATATTGGATGGGGAGTTCTCCAGAATTCCGAAAGACTTGGATTCAGGTATTTCCTTTCACAGTTACTAGCTGTATGACCATATATAATGGCCATGGACAAATCACTTAATATCTCTAAGATTTAGTTTCCCAAATTCTCAAATGAAATAATGCTTGTAATACACCAATTGCAAAGGGATCAGCTTCCTTTGTTTTCCTGAATGGAGAGTGAGGCTTAAGATTCAAAGGTCATTTAGAGTCAGGGGAGTCTAAGTGCTACCATTATCTAGCTGTATGAGATATGAGGCAAATGACTTTAATTTTTTGGTTTTTGGTTTACTCATCTATAAAATGAACACTGAATCAGATAATCTAAAAATCCCCTTTAGGTCAAAGCCCAGTGGAACTATCACCTTGGTTCTTCAAATAACTGGGTTTGTGACTACACAAATCCATTAATTTCTTTGAGCTTTAATTCCTTATGTATAAAATGAGGATAGTAATTACCCTACACATTTCACAAGACTATTGCAAAAAATTGCTTTGTAAATTGTAAAGCACTTGATAAATGCAAGTTGACCTTTGGTCCCTACTGGTCAGATTACAAAGCAATCTTGTGATAAGGAGGAGTCTAAATGACTGTTTTTGGACTTTACTAACCCTGTAAGCTAAGTATTATCCTCCTCTGAGAGATACTAGTGAAAGTGACATTGATTTTGGGCCCACATTAGAACATAAGCTCCTTGAGGCAAAGGACTAGTTTTGGATCTTTATCCCTACTTGTTAGCTTAGTGATTAGGAAAATATGCAAATAAGTACTTTCTTTTACAAATTCACCCAACCTTGCCATAGGAATGATGTAATACCTACTCTGTAACTACAATGCTGAAATTCCCTCCAAGGTGACCTGGAAATACCTCACAGTGTGTCCCTACTGGGTCACTGGTTTTGGTCATACACCCTCCCCATTCAACTTTTTTTATTTTCCTTATCCTTAGTGTAGGGAAGGCAACTGGACTATGAAATCAACCACATTAACCAGTTTCCCTCTTACATAAACCTGCTAATCTTTAATTGTAGGAAATGTCTGTCACTTTTTTTTTCTGGGCTGAAGAAGATTAAAGTAGGTTCAGAATATCCATTGGTATTTTTAGGTCTCTGACTTCCTGAGATGAAAGATATGAATGATCACGTTGGTTCTAACTTTGGGGCTTTAAAACCATGTATCCACTATTGTCTCATCTTAGAATTGGAATATTCTCCCCCTAGGACATCCAACCACCCTATGATACCCCTAGTAGGTCATAGTAAGCATATGCAGAAATATGCAACCTGACTGCTTCATCTGGCCTTCTGCTCCTGTCCTAAATTCGAGGAGAATTTTTAGGATGAGATGAGCATTACTCTTTGGGCTCCCTAGAACTTTTGTAAGGGTTTGGGGGGAAGAATTACCCATCCAAGTTTGTGGGACAGCTTAGAATCAAGAATATATCAGCAATAAATGAGGAATTTCCTCACTCTAGTCATGTAGTTGTCTTGAACCATGGACCTTGAATCAATACCATTTAATGTTGATCAAGCATCAACAAAGAAGCAAAAGAATAAATTTAATCTAGAAGCATTTTAACCATTTTTCCCGACTGCCATCTGGAGCCCTTGGTTATGCAATAAGAGATGGTAGTTTCCTTAATTGGGGAGACACTTGTTAATTCCCACACACAGTGAATGGGAACAGAGGCCCAGAAGCAGCTAATAATACCCAGCAGATGGTACAAGATCAAAGGTCCATGTCTATAGAAATGCCCAGTAGAGGCAAGGCAACTCCCAATAGAGATGAAATTTGGTGGCCAGCAGAGACCATGTGATGCTCAACTAAAATGACACAGTGCTCCACAGAGGGTAGCATGGTGATGTCACCAAAGGAATTTGTTATCTTCGCAGCATTGGAAATGGGAGCTGCCTGGGCCACATGGGTTCTTCCATGTGTATGTGCCTTCTTTGTGTGTGCTCTGGCCTCACTGTTTCTATTGTCATCAAAAAGAAGGGCTGTCATATTGGAATACATTTTTGTATATTCTTCTTTAATCTAGGGAGAGCTAGTAGGAAGGAATTCTTCAGTCACAGGAACATTGTAGATGTCAGTTGGCTCTGATTCTGGCCACACAAGTCCTTTGAGGTCAGGTTCCAGAAGCCAAGAGGAATCTAACCTTGTTCCACTGCATACTCAGTGTACTATGGTCCTTCTAAACATCCTCTGTTCTGTTGTGGTCTATTAATAGCAAGTAGCAAAGGTTTACAAAGTATCAGTGGGGGAAAGACTGATGAGTTCTAGAACCAGCTTTGGAGAAGAATCTTTTCCATAACTGGGGGCTCAAATGTCCTATATTAGAAGTGACTAGTCAGTGATCAGATTGCCATAAATCTTGGAGCAGAGATGTTTGAGTGAAAGTTATAGGAATGATCACAGGGGTGGCATAACATCCTGGGTTCTGCTTCAGTACTCCTGAACTTTGGACAAGGCCTGAGCTGGCTGCCTAACATGTGCCTCAAGGTAAAACTAGAAGTGGGCAAAGTAGGGAGGAATGGGCATGGAAGGAAGATATCTCTTCTTTTATTGCTTCAAGCCAAAGTCTCCCCCAAACCCACATCCTCCTATGCTCCTTGATCCAGGGGGCAGAGCCTAGTGGCTATGTGTGCTACCAACTGAGAAGAAAGAGGTGTAGACAAAAGCCCCAAGAGCTTTGGTCATGTAGGATCAACAGGGATTGCATATTTATTTTAATTTTTGTTATCTTAGAGAACTTTGGCAAAATGTTTGCTTTCCCCAAATGGATACTATGAGTATGCTGAGATATACCAAAGGGTGTCATTCATGGGAACTTCCCAGCATTTCTGAACAAGAAAAGCTGCTTTTAGGGAACTAGAAAAAAAATCTTTGCAGTAAGTTTCAGTGATAAAAGTCTCCTATCCAGGATGTATGAATAAATGATTCAAATTTATGACTAAGAACCATTTCCTATAGACAAATGGTCAACGAATATGAATAGACAGTTTTCTAAGGAAGAAATCCAAGTTATCAACAACTGTATGAAAAAATGTTTCAAATCACTAATAGTTTAAAGAAATGAAAATTTAAAGCAACTCCAAGGTTCTCCCTTTCATCCCTCAGACTAGTAAAAATGACAAAAAAGTAAGTGAGAAATGTTGGAGGGGCTATGGGAAAACATGCCTTCTAATTCACTGTTCATGAGTCTGGAAAGCAATTTGGAAGTAAGCCCCATAAGTTAATAAGCCTGCCCTTCTCTTCTACCCAGTAATACCACTATTAGTTCTATATCCACAAAGAGAGTATAAAAAAAACAAAAGGACACATATGTGTAACAATATTTATACCAACATTATTCATAGCCAGACACTGGAAATTAAAGAGGTATCTCCTGTTTGGTGAATGGCTAAGTAAAGTAAAGTACACGAATAGAATTGAATTATTACATCACATGAAATGACGAAATAGAAAGTTTCTGAGGAAACTAGGAACATTCATTAAGTGCTGCAGAGGAAAGTGGGAAGAACCAGGAGAACAATTTACAAAATGACAACGGTGTTGTAAAGAAAAACAAAGCTGAAAGACTATTCTGATCCTTACAAGGATAAACCATGATTACTGAAAATGGAAGAAGAAACATGTAATCCATTTCCTGTTTGACTTAAAACGTAGAATGAGATCGACAGTTTTGGAAATACCCAAAGTGGGAATTTGTTCTTCTGGACTTTTCCTATTTATATTTGGAGTTTTATCACTGTTTTTAAAAATTATATGGGGAGAGAGTTGGGAACGAGACAGAATAAATACTTGTAAAATAATAATTTTTTTAAATAACTAATTTTTAAAAGAAGTATTTTAACTGTTTACTTTTGCAAACTAAGATAAAAAAACACAGAGTTCTATTTTCTCTCCCTCCTATCCTTCACCAAATAAGTTTCCTAATATAAGAAGCATAGAGATCATGCTAACGATGGGGACTGGAGGAGGGGAGAGGACATGGCCGATGAGAAAGCACCCAGATGCAAGGGAGAGCTGTCCACTTTTGTGGAGAGAAGGCTGCAATAAAGGCTGCTGCCTCTGAATGATCTGCCCTCAAAAATTCTTAATGAAGAATAAAAGCAAAGGAAGTGACTTCCATTAAAAAAAAAAAAAGGAAGTAGAGATAAGGATTCAATAATAATAGTATGTAAAATAATATATCAGTAATATAATGTGTATTTAATAATTCATCAGGAAGTTGGGTCAGAGTCTGGGGCAGCAGGGAGCTACATGCTCGAGGAAGCCCTTGTGGCTCAGAAGGTACATTTGTGATCATGGAGAGAAAGTATGTCTTCTGAATGTTAGTGTCGTGGACTATTGATGCATTTGGGCATGGGCCTTTTCTGCATTTTCTGCCAAGTTAAATCACGTTGGTTGTTCTCTTGGACATCAGTCAGTCACCTATATAGACTTGCCTTTCTCTATCAGAATATAAGCTTCTTGGGAAAGCAGAGATTCCAAAATTTGTTTGCTGTCCTTAGAGCCCAACACAGTGCCTGGCATAAGACACTTTTATTAGACACTTTTTTATTGACACATTCATTCCTTCCTTCCCTGAGGACTTGGCTGAAAGCCTTTTGCAGAGATTTTGAAAATAAACATGATACTGAAATTGCCAGTTTCTCAGTTTTGCGAGATATGCCCCCCAAACTGTGTCCAGACCACTGTGGGGTGCTATCTGTTGACTTAAACACCTCACCCCCTACCCTTGCCCTCTCCATTTGCAAACCAATCAAATCAATATTTGGTTATTTGGCTCCCTTCTTGCTCCATTAACCATTTCTGTGATTCCTCCAATCCACACTCTCCATCCTAACTACCACTCCCCTTCTTGTGTTCTTTTGCCCTGTTTGTCCTAAGGGCAGGGACAGTTTCACTTTGGAATTCCTATTCCCAGTGTTTACTACTAAGCAAATAGCTGAATCTAAAGAAAAGTTTTTCATTCATTCCTGTCATTAGAAGGTAAGTGTGGGTGTCTTCTGGTTTGTCAAAGGTCTAAAAGCAATCACTGGATCTCTGAAGCACAGAGCAGAAAGGAGTATTAGGGTCTACCCACCCAATCCAAAGCAGATTTAAGCAGGAATTCTCTCTACAACCTGCCCATCCAGCTGACACTTAAAGACTTCTAGCAATTGGAAAGTTTGTTTCTTTTGAAGTCCCCTGTGTCTCTGAGATTGTGACTTTTGGTGAGTTCTTTGTGTAAGGATCCACCAGTGTCCAGTCCTAAAGAAGGCTTGAGTCTGTTGACTGCTGACAGCTGCATATCCAAAGGACCAAAGATAGACCTGAGGATGCTCATATTAGGACCCTCTGTGCCAGTCCAAGTCACAGTCAGAGGACTGGGAATGCTTGGGAGGGGGAGAGCACAAGAAAAAGATGGATCCAGAGGCTAAGGAGGTGAAAGTTGACTTTTGCCTCCAATCTAGGACTAGTTTGACTCTCCCAGAGAAGGGAAGTCACATGCCTTCACCAGGGTGGGTTGGGTAGAATGCCACACTGGTTATCTGAACTTTGTGAAGATGAGTGGGAATTTGTAGGTAAAGGAGTGAAAAAGTGCTGATTCTTCTCTCAATCAGACAGGTCCAAGAGGAGAAAGACAGTGACTTTTTGGCATCACGTGGGCTTGGAAGCACTCAGGCAGACTTTTGGAGCAGCTTGAGAATAAAAGGTCCAAACTGCAAAGGTACCAGCTGCAAAGGACGGAATTATCTGGAATCTGGAAAATCAACAGGTGCGGAGACAGGAGAGGGAGATTCCCTGGAAAAATTCTCATCTACTTTGAGTTTTCTCCACATGACAACAGATTGAGAACTGAAAGGTACCTAACATGCCATCTATCCCAACCTTCCCCTACTGCCATTTTACAGATTAGAAACAGAGACCCAGGAGAAGTTAAGTGACTTGCCCATAGTCACCCACATAGGAAGTGAGAGAGGTAAGATTTGAACTCAGGGCCTCTGACTTCCAATCCAGCACTTTTTCCAGTGGACCACACTGCCACTAGGTCATGCTCCCATGACTTGAGACCACAGGAAGCTCTGGATGAGAGGAAAGATTAAATCTTATAAGGAGAGTGTATTCTAGCTGGCTCAGAAAGATACTTCTGGATATCCATAGTATTTATTCCTTCTATTTTTAGACTGACTCCAAATGGGATCAAGGATTCCTGGGGCTAGTAGATGACAGAATGTGGATAGTTTCCCTCCTCAGCCCTGCAACCCCTCCATTTAGGCAGTAGATTTTTTTTTCTCCTTCCAGGAAAAGAAGGTGAGTTCTGGGGAGGGAGATGGTATGACTGAGATGGATTGATAAGGACAGTACTCATCTTTTCTTTTCTATAGGGTCTGTAGGAGAAGGACACTGAAGAATCAATGGCTCCCTATACTATCAGGAAATATCAGGACCAAGACAGAGAAGTAGTGATGGACATGTTCATTAAGGGATTACTGACTCATGTTCCTTCTGCCTTCTTCCATTTGTTGAAGCAACCCAGAAGCATCCTGCTCTTGCTGAGTGTACCAGGGGCCCTGTTTCTTGGGTCTGGTTCCCTCCTCCTGTCTCTTCTGGCCCTTCCAGGTCTCCTGGTTTTCCTGTGGATGGCTGTTAGATACCCCTTCAACTGGTATGTGGACCATGCTTTGCACACTGATATGAAGGACATCAGGAAATCCTATCTCAGTGACAAAGGATCTTGTTTCTGGGTGGCAGAGTCAGAGGGTCAGGTGGTGGGCACGGTGTGTGTCTGTCCAGTACAACAGGCTTCAAGAAGACAAAAATGCCTGGAGCTGTTTCATTTGTCAGTGAGCCCAGAGTACCGGGGCCAGGGCATCGCCCAAACTCTTACCCAGACTGTGCTCCAATTTGCACAGGACCAGGGGTATGATGTTGTGCTAGTGAATGCCCTCTGCTTTAATTACCCAGCTCAAAGAGTATATGAGAAGATGGGTTTCTGGAAGTCACATGAAGCCTTTGATTCTCTAAAATGGCGAGTGATAGCCATTCCTTTTTTCTATTATGAATATTCAGTTCCTTCTTCACTCTGAAAGCTTCCTGAACTATCTTTGCTTTTAGTCCTTTATAAATTGGCCCACAATAGTGCTCTGTACACCATCAGTGATCATTAAAGCTGTTCACCACCTTAAACGTTGACTTTCTCCCCTTGTGGCAAAAAGTCTTCTCCAAAACAAAGGAATTTAAGATGGATAAAATCACAGGGTCACAGCATTGGAAAGGACCTCCCTGGCATCCAGGTTAACTTTCTGCTAACCAGGAATCCCTACCACTATGTACCTGACAAATGGATGTCCAGCCTCTGCTCAGACAACTTCCATGACTGGGAAATGCTTAGGAAGCATTCCATTCCCCTTGGGATGTCCCTAATTGCCAGGAAGATTTCATTTAATGCTGCCTAGTCTTCTTCTCTGTGGCTCCTCATTCTTGCTACTGAGAGGAAGTGAATTTCTCTTCTCAGTGGAAATAGCTTCCCTCATATCCTTGGTGATGACTACCTGTCTATCTCTCTAATCCAATGCAATTCAAAGAACAATTGTTATTGCTTGTGGCAGAAGCACTGGGGAATAAATTAATAAAGAGAATGACAATCTTAGCCCTCAAGAAGTTTACAATTTAAAAGTGGGTTATTTCCAAAGATTATTAGGGAAATAGAAAAAGGACATGTATGTTCTCCAATGTTTATAACAGCTCTCTTTGTGGTGGCAAAGAACTGGAAATTGTAGTAATGCCCATCCATTGGGGAATGGCTGGATAGCTTGGGGTATATGATCATGATGGAATCCTGCTGTGCTAGAAGAAAGGATGAGCTCAATGACTTTGGAAAAACATGGGAAGATTCACATGAAATAATGAGGAACAAAATGAGCAGAACCAAGATAATATTGTATATAAAAGGGCAATATTGTTTTGAGAATGACTGAGCAACTAAGTCACTATTGATTGGAGAGATGCAAATCAAAGCCACTCTGAGGTCCCACATCACACCTGTCAGAGTGGCTAACATGACAAACCAGGAAGATGATAAATGTTGGAGAAGATGTGGGAGAGTTGGAAAAATAATTCATTGTTGGTGGAGCTGTGAGCTGATCCAACCATTCTGGAGAGCAATTTGGAGCTATGCCCAAAGGGCTACAAAAATGTGCCTACCCTTTGACCCAGCAATATTGTTTCCAGGACTGTATCCCCAAGAGATCATAGAAATAGGAAAGGGTCCCACATGTACAAAAATATTTATAGCAGTACTTTTTGTGATGGCCAAAAACTGGAAATAAAGAGGATGCCCATCAATTGGGGAATGGCTGAATAAATTGTGATATATGAATGTAATGGAATTCTATTGTGGTATAAGAAATGATGAACAAGACTTCAGAGAGTCCTGGAAAGACTTATATGATCTGATGCTGAGTGAAAGGAGCAGAACCAGAAGAACTTTGTACACAGCCACAACCATAGCGTGTGATGAATTTTTCCGCTAGACTTAGGACTTCATTGTAATGCAAGGTCTTAAAACATTCCCAGTGGACTCTTCAGGTGAAATGCCTTCCACATCCAGAGAAAGAACTATGGAATTCGATCACAGAATAAAGCAGACCATTTTCTTTTGTATTACATTTTATTTTATGATTTCTCCTATGCAACACGACTAATGTGAAAATGTATTTAATAGAAATGTATGTGTAGAACCTATATAAAATTGTATGCCGTCTCAGCAAGGGAGTGGGGTCGAAGGAGGGGGAGGAGGGGAAAACACCTGAGGTATATGAAAGTGATTGTAGAACACTGACATCAAATAAAACAATAATAAAGGAATGACTGAGCAAAAAAAATTATTTTGTGTATTGTAAATAACCAAATTAACTCTAAAGGACATGTGAAGAAAGACTCTGCGTCCAGAGAAAGAGCTGATGAAGTATGTATAGAATGCTTTTGCATATACTCACGTCCATTTATATATAGCTACATATAAATTTATATGTATATATGTGTATATATGAGTGTGTGTGTGTGTGTGTGTGTTGATAGATATGCACGTACTTATTTGTATCTAATGGTAGCCATCTCTGGCATGGGGGGAGGGATTTTTGTTGTCTTTGTCCTTTCTTGCTGAAGAAGACCATGCCATCAGAGAAATGGTGGTGTGACTTGCACTTGACTTTGTTTTGAGTGAGAGAGGGCTGTGCAGCTCACCAGCCTCACTTCTCCTCTACAGTCATCTGACTTCAGTGACCAGATATTTATTAGACTGACTGGAGATGACCCAGGATTCACTGGGAGATCAGCCAAGGTCTATTCAGGTAATCACTTAGGTGAGGTAAGGCCCATTCATTGACTAGGTCTATTTAAGAAGTAGCCAGGGCATGGCCCTTTTAATGAGGCAAAAAAAAAGAAAAGAAATTTACATGATAATTTTGTTGTGTATTTGACAGGAATAACGTAGTAGATTTGCAGTTTCATGCACAAGTGTCTTTTTAGTAGTATGTTATGAACTGCTTGTTTTATTCCATAAATTAAAAATAAAATTAAAAAAGTTAAAAGAGGTGTAACACACAAAAGTGGGCAGGGAGAGGCTGGGGCTATGGGTCCCCAGAGGGTACCAAGGTGAGAGGGAATCTTTTTCCATGGAGTTGAAATCAGGCAGGGCAGCAGATGCAAACTGGAGCATGTCTAAGACATACATTCTTAGTTCCTTCTATCAATGTCCATATAACATGATCTCAGGGCTTTTCACCGTCTTGGTGAGATATTTCTTAAAATATGGTGCCTCCAATGATACAAAATATTTCAGATGTGCTCTGACCAGGTTAGAGTAAATACAGTGGGCTCATTACTTCCCCAGTTCTGGAACTATGTGCAGCCTGAAATTCAATTAGCTTTTTTGGCTGACATACCACACTATTGACTCATAACCAGCTTTCATTCCAACTACCTATCCCCTCTTCCCCTGACCTTTTTCAGATGGACTGTTGTTTTCCCATCTCATGCTTGTGAAAATTCTTTTTTTCACCAAAATTTAAAAGCTTTTTTGAATATCCACTGAATCAGATCTTATTAGAGCCAGCTTGGACTTCTAGGCTTTTGGGAACTTAAATCACCCAATACTTGGGGCAGCTGACTCAGTGGATAGAGAGCTAAATTTCAAATCAGGAAGATTTGAGTTTGCCCAGTCTCAGCCACTAGCTATGGGACCCAGTCACTTAACAGCTGCCTGCCTCAGTTTCCTCAACTCTAAAAAGGCCATAATAATAGTGCCCACTTCCTCAAATTGTTGTGAGGATAGATTGAGATATTTGTAAACATTAAAATGCTATATAAATGCTACTCTTTTTTCAATATCAGAAACCAATGCAAAGACTGACAACCCAAAACAAATTGGTAACCATCAGTCAAACAAGCATTTGCTGAATACTTGGCATGTGTGACTAGCACAGTGTCAAATGTTGGAGATACCAAGAAGACACACACACCAAAAAAATATGGCTCCTGCCTTCAAGTTGTTCACATTCTAATGGGGGAAATGACATGCAGGTAATTAGGTTCATCAGAGATAAATAGGTTAAAGAAAAGATATATGAAAAGTAGACAGAAGATACCTTCAGAAAGGAAGGCATTGGCCAGCAGCTGGGTGGCTCAGGGAAATGGCTTCTGCAGAAGGGAACTTTGAGCTGAGTAGTGAAGGAAGCCATTGGAGGTGAGGAGGGAGAGGTTTCAGGCATGGGGTCAACCAGTGTAAGGATAAACATAATCCCTTTAGTATCTCAGCTAGAAAAGATCAGTAGAAGAATAAGTGAGATGGCAAGGGGAGGGATTGAAGGAGAGGGAAGGAAAGGGAGAACTCAGGAGGAAATGAATTCCAGGCATCATGGTCAGCCACTGTAAAAGCATAATGATAGGACATAGAGTGTCCTGAGCGAGGAAAAGAGAGCAGGCCAATATGGGCAAGAGTCAGAGTGCCAGAGGGGGCGTCATGTGCAATAAGTCTGGGAAGATAGGTTGGGAGCAAGGGGTACAGGGCTTTCAAAGCTAAAACTGACTGACTTGCTGTGCCTCAGACTTGGTATTCCAAGTGTCTTAGCACTTACTGTCTTGTACTCTCAAGCCTGCAATGCATTCTAGCTTCTTTGCCTCTTAGAATTCCTACCTTTATTTTTTGTGACTGAATAGAGTATTTAATTCTTCACATAGAATTTTTAAAAAGCAATAAATAATATGTCATGAAATAATGACCAGTTAGTTGCATGTCCATAGTCTCTCCTACCACCAACCAGTTCCCAGGCAGTACATAAGCAACTTCAAACTCAAGAATTTCAGAAAACTTGGAGTCCTGTTTTCTTAGCCCCATCACATACTCTTCGTGTGAACAGGCAAAGAAGTATAGACAACACAACATAGTTCACTTCTGACATTCAATTTACTCATCTGGACATTTTTAAATGAAGATTTGAGAACTTTGGGATTTGTCATTTTTTAAAAAATTTATTTATTTTAAACTCAAATACTAAAACTTATATATGCTGTGAACATGAAAAAGAAACATATTAGAAACTTTAATAGAAAATAAGAAAAGAAAAAAAAAGCATTGTCACGTGTGCAACAGAATGTAAGAGAGGATTCAAAACAGCAATAAATTTCCATTTCAAGAAAGCTTATATAATGAATACTTCACATTGTGTTCATGTCTGTCCATCTTTGCTTCCTTGTAAGTTTTCTTTTCTTCTCTGTTTTACACTTTTGGCTTGCTAAAATTAATCGCTGATACACACATACATGTGTTTACACAGACATAGATATATTCATATATACAGACTTATGTATGCTTTTATGCATATGCATATGCTTAGACATCTAACCTTCTCCCCAAATATCCCTCTCTTATCTTCTCCCCTTGTTCTTTTCACCCTCTTATTTCTATCTGAATTTAGAACATCTTTATACTCTTCCAAATATGTTTTTCCTTCTTTATCTCATTCCTGTATATCTAGACACGCTTCTATACTCCCATCCTATTCCTTCACCCTCTTATTTTCTTTAATAAATTTAAAGCACTTTTATTCCCTTCCAAATGTATGTATTCTCTCTTTAGCCCAGATTTGAAGTGAGTAGGATTCCCTCTAAATATCCCTCCCTTATTCTGTCTCCTCTCCCTATCTCCTTAGCCTTTTATTTCTTTCCAAATGTAGAACTTTTATACATATATGTTCATATGCATGTACATATATATGTACATGCTGACATATATATGTATAGACACACACACACACACATAGTCCCCTCTTTAACCTACTCCAAAAGAGAGTAGGGTGTCAGCACTACCAGACCTTCCCCCCCAGCTCATTCCTCTGTCAGCTCTTCCTCTCACTTCATTTGTATAGATTATTACTTGTTTTGCCTTTTCCTAAATGGTTTTCCTTTTTAGAATCACATCATCCTCAACTCTACCCTTTTGCACTATCCAATCACTGCTAAGAATTTTACACATACATTTTCCATTTCCTCACAGAAAAAGTATAGTCTATCTTTATTGAGTTCCTTGTAATTAGTGTTTGATGTTTACCTTATATTTCTCTTGTATTTTCTATGTCAAACTTTCTAAGTTCAGGCTTTTTCCAACAAAATCCTGAAAGTATGATAATTCACTGAATGTCCTTTTTTTTTTCCATTCAGGATTATGCATAACATTTCTGGGTATGATATTTTTGCCTCAACCCCAGTTCTTTTCTTTCCCAGTCTTTTTAAAATTAATTAATTGATTGATTTTTATTTTTCAACATTCATTCCTATAAGATTGTGAGTTCTCAATTTTCTCCCCATCTCTCCCCTCACCCCCACCTCAAAATGGCATGCACTTTGATTACCCCTTTCCCCACTCTGTCATCCCTTTTGCCACTCCTTATTATCCCCTTCCTCATTTTATTTATGGCAAGATAGATTTCTATATCCTATTGCCTGTGTATTTTGTTCTGAGTTTCATGAAAAACAATTTTTAACAGCTGTTTTAAAACTTTGAGTTCCAAATTCTCTCCCTTCCTCTCTCCACACCCACCCTCATTGTGAAGGGAAGCAATTCAATAATCTGGGAACAAAGTAAAAATAGCATGAAATAATGTTAACCAATTTAAAAATTGAAGCTTTTTTTCAGAAGACAATTTTGTTTCTGGAAATGACTGTTTGGTGACTAATAGAGTTAAAAACCCTGTTACGTTTAAGGAAGCATTAATGTTGTGACAAATATTAGTAGCCTTTGTAGCAAAAGGTCTCAAGAAAACCTTCTATCCCATCAATATAAGCTCCTACTTTCAGGAGTCAATCTTTGTCCTAAGAGTCTGATGTAGGTCTGGACTTTGAACTAGTATCTTTGGTATTGGGAATTTATGACCAAGTCTGGCTATTTCAGAATTCATGAAGAAAGTAGGATTTGGGTGTTGTTTTGTTTTAAAGCTGTTGCTATTAAAAGTGGACAGACTATGAGTATGATATTGTAAATCATCCATGTATGAAACTGGATTCGTGATTTTGGTTGTTTTCATGGTAGCTTAAATACTGGGATTTGGCAAAAATAAAGAATGCCTCATATGGTCAGCGGTCTTCCAGTCCTATAATTTTTACTCATGCTTTCACTAGGTAACACCAATAGCTTTCATGGAGTAGTTTAAGGTAGGTAAAGCAATTTACACTGTGATGTCATTTGATTCTCATAATGACTCTGGGAGGTAGATGAGTTTTTACCCTTATTTCACAGAGGACAAAACTGAGGCAAACAGAGGTTACATGATTTCCCCAGGGTCATATACCTAGTAAGCCTTTGAGGCCAGATTTGAACTTGGGTCTTCCTAACTCCAGGCCCAGCACCGCCTTAGATTATGATGACAACATGGGAATCAAGTAAAGTTAAACATTTATTAACTGCTTGCCGGACACAGTGCTAAGATATGAGGTTACAGAGAGAGGCTGCAAGCAATACCTCCCCTCAAGGAACTCCCAATCTAATGGGGAAGACAGTATGCAAACAATTCAGGGACTATTGTTTGTCTTTCATTTGGAAAGAGGACCATGACATCAGGAAAGAGATGTTTTGAAATGCAAGTGAATTGGATGTAACTTTGCAAAGTCACTAGGGTCACTTTCTCCTCTGGAGCCTTCTGAGTCCAGTGGCAAGATATAGATCAGGACAACTGGAGATGGCTCCAGATGCAGTGGGAGACCTTGGCCTTGTTAAGTTAAGGTCTTTAACAGTTTTCGGTTTGACTGAGGGAATGCCCATTCAATGATTAAGGCTAGGTAAGAAATGAAGCAAAGAATAGCCTCCTTTACCTAGTCAAAAAAAAAAAATCAATCTGAGAAGCGAAGACCCTTGGAGTTTCTGGACAAAACAGAAACAATTGCTATTTACATTCACTCTGAGCCCTCAGGGCCCAAACAAACACTAGGTGGGGCTTGGCCTGGGACCTACTGTTGACCAATCAGTGAGAGCCAGAGTGATTTGGGCTTAAGGTAAGGTCTTATGCAAGCAATTGGATATATGGAAGATAAATGAGGGATAATCACAGACAGAAAGTAGTAATATTAGGAAGATCAGCAAAGGATTCTTCTTGAACATGGGTTATCGGCTGGGGCTTGAAGAAAGCCAGGGAAACTTGGAGTAGAGATGAAGAGAGAGAGCATTCCAGGCATGAAATCGTGAAGAGGTTATATAATAGGATAAATGGGCAGGTAGATGGCAGGGTGGACCGAGGGCTGGACAGGAAGACTTGTCTTCCTAAATTCAAATCTGGTCTCAGACACTTACTAGCTGTGTCACTCTGGACAAATCCCTTCACCGTATTTGCCTCAGTTTCTTCATCTGTAAAATGAGCTGGAGAAGGAAATGACAAACACTCCAGTATCTTTGCCAAGAAAATCCCAAATGGAGTCACAAAGATTTCTACACAATTGAAAACCACCTGAAAATATGACAGGAGGCTGAGTGAGGACCAAGGCCCATACCATTGAATCATAGGATTCATGGAGGAGACTAATGTGTGAAAAGACTAGAAATAGAGGAACGAGGCAGAGCATGAGAAGCAAATATCATTGGAAAGTGTATTTCAAAAATCTCAGGTCAAACCTTATTTTGTATTTGAGAAAATTTGTAAATAGTCCTTTTCCTCGCTTGTTATAAGGGATGAGTTCTAAGCTGAATCTGCCAAGAACAAGAATTGTTGATTATTTTTTGGTCTGTCTTCCTACCCATCAAAGTCACTAGATAATTCTCTACTTGACTTTAAAGGAGTGAATTAACTGCATTGAAAAATGTGAGTTTCTATGTCCACAAATACTGGAGCAGTTTGAAAACTTTGACATGCTAAAGCAGCCTCCCACCACATTATAGATATGCCCCAACACAACCTTGTGAAGGTGGAATGAAACATTCCTTCTTAGTCCTGTATATTAAAACAGTCTCATGATATTCAATGATACCAAAAGAATCGATCTTCAGGCATTGTTTCAGTCTGTTTTCTCTTATTGTATGCTCATTAAATTTGTTTTAGCTAACCATGGTGCATGTATCACTTTATTTATTTATTTATTTTTATTATTAAATTTGTTTTGACAACTGCTGCTTTATAATACAATTTGAGATCTGGTAGAACTAGGCCACCTCCCCTAACATCTCTTTTCATTAGTTCCCTTGATGTTCTGGAACTTTTGTTCTACCAGATGAATTTTGATATTATTTTTTCTAGCTCTACAAAATAATTATCTGATACTTTCATTGGTATGGCACTGAATAAGTAAGTTAAGTTAGGTAGAATTGTCATTTTTATTTTATCGGCTCGGCCTACATATGAGCAACTCATGTTTTTCCGCTTACTTAGATCTAACTTTATTTGTGTGAAAAGTGTTTTGTAATTGTGTTCATATAATCCCTACATTTGTTTTGGCAGGTAAACTCCCAAATATTTTATCGTGTCTACCCTAGCTTTCAATGAGATTTCTCTTTCTATCTCTTGCTGTTGGTTTTTGTTAGTAACATGTAAAAATGCCGGAGATTCGTGTGGGTTTATTTTGTAACCTGCAACTTTGCCAAAGTTGTTTATTATTTCAAGTAGTTTTTACTTGTTTTTCTGGGATTCTCTAAGTACATCATATATCATCTGCAAAGAGTAATAACTTAGATTCCTCTTTGCCTAATCTAATTCCTTCAATTTCTTTTTCTTCTCTTTGCTACAGCTAACATTTCTAATACTGTATTGAATAATAGTGGTGATAATGGACATTCTTGTCTCACCCCTGATCTTCTTGGAAATGCATCTAGATTATCCCCATTACCTGCTGAAGATTTTAGGTAGATATTGCTTATTATTTGATTGAAGACTTCATTGATTCCTATGTTCTCCAGTGTTTTTAATAGGAATGACTGTTGTATTTTGTCAAAAGTGTTTTCTGCATCTATTGAGATAATCATGTGGTCTCTGTTAATTTTGTTGTTGATATGGTCAATAATGCTAATAGTTTTCCTAATATTGAACCAGCGCTGTATTCCTAGTATAAATCCTACCTGATCATAATGTATTATTCTCATGATAAGATGCTGTATTCTTTTTGCTAAAATCTTATTTAAAATTTTTCATCTATATTCATTAGAGGAAATGGTCCATAATTTTCTTTCTCTGTTTTGGCTCTTCCTGGTTTAGGTATCAAAACCATATTTATATCACAAAAAGAATTTGGGAGGATTTCTTCTTCCCCAATTTTCCCAAATTGTCTATATAGTATTGGAATTAACTGTTCTTAAAATGTTTGATAGAATTCACTTGTGAATCCATCTGACCCTGGAGATTTTTTCCTAGGGAGTTCATTGATGGCTTTTTCAATTTTTTTTCCTGAGATGTGGCTATTTAAGTATTCAACTTCTTTTTCTGTTAATCTGGGCAATTAATATGTTTTAAAATAATCATCCATCCAATTTAGATTGTCTAATTTATGGGCATACAGTTGGACAAAGTAATTTCTTATGACTGTCTTAATTTCCTCCTCATTGCATGTGAATTCATCTTTTTCATTTTTCAAATTGGTAATTTTGTTTTCTTCTTTCTTTTCTTTTTGTTCAAATTGACCAAAGGTTTATCAAGTTTATTGTTTTTTTTTCATAAAACCTACTCTTAGTTTTATTTATTAATTCAATAGTTTCCTTAATTTCAATTTTATTAATCTCTGTTTTGGTTTTCATTATTTCTAATTTGGTATTTACTTGGGGATTTTCAATTTGTTCTTTTTCCAGGTTTTTCAGCTACATGCCCAATTCATTGATCTCTTCTTTCTCTATTTTATTCTTGTAGGCATTCAGAGACATAAAGGTTCCCCTAAGAACTGTTTTTGCAGTATTCCATGAGATTTGGTAGATTGTCTCATTATTTTCATTCTCTTAAATGAAGTTGTTGATTGTTTCTACAATTTGTTGTTTAACTCACTCATTCTCTAGGACTAGATTGTTTAGTTTCCAATTAGTTTTTGGTTTATATTTCCATGCCCTTTGATGACATATAAGTTTTATTGCATTATGATCTGAGAAGAATGCATTGACTATGTCTGCTTTTCTGCACTGGATTGTGAGGTTTTTATGGCCTAGAACATAGTCAGTTTTTGTATATGTGCCATGTACTGCTGAGAAAAAGGTAAATTCCTTTCTATCCCCATTTAGTTTTCTCTAGAGATCTATCATATCTATCTTATTCAGAGTTCTATTCACCTCTTTATCATTTATTTGGAGTTTAGATTTATCAAGTTCAGAGAGGGGGAGGTTGAGGTTGAGGTCCCCCTTTTAATAGTTTTCCTGTTTATTTCTTCCTGTAACTCCCTCAACTTCTTCTCTAAGAATTTGAATACTATGCCACTTGTAGCATATATGTTTAATAATGAAACTGCTTTATTGTCTATGGTGCCTTTTAGCAGGATATAGTTTCCTTCCTTATCTCTTTTGATTAGATCTATTTCTGCTTTTGCTTTGTCTGAGTTTAGCATTGCCACCCCTGCTTTCTTTTAACATCAGCTAAAGCACAAAATTTTCTGCTCCAACCTTTTACCCTTACCCTGTGTGTATGCTCCTGTTTCAAATGTGTTTCTTGTAAACAACATGTTGTTGGATTATGGTTTTTAATCCATTCTGCTATATGTCTCTGTTTTATGGGAGAGTTCATCCCATTCCTACTCGCAGTTATGATTACTATCTGTCTTTCATCACCTTTCCTCTTGTTTATACTTTTAGTTCTCCTATCACCTCCACAATATAGTTTCAGTTTTTGACCACTGCCTTCCTCAGTCTTTCTTCCATTTTTTCAATCCCCCTCCCTTTTAATCCCCTTTTCCCTTACTACTTCTTCCCTTCCTTTTAGCCTCCCCTACCTTTTCTTTTCCATTCCCCTTCAATTTCCTATAGAGGTAGCTGTATTTCTATATTTAAGTGAATTTTTTGTACCCTCCTTGAATTCAATCAGAAGAGAGTACCTCTCAAACAATGCTCATCTCCCTCCCCTCTTTCCCTCTACTGTAATACATTTTTGTGCCTCTTCCTGTGATGCAATGCATTTTTTTCTGCCTCCTCTTTTTCACATTCCTGTTATAATCCCCTCACACCCTTAAGTCACTTTTGTTATCATCACATCATTTAAGTTATACCCACTCCTTCTATTTATGCATATCCCTTTTACATTTCATTATAAGTATATAATTCTCAAGATTAACAAGTATTATCTTCCCTTATAGTTATGTAAATAGTTTGCCCATATTTTGTAACAAGTTTTTTTCCCCCTGTTTACCTTTTTATGCCTCTCTTGAGACTTGCGTTTGAAGATTGAATTTTCTATTGAGCTCTGGCCTTTTCATCAAGAAGCTCTGGAAATCCCTTATTTCATTGAATGTCCCTCTCCTTGCCTGAAATATCATGCTCAGCTTTGCTGGGTAATTAATCCTTGAATGTAGTCCCAGCTCCTGTGCCTTATGGAATATCATATTCCATTTCCTTCGATCTTTCAATGTAGAAGCTGTAAGGTCCTGTGTGATCCTGACTCCTCGATATTTGAATTGTTTCCTTTTGACTGCCTGCAGTATTTTCTCCTTCACTTGGTAGTGATGGAACTGGAATTTGGCAACTATATTATTTGGTATTTTTAGTTTGGGGTCCCTATCAGGAGATGAATGGTCGATTTTTTTCAAAATTTTTTCACTATTCAATTCACATTTCAATATTTTTTCACTATTTTGCTCTCTGGGTCTAGGATTTCTAGGCAATTTTCCTTGATGATTCCTTGAATGATATTGTCCAGGTTCTTTTCTTCATCTTGGCTTTTTAGTAGATCAATAATCCTTAGATTTTCTCTCCTGGATCTATTTTCCAAATCAGTTCTTTTTCCAGTTAAATATTTTATGCTTCCTTCTATCTTTTTTATTCTTTAGATTCTGTTTGACTGAATTCTTCATATTGCATAGATTCATTAGCTTCTACTTGTCTGATTCTATTTTTTATTGAATTGTTTACTTCAGTTAACTTTTTCATCTCCTTTTCCATCTGTCCAATTGTTCCTTTTAAGGAATTATTTTCTTCAGTTAGGTTTTGTACTTCTTTTTCTATTTGTCCAAATGTCCTTTAAATTTTTCTGTGATTTCTCTTCTCATATTTTTAAAATCATTGGTTAGTTTTTCTTCTATTTCTCTCATTTGGGTTTTAAAATCCTACCTGAGCTCTTCCAAGAAGGCTCTTTGTGCTTCAGAGCAGTTCATAGACCCTTTGGAAATTTCAGATGGGAGCACAATCTCCTTTCTGACCTCTTTGGTATTTATGCTTTGGTTCTTGTTCCCATAGAAAGATTCTATGGTCTTTTCTTTTCTGCTTTGCTTTTTGCTCATGATAATAACCCTTTTCCTGGCTTTTAAAGTAGATCTCTGTGTCTGTGGCACAGGGAGCTCTGTCCCATAGTTCTTATGCCTAAAACTTGAGGCTTTGTGTGTGGTGGCCCCTGGTTCTTTCAGCTAGAAGCTAAAATGCTGCAACTTACTTGGTGCTGAGCTGGTTGGTGTTGGAAAGCAGAGGCTAGGTGAGGTCTTTTTGGATTTCCCCACAGTTACCCTGGAGATAGCTCACTAAGTGTGGAGGAGGGGTGATCTGCCCATAGGAAGTCTTCTCTTCTGGGCTAGAGTTTAGGCAAGCTCAGTGCTTGGTGATCCTGTCTGTGCTAGTGCCTTCCTGATTCCCCTGGGGTACTGAGGCATGCCTGGGATCCTGGTGTTGGCAGTTGCTGACTTCACCCCCCTGGAGCTCAGGATCTTCTCCCACTTTGCTGAGGTGGGGCTGTCTGGGACAGCTCTGATCCTGCACTGGTCCCCTTTGGCCATAGCAAGAGGAACCCTACTTAGCGATCTTTCTACCCTCATGGGATAAGAGTCTGTTTACCCCTTTTGCTGCTCCCACTGGTCTAGGGTTTTTCCTGGGGAGACATTCTCTGGGCTCATCAAGGTCAACAAGGGGAGGAAGATAGCAATTACCAATCACTCCACCATCTTGGCTAATGGAACCAGAAATGCATGTATTACATCAAATAAAATATTAAGATGAAAGAAAGAGAGAGAACAAAATCCTTTGCCTGAAGCCTATGTGATACAGGAACCTTTAAACTTCAAAGAAAATGGAAGGGAGAACACTTTCCATATCACTCAGGTATGGTACGGTGGATGAATTATAACAGAGGAAGAAGAAAAGTGGATGAAATAATTAGAAGACAATCTCCAAGAAGAGAGCCCTCATTAATACCCCATGTCTGCAGATGCCTATTCATAAATCTGAGGAAATAATAATCGATAGTTCATTGCACATTTGAAGGGTTGCAAAGCATCTCATCTCTAATTTGTTTTATACATTCATCCCAATACGAAGACCCTTACCATTATGCCCATTTTACAAATGAAAAAACAGAGACAGAGGGAGCCAAGATGGCGGAGTAGAAAGACGCACATACACATAGCTCCGAACCCACAACCCACAGAACGGCTAGAGGGGAGTAACTTACGGCGAATTCTGCACCCAGAGGCCACAGAATATTGGAGCGAGGGAGATTTCTGTTCTGGAGAGACCTGCAAACCTTTCACGGGGGGTCCTTCACGCTGCGGACTGGGCGCCGGGACTGGGAGCTGAGTGCAGCCCTGCGGCAGCCTTGGCTCCGAGAAGTACAGATCTGAGCAGGCTTCAGAGACGGGATGTCCAGTGGCGGCACAAGCCCCTCCACCCACAGGTGAGGACGGTCGGTGAGAGAGTCTCTTTGGCGGGTCGAGAGGGGAGTGGGGTGCCCCCATGGCTCGGGCCCCCCCGGGAGAGAGAAGCTGAGAGGCAGCTGCAGATAGGGGCTCCCCAAGCGGGCAGGAGCCTGGATCCATTGTGGAAGGTCTGTGCATAAACCCCCTGAGGGAACTGGGCCTGAGAGGCGGCCCTGCCCCGACCTGACCACCTGATCTTAATTCTCACACTGAATAGCAGCCCTGCCCCCGCCAAAAGCCCTAAGGCGGGAAGCAGCATTTGAATCTCAGTCCCCAAATGCTGGCTGGGAGGACCAGGAGGCGAGGTGGGTGTGAGGAGAATATTCAGAGGTCAAGTCACTGGCTGGGGAGAATGCCAAGAAAAGGGAAAAGAAATAAAACTATTGAAGGGTACTTTCTCGGAGAAAAGACACTTCCTCCCTTCCTTTCTGACGAGGAAGAACAATGCTTACCATCAGGCAAAGACACAGAAATCAAGGATTCTGTGTCCCAGCCCACCCAATGGGCTCAGGCCATGGAAGAGCTCAAAAAGAATTTTGAAAATCAAGTTAGAGAGGTGGAGGAAAAACTGGGAAGAGAAATGAGAGGGATGAAAGAGAAGCATGAAAAGCAGATCAGCTCCCTGCTAAAGGAGAACCAAAAAAATGTTGAAGAAATTAACACCTTGAAAACTAGCCTAACTCAATTGGCAAAAGAGGTTCAAAAGGCCAATGAGGAGAAGAATGCTTTCAAAAACAGAATTAGCCAAATGGAAAAGGAGATTCAAAAGCTCACTGAAGAAAATAGATCTTTCAAAACTGGAATGGTACAGATGGACGCTAAGGACTTTATGAGAAAGACAGATATCACAGAACATAGCATGAAGATTCGAAAAATGGAAGATAATGTGAAATATCTTATTGGAAAAACAACTGACCTGGAAAATAGAATCAGGAGAGACAATGTAAAAATTCTGGGACTACCTGAAAACCATGATCAAAAGAAGAGCCTAGACATCATCTTCCATGAAATTATCAAGGAAAACTGCCCTGAGATTCTAGAACCAGAGGGCAAAATAAATATTCAAGGAATCCGCAGAACACCGCATGAAAGAGATCCAAAAAGATAAACTCCTAGGAACATTGTGGCCAAATTCCAGAATTCCCAGGTGAAGGAGAAAATATTGCAAGCAGCTAGAAAGAAACAATTCAAGTATTGTGGAAATACAATCAGGATAACACAAGATCTAGCGCCCTCTACATTAAGGGATCGAAGGGAATGGAATAGGATATTCCAGAAGTCAACGGAACTAGGACTAAAACCAAGAATCACCTACCCAGCAAAACTGAGTATAATACTTCAGGAGAAAAAATGGTCTTTCAATGAAATAGAGGATTTTCAAATTTTCTTGATGAAAAGACCAGAGCTGGAAAGAAAATTTGACTTTCTAACACAAGAATGAAGAGAACCATGAAAAGGTGAACAGCAAAGAGAAGTCATAAGGGACTTACTAAAGTTGAACTGTTTACATTCCTACATGGAAAGACAATATTTGGAACTCTTGAAACATTTCAGTATCTGGGTACTGGGTGGGAGTACACACACACACACATGCACACACGCACACATACATAGAGACAGAGTGCACAGAGTGAATTGAAGAGGATGGGATCATATCTTAAAAAAAAATGAAATCAAGCAGTGAGAGAGAAATATTGGGAGGAGAAAGGGAGAAGTTGAATGGGGCAAATTATCTCTCATAAAAGAGGCAAGCAAAAGACTTATTAGTGGAGGGATAAAGAGGGGAGGCAAGAGAAAAACATGAGGTCTACTCTCATCACATTCCACTAAAGGAAAGAATAAAATGCACACTCATTTTGATAGGAAAACCTATCTCATAATACAGGAGAGTGGGGGACAGGGGCACAAGCAGGGTGGGGGGGAGGATGGAGGGGAGGGCATGGGGAGGAGAATGCAATATGAGGTCGACACTCATGGGGAGGGAAAGGATCATAAGAGAATAGAAGTAAAGGGGGACAGGATAGGATGGAGGGAAATATAGTTAGTCCTATACAACACAACTAGTATGGAAATCATTTGCAAAACTACATAGATTTGGCCTATATTGAATTGCTTGTCCTCCAAAGGGAAGGGGTGGAGAGGGAGGGAGCTAAAGAAGTTGGAACTCAAAGTGTTAGGATAAACTGTAATGTTCTTACCACTAGGAAATAAGAAATACAGGTTAAGGGGTAAAGAAAGCTATCTGGCCCTACAGGACAAAAGAGAAGACGGAGACAAGGGCAGAGAGGCAGGATAGAAGAGAGAGCAGATTGGTCACAGGGGCAATTAGAATGCTTGGGTTTGGGGGGGGAGGGGATAAAAGGGGAGAAAATTTGTAACCCAAAATTGTGTGAAAATAAATGTTAAAAGCTAAATAAAAAAAAAAAAACAGAGACAGAGAGGTTGAGTGACATTCCCAAGGTCACATAACCAATAAGTGCCTTGGGAAGGATTTGGATCCAGTTTTTCTGAATCCTAAGCCCAGTATTCTATCTACTCTTCCACCTAGCTGCTTCAAAAGGAGGAGAGGAAGAAATCCTAATGGACCATTTCACTCCACAGCTGCCTGGTATGAAGAAAATAAATTAGATGATAGAAAGGGATTTGTAGGGAGGGGAAATCATTTGATTTTTAGAGTATTGTAATGATCAATCCTCAAGTAAAGCCATACTTTGATGCCTCCTTAGGGTGAGAAGGTGTGCTTTGCAAAGCTACATGGTCACAGTATGAGAGGTGGACAAGTCCCATCAATCTAGAAAGACCTGGAACATGTACCATATCTTGGATAGTGTGTCCCAGAATCCCAGAACTGACAAGTGGCAAGGCATTTCCACAGCCATCTACTACAACCTATATATGGAAGGAATTCCCATGAAGATCGACTGGTGGTGGTCTAATCTCTGCTGAAAACCTCCAAGGATGGGGAACACACCACCTCTTACCACCCCATCTGATTATTTTTTTATCTGTTATCCAAGGAAGAGCCTAGATTAACTTTCAGATTCTCATCTGCAGGTCTACAGGGTGATAAACTTTTAGCCTCAGAAATTCTTGATGTTCATCTGTAACCAGAGAATTTGAATCATATTTGGGTGCTGGACCTTTTGCCAGTCTAGTGAAGTCTATGGAGCCCTTCTCAGAATAATATTTTTAAATTCATAAAATAAATACATAATGTGACAAAGTATATTAATATACCCAGCATTTGGCTCTCAACTGGGTGTACAACTAGATGCTCTATACTCCCTCATTCAGGGATTGAGCATTGAATTCTTCTTCTTCAACAATGGCATTATATAAACGAGTTTGAGTTGTAGGTTACATTAAGTTATAAAAAATATTTTTAATTAAATTTAAATTTATTTATTTAAGTTTTCAACACTCATTTCCACAAAATCTTGAGTTGCAAATTTTCTCCTCATTTCTCCCCTCCGCCACCCCAAAACGCCAAGCATTCTAACTGCCCCTATCACCAATCTGTCCTCCCTTCTAACATCCCTCCCTTCCCTTATCCCCATCTTCTCTTTTATCCTGAAGGGCAAGATAAATTTCTATACCCCATTATCTGTATTTCTTATTTCCTAGTTGCAAGAACAATACTCAACAGTTGTTCCTAAAACTTTGAGTTCCAGCTTCTCTTCATCCCTCCCTCCCCACCCATTCCCTTTTGGAAGGCAAGCAATTCAATATAGGCCATATATGTGTAGTTTTCCAAATGACTTCCATAATAGTCATGCTGTGTAAGACTAACTATATTTCCCTCCATCCTGTCCTGCTCTCCGTTTCTTCTATTCTCTCTCTATTCTATCCCTCCCCAAGAGTGCTCCCTCCTCCCACTGCCCTCCCTTCCATTATCCCCCCCACCCTGCTTATCCCCTTCTTCCCCACTATCCTGTGTTGTAAGACAGGTTTTCAAACCAAAATGAGTGTGCATTTTATTCCTTCCTTTAGCTGAATGTGATGAGAGTAAGCTTCATGTTTTTTCTCTCACCTCCCCCCTTTTTCCCTGCACTGAAAAGTCTTTTTCTTGCCTCTTTTCTGAGAGATAATTTGCCCCATTCCATTTCTCCCTTTCTGCTCCCAATATATTTCTCTCTCACTGCTTAATTTCATTATTTTAAGATTTGATCCCATCCTATTCAATTCACCCTGTGCTCTCTGTCTCTCTGTGTGTGTGTGTGTGTGTGTGTGTGATCCCAACAACTACCCAGATACTGAAAAAAGTTTCAAGAGTTACAAATATTTTCTTTACCTGTTGGAATGTAAATAGTTCAACTTTAGTAAGTCTCATATGACTTCTCTTTGCTGTTTACCTTTTCATGCTTCTCTTGATTCTTGTGTTTGAAAGTCAGATTTTCTTTTCAGCTCTGGTCTTTTCATCAAGAGTGCTTGAAAATCCTCTATTTCATTGAAAGACCATTTTTTCCCCTGAAGTATTATACTCAGTTTTGCTGGGTAAGTGATTCATGATTTTAGTCCTAGTTCCTTTGACTTCTGGAATATCATATTCCACACCTTTCAATCCCTTAATGTAGAAGCTGCTAGATCTTGTGTTATCCTGATTGTATTTTCACAATACTTGAATTGTTTCTTTCTAGCTGCTTGCAATATTTTCTCCTTGACCAGGGAACTCTGAAATTTGGCCACAATGCTCCTAGGAGTTTTTCTTTCCAGATCTCTTTCAGGAGATGATCAGTGCATTCTTTCAATATTTATTTTGCCCCCTGGTTCTAGAATCTCAGGGCAGTTTTCCTTGATAATTTCATGAAAGATGATGTCTATGCTCTTTTTTTGATCAAGGCTTTCAGGTAGTCCCATAATTTTTAAATTGTCTCTCCTGGATCTATTTTCCAGGTCAGTTGTTTTTCCAATGAGATATTTCACATTATCTTCCATATTTTCATTCTTTTGGCTTTGTTTTGTGATTTCTTGGTTTCTCATAAAGTCATTAGCCTCCATCTGTTCCATTCTAATTTTTAGAGAACTATTTTCTTCAGTGAGCTTTTGAACCTCCTTTTCCATTTGGCTAATTCTGCTTTTTAAAGCATTCTTCTCCTCATTGGCTTTTTGAACCTCTTTTGTCAATTGAGTTAGCCTATTTTTCAAGGTGTTATTTTCTTCAGCATTTTGTTGGGTCTCCTTTAGCAAGGTGTTGACCCAGTTTTCATGCTTTTCTTGCATCTCTCTCATTTCTCTTCCCAATTGTTCCTTTACCTTTCTTACTTGATTTTCAAAATCCTTTTTGAGCTCTTCCATGGCCTGAGTCCATTGAATATTTAATCTGGATGTTTGGGATACAGAAGACTTGACTTTTATGTCTTTCCTTGGTGGTAAGCATTGTTCTTCCTCATCTGAAAAGATGGGAGAGGATATCTGTTCACCAAGAAAGTAACCTTCTATGGTCTTATTTTTTTCCCCTTTTTTGAGCATTTTCCCAACCAGTTGCTTGACTTTTGAGTCCTTTGTCAAGAGTAGGGTATACTCTGGGAATCTGTAAGATGTCAGTTCCTCCAAGGTGGCCCAATCAAGCATGTACTGGTCTGGATGCAGAGAGGGATTTTTGTGCCCAGAATCTCTCCACTGTCACCTGGCCTCCAGTTCCACCAAGTCAGCACTGGGGGCTAATTTTCAGATAAGCTGGATGGGCAGGGCTGCCTTTCAGTGTGAGACAAAGATGAACTCCCCCAGGACTTCCACACAGGGCTGAGGCAAGACTCAACTCTTCAATGCCCCCAGGGGGTTTTACGCTCCAGTAATGGATCCAGCTGCTGTGCCTGCCAATGTAACCTCTGTGGCAGCTGCCTAAGGCCAGAGCTATGGAAGGCCCTTCTCCCTTCCTAGCCAGCAGAAAAAACCCCTTCAATGACCTTTCGTGCCTGTGGGTTGAAGGATCTGCAAACCTGCTGCTGGTGGGACTGGGAATTCTACAACTGGAGATTCTGCCCCCAAGGGCTGTTTGTGAGCCATGCCACATGGCCAAGGCTGGGCTGGGCTCCACTCTGTGTCTGGTGCAGCAGATGTTTCCTGTGGGTCTTTCAGGTCACCCTGGGCTGGAAATCTCCTCCACTCTGTTGTTCTCCACTTCTGCCACTCCAGAATTTGTTGAGAGTTCCTCTGTACAGGTATTTTATGGGCTGTGTGGGGAGACCCTGTGTATGTGTGTCTCTCTACTCCACCATCTTGACTCTGCCTCTAAAAAATATTTTTAAAAACTGTTCATATTCCCCAGGATAAGAGCCCCTCATCTATGTGAAAGGAGGGTTGTATCTATAAAGGTGTATTGGTGGAAGGACCCACATAGATGAAATCACAAATCTTTGAAGTATTGGCAACTAGAAGCCCTGGGTTTTAATCTTACCTTTGACACATGCTAGCTGTGTGATCTTGGATAAATCAAGTAATCTCCCTAGGTCTTTTTCTCTTCAGTAGCAAAATGAGGGAATTGGACTAGATGATGCCTTCTAGCTTTGTCTAGGATACTATCATCATTATTAGTAGGAGTAGTATTACCAGTATCATTATTAGGAAAAGAATATTCTTGAAACAGAAATGAACACCTTTGCTATTACCTATAGAGGATTATAAGAATGAACCTTCTTGTCCATAGCCTGAACATTCCATCTGAACTTCTGGTTTTGAATTGGGAAAGTTACAAGTTGCTCAAGTGACAGTGGAAGTGTGGGAGAGAAACTCCTGTTTGGTTTTCCTTTCCTCTCTTACCTCACAAACCAATATCAAAATAGACTTAGAGAACAAGTGAAAAATCACTTAATTGGGAATATTCTGGAACAAATATTATTTCTTCCGATCTCCAATTGGACTTATTTTTCAGAAACAAGGAAAACAGTGTCTGAGGACTTGGGAGCCAAGAAAGATTTCCAGCATATCCCTCCTCCCATTCCCCATTACCCTTCAGACAAATCTCAGTGCAGACAGGGGAGAATTTTTGAGCAGTGAATGAAAAGGAAGGTGGAATCCTGGAAGCCCAGCCTCACCCTCCCATGAGGACAGGAAACTACTTGTCCAAGTGAACACATTTACCAATAAATGGAGAATGATGTAATTAGTGCATCATGTGCTGAGAAATGCATTTCCTTCTTTGACTGTTGCAATAGTCTCCTAACTGATGTTCCTTTCCCAAGTCTCTGTCCTCTAAAATCCATTCTGCACTTAGGTAACAAAGTGATCTTCCTAAGTAAAAGTCTGGACATGACAATTCTCTGCTCAAGAAACTTCTGTTGCTCCCAATGGCCCTTAGGATGAGATCCAAGTGCCTTTGAATGGAACAGAAGTTCCTTCACATTCTGGCTTCAGTCTGTCTTTTCAGGGTGATGGTACATTAGTATTCCATATGAAGCATTGCTAATCAGAGGTTCAATGATTTAGAATTGGGAGGACTTTAGAGGCCACTGAGTCAAGCCTCCTCTTAGCTTTTACAGTTGAGAAAATTACAAATGTTGGAGAAGTTATAGTAGCTTCCTTGGGATTTAATCCTACTAATGAAAACTCTGGGCCAAGCGTGTATGAAGATTTTAGGCATTTTATTTGCATAATTCAAAATTACTTTCTGAAATGAAAATACCAATTGATGGCTCCACCAACAAAGTATCGGTGTGTCTATCATTCCATGACCCTTTAACGTTGAATATCACCGATCTTGTCATGTTTGCCAATTTGCAATGTGTGAGGTGAAAGTTCAGGTTTATTTTGATTTGTGCTTCTCCTATTATTAGTGATTTGAAACATTCATTCATGTAGTTGTGAACACTGTAATTCTTCTTTTGAGAATTGTTTGTTGACACCTTTTGATCACTTATCTATTGAGAAATGGTTATTAGTTATACACACACATGTATATAAACATATATATGTTACTAATTGTTCATATATCTTAGATACCAAACCCCTATAAGAGAAACTTGATACAAAGATTGTTTTCCCCCACATCAATTCCATTCCTCTCCTAGTTGCATTGATGTTGTCTGTGCAAAAGCTTTTCAGTTTCATGTCATCAACATTATCTATTTTATCTTTTGTAATTTGCCACTATCTCCTTTTGGGCGAAGAATATATCTCCCAGCTATAGCTATGAGAAGCATACAGTCTGTTTATCTTTTAATATTTTAATAGTATGATCTTTAACATTAAGGTACCATTTCCATTTGAGATGAACTGTGGAAAGAGGTAAAAGATGTTGATTTGAGCCTAATTACTTCCAGACTGCCTATTTCATTTTCCAGAAGTTTTTATCAAATTTCTTAGGTAATTTGTGTTGTTCTTTATCCAAAAATGAGTTATTATGTTCCATCATTTTTTATTTTTTCTTGTCCAATATGTTTATTGATCTTCCTATCTTTATATTCAATTTTATTTTATTTTCAGTTTCAAATTCTCTTTCCCTTCCCTTCTCCACCATTTGAGAAGGCAAGAAATATAATATCCATTACACATATGAAGTCATACAAATCATGCCTCTTTAGTAAATATGTTCCCCCCAAATGTTTCAATCTGCATTCTGAGTCCATTAGTTCTCTATAGCCAGCTGAATAGCATTTTTAAAAATCATAAATTCTTTGAAATTGTGGTAGATCAATGTATCATTATCATCACCTCTCTTTTTAGAAATAAATACTGGACAGTTTTGATGACTGCTGTTTTATAATACAGTTTGAGGTCTGGAAGTGCCATTCCCCTTTTATCCCTATGTCTTTTAATAAATTTATTTGATAGTCTAGAAGTTTTGTTTTTCCAAATTAATTTTGTAATTATTTGATCAAGTTCTATGAAATATCCCACTAGTAATATCATTTGTACAGCATTAAAAGAGTAAATTAATTTTAGTAGCACTATCACTTTTATTTTATTGACAAGGCCTAGCCATCAGTAATGAAGATTCCTGAAGCTATTTAAGTTGCTCTTTTTCAAGAAGCACTTTGCAATTGAATCTATACAAGTCCTTTGTGTGCTTTGGGAGTCAATTCCCAGTTTATGCATTTTGTAGCTTATTAGAATGGGCAATTCTCTATTTATTATTGTTTCTTAGAATTTAAAAATTAATACATAGAAATTCAGTTAATTTTTGAGGGTTTATTTGTAAAGCCTGAATCTTTGTTGAAAGTATTAATTATCTTAATTAATATATTTGCTGATTCTCTAGGAATTTCCAGGTATACCACTATATCATCAGTAAGATAGGAATAGATTTATCTCCTCATTACATATATTTAAGTCCTTATTTTCTTTTTTGTTTTTATTAATATTGCTTGAATGACCAGAACTATAAGAAAGAATAGTAGAGAAATTTAATATTCTTGTTTTGCTTCTGTAATCAGTGGAAATTGTTCTAGTGTATTTGTCTAATGCTAACTTTTGCTTACGATGCTTTTTATGATATTAAAAACATCCTTCTATGCCTATACAATGTAACAGATTTTTTTAAAGAGCATAAATGACTTTTGTACTTTATCAAGTGCTTTTTCTGACTTCTTCTCTAATGAGATAATTATGATTTTGGATGTTTTGGTTTTTAATAAGATTGATTATGTTGATTATTTTCATAATGCGGACCATCCCTGGTATAAATCCAACTTGGTCATAATGATTGATTTATTAGTTAAATCATTATAGTCCTCTTGATAGGAATGGTTTTAAAAATTTTTGAATTGATAGTCATTAATAATATTGGTTTATCATTTGCTTTCGTGTTTTATCCTTCTCTGATTTAGTAAGTAGGGCTGCATTTATCTCATAAGGGGATTCCAGTGGAATGTTTCCTTTCTTAATTTTTCCGAGTAACTGTTCTTGAAATAATTGATAGAAATCTCCTATTAACTCAGGATCTAGAGTTTTTCTTTCCTTTAGGAAGTTCCTTTATGGTTAATTCTATTGACTATTCTGAGATTGAGTTATTTAAGGTCTCTGTCTGATCTGTTAGTCTGAATATTTTATGTTTTATGTCCTTATATTTTATGTCCTTAGTTTTGTTAGCATATAACTGTGCATAATATATTTTGATGATTATTTTTATCTCTTTTGGTTTGGTTGTGATTTCACTCAAGTCATTGTTAGCCTGGGTCTTCCACTTACTCCCCATGCGACTCTGGGCGGTCACTTAACCACTCTTGACCTCAGCTTCCTTGTTTGTAAAATGGGACTATTGGAGTAGATGACCTCTCTGGTTCCCTCATGCTCCAGCTCTACATAATTCCATAGCCCTACAGCATATTCACCATGAAATTTTAAGCAAATGTCTCCTTTACCTTCTGTTTTCTTCTTCCCTAAAAATGAGAGACTGGGCTAAAACATCTGAAGTGTCCTTGCAAATCTAAATCAGTGATTGTGGGATCATAAGACCCCATTTTTAACCTCAGATTTCTCCTTTGCAAAATGGAAGGAAGGAGTTTATCAGGAAATTCCTGCAGTTCCTTCCAACTCTAAAATCCTATCTTACTTGACTTCCAGTATGATCTTTGAGACTAAAAGGTATTCCCAACCTGACACTGTAGGCACAGATCCAAAGGAAGCATTTCTCCCTACTCAAACAGCTCACAACTCTGACCCTAGTAGCAAGGAATGCAATTACTGTTTCAGAATCAAGTTTATAGAATAGCTCACTGTGTCTTTCTTGTACCCTCTAGAGGCGGGAACAAAATCCAATAGAATGTATGGAATGATAAAAACAAAGGATGACAGTACTAGGTCTGAAAGGGATCTCAGAAGACTAACCCCCCCAACCCCAAATGAGAACAAGGAGATCCAGTATATGACTTGCCAAAGTTCACACAGGTAGTAAATGAGAGGGCTGGGAATTCAACTTCCAAGTCCTGTAATTCTACATTCAATTCCCTTAGAGATGATCATTATTCTCATAATTTAAGAGGAAAATGAAGGACAGTGAGGGTAAGTGAGATGCCAAAAGTCCTACAACAAGTCAGTGACACATCCAAGACAAGAACCTGGGTTTCCATTTCAGCATAGTATTTTCTCTTTAATAGAATTTATTTTGAAATTTCCTAACAAAGAATCCTGGGTAAGAACCCAATGGTATCAGATACCTACCTGCCTCTATATTTCTAGGGCTATCCTGAAGAAGACATGGTTCTAACAACTTCATCTTGACTCAGTGTGATCTTAAAATTCTTTCTAAGATCAATTACCCATAATCATCTCTCCCTCTCTTACCCTTACAAAGATCTAGTGAAGCATCATGGCCTAATGGGAAGAGTAGTGAACTTAGATCCAGAAAGCCTGGGACACATTCCAGCTCTACCGTTTACTAGCTACATGATTGTGGTTAGTTCAGTTCCCCTCTTAATCCTCAGTTTTCTCATCTTTTACATGAAGATAAACATAAACATGACCATAGACCTGGAGGTCGAAGGGAATTCAAAAGCCATTTAGTTCAATCCCTTAATCTTGCATATGAGAAAACTAAGTCCCAGGGTGGTCAAATAATTTTCCAATAGGATCACAGGTAGTAAACACTTTGAATGAGTTCTGTGGCTCACAATGCCATGTGCCAGAAAAAGTCTCCTTTACAGCATTGTTGGGAAGAAAGTGTTTAACAAACTGTAAAATGAAAATGAAATGAAAAATCATGTAATGAAAAAATAACCGTGATGATAGTGATTACTATTACCACATTATTCAACAACAAAAGCTGTTATGTAATCTATAAGAGTTCATAGATCATTAAATAGAAGATAATGATAATTACAAATCATTCAATATTAATGAAATTCATGCTTTATCACTCTCCTTTTCTCTTCATTATTTTTCATTTTAATATGCAATTTATTTGCTTTTCCGTTTTCAACAATCACTTCCACAAGAATTTGCATTCCAAATTTTCTCCCCATCTCTCCCTAACCCCCACACCAGGACAGTGTGCATTCCCTCCACCTCCTCCCCTTGTCTGTCCTCCATTCTATCACCCTCCCTTCCATCTCCATTCCCGCTATTTTTCTGCAGGGCAAAATAGATTTCTATATACCATTGCCTGTACATCTTATTTTCCATTTGCAGGCTAAAACAATGTTTAACTTTCATTTTTAAAGCTTTGAGTTCCATATTTTCTCCCTTCTTCCCTCCCCACCCACTCTCATTGGGAATGCAAACGATTCAGTATAGGCCATACATGTTAAATCATGTAAAACATTTCCATAACAGTTATGTTGGGAAAGACTAACCACATTTCCCAGTGTCCTGTCTGGCCCTCCATTTATTCCATTCTCTCTCTTGACCCCCCCAAAATAGTGTTTGCTTCTGATTATCCATTTCCCCAATTTTCTGTCCATTCTATTATCTTCCCTCCCCTATCACCTTCCCCTCTGTCTTCCTGCAGGGTAAAAATGATTTCCATACACAAATGAGTGTGATATTCCCTCCTTAATCCTAGTCAAATGAGAATAAGGCTCACTTTTCCCCTTTCATCTCCCCTGTCTTCCTCTTCAGTGTAAATAGCACTTTCTTGCCTTTTATTGCTGGGGATGGAAGCTCAATTCCATGTGGACAGTCTCGGGCGGGTAAAGGTGGGAACTTCTAAATCTTAGAGTTCTCACGAGGCCCCCCCAGGAAACGACTGGGAATCGAGGTGAACCGAGCTATCTCGTGTATTTCCACCTCTTCCCGTGAGAAACGTGATGGGAGAGAGCTCTCCCCGCCCTCGAGATTGTCCCGGATCTGGGCACACTATTGTTATCTAACAGCACGGTATTCAGATGCAAACTATGCGGCTGGAGAGCTTAAGTAGGATCAGGAAAGCCTGAAAGCTCTCTTGCGTGGAGGGGCCATGTGTGAGGACAACAAGGCTCCGCTTTTCCTCTCTCCTCTCTCCCCTCCCCCTCTCTCCCCACTTATACTTCTACTTCCAATCTCTTATTGTAAGATCTTTGCCTCCTTGGGAGATCCTTCTCTCTCCCTCCTAAGGAAGAATTCCCCTGCACTTGTAACTAGACCCTGAAATAAAGCTCAACCCTTGTTCGACTCTGGAACGTCCTTTCTCTCATACGAGTATCCAGTTTGGCCAACCAAAGACCTTGGGAGGTGAGGTAAGAAGACTCGGGTAGCCCTCAGGCCTCTAGGCCTGGCATTTTATGTCAGATGATTTGGTATATTCTACCTCTCTCTTTCTCTTAACCCTAGTACATTCCTTTCAACAGTAAATTTTATTTTTAAGTATTCTTTCTTCATATACAGCTCAACCTGTGCCCTCTGTCTATGTGTACATGTGTGTATATACACATATACACACATACACCCATATACATATGCATACCTACACACACATATATGATACACATACATACATATCCATACACACAAATATACACACACACACACATTTATGTGTGTGTGTCTATGTGTCTATTCTAACTACTACCCTAATATTCCCTTTAACTAGCATAATACTGAAAAAGGTCTCATGAGTTACAAATATCATCTTTCCATATAGGCATGTAAATAGTTCAGCTTTAATGACTTCCTCATGGCTTCTCTTTCATGTTTACCTTTTCATGTTTCTCTTGATTCTTGTATTTGAAAGTCAAATTTTCTATTCAGTTCTGGTCTTTTCAACAAATATGCTCAGAAGTCCTCTATTTCAGTGAAATTCCATTTTCCCCTGAAGTATTATACTCAGTTTTGCTTGGTAGGTGATTCTTGGTTTTAATCCTATCTCCTTTGACCTCTGGAAATTATATTCCAAGCCCTTTGATCCCTTAATCTAGAAGCTGCTAAATCCTGTGTTATCCTGATTGTATTTCCACAATACTTGAATTGTTTCTTTCTGGCTGCTTGTAATATTTTCTTCTTGATCTGGGAACTCTGGAATTTGGCTACAATATTCCTAGGAGTTTTCCTTTTGAGGTCTCTTTCAGGAGGTGGTCTGTGAATTCTTTCCATTTCTATTTTGCCCTCCTGTTCTAGAATATCAGGGCAGTTTTCCTTGATAATTTCTTGGAAGATGATATCTAGGCTTCTTTTATTGATTATGGTTTTTAGCTAGACCAATAACTTTTGAATCATCTCTCTTGGATCTATTTTCCAGGTCAGTTGTTTTTCCAATGAGCTATTTCACATTGTCTTGTATTTTCTGATTCTTTTGGTTTTGTTTTATAATTTTTTGAATTCTCAGAACGTCATTAGCTTCCATCTGCTCCATTCTAATTTTTAAAGAGCAATTTTCTTCAGAGAACTCTTGGACCTCAAATGGAAAACCATTTGACCAATTCTAGTTTTTAAGACATTCTCCTCATTGACTTTTTGGACCTCTTTTGTCATTTGGGCTACTCTGTTTTTAAAGGTGCTACTTTCTTCAGCATTTTTAGGTCTCCTTTAGTAAGCCATTGTCTCATTTTTCATGAGTTTCTTGCATCACTCTCATTTCTATTCCCAATGTTTCCTCCACCTCTCTTACTTGATTTTCAAAGTCTGTTTTGAGCTCTTCCACGGCCTGAGACCATTACATATTTTTTTGAGAGGCTTTCAGTGTAGGAGCCTTGACCTTGGTTTCTTCCTCCCACTGTATGCTTTGGTCTTCCTGTGGTTGTATGCTTTGATCTTCCTCATCCTAAAGGATGGGAGAAAATACTTTTTCACCAAGAAAGGAACATTCTCCAATCTTATTTTTCCCTCCTTTTATGGCATTTTACCAACCAATTACTTGACATTTGAGCCCTTTGTCAAGTGGAGGGTATACTACCCCAGTCTTAAGAGATTTTGTGCAAATGTTCTCCAAGATATCTCTAGGTACCTATAAGTTCTCAGTTCTTCCAAAGTGCCATAACCAAGGTAAAAGTGTTTACTTCTTTACTAGACTTCACTCTGATCTGTGTGCAACCAGAAACACCATTTTCTGCCCTGGAACTAGAAGTATGGTTCCTCTTCACAGACACCACCAACTCCACCATGTCAGCACTTCTCCTCATACCAGGACCACCACTCAAGACTGAGACCCAGATCAACCATTTGACTCCCCCACTGTCTGTTGGCCGAGAGCTCCAAAAGCTGCTACTGTTGTGACAGTGGCTCCTGCCACCTTGAATCTGGGAGTGAAGCTGAAGCTGGCACTTGGACTGGACCAAGTTCTCTTCTCACTCAGATGAAAGAGTTTTCTCACTGATATTTAGAGCAATCTTTCAAAATTTGTGGCTTGAGAAATCTGGAAATCACAGAAGTCTGGAAATACCCTTGATTCAATGCCCTAAAACCTGCTCCAGTTCCATCTCTGCTGGCCTGGTCCATGCTGTGCTGCATTGTGCTTTAAGCCCAGTGCAATAGACCCTTCCTGTTGGTCATCCAGGAGCTGTTCAGCTGGAAATCTATTTCACTCTGTCAATTGGTGACTTCTGTTGCTCTTGAATTTGTTTAGAGTTACTTTTTATAGGCATTTTAAGGGCTTTGGGGGAAGAGCTCAAGCCTGTCCAAGCTTCTACTCTGCCATCTTGGTGCCTCCCCCATGCTCCATCATTCTAAGACAGTTATAGCAAAAATAACACTTCCTCACTAGAAGGCATGAGATTGATAGCCAGTCTCAGAATATGTGATGAACATGACAAAATATCTGTAGACACATGTTTAGTCTAAGTAGATATCATTTTACCATGCAATAAAGCTGGATAACAGGTACAGATCATCAGATTTGTCAAATGTAACTGAAGTGGTTTACCAGCAGATAGAATCTAGAAAATCCATTAGTTAGTGAACAAACATTTATTGAGCATTTAATATGTGCCAGGCTCTGTAAAAGGTACTGGGGTTACAAGTATAAATAATTAGGATCCAAGAGTAAAGTTAAAAGACACTGTGTGGGTGATATCTACATGAACTAAGTTAACAATATACATACAAGTCATACAGATTTGGATGTAAAATCAGAAAGATTTACGATGAGAATTCAGGATAAGGGTATTGTCACCAGTAATTACAGAAGATAACCTTAAAGATATCAGACTTAGAGATTAATTCAGAATAGGCTGGGAAATGGTAGAAACTATGCAATCTTTCACTAGGGATGGTAACAATCCAGCACCTTCTAAGAACTCATGATCAAGTAAAAGATCCATAAATCAGTAGAAGACTAACAGATAAATTAACAATGTTTAGAGAATCACCTGGGGTACTTTGATGTATTCAATTACTTTTACATCTATTATTCCTGAAATGTCAAATTAGCCTTTTTGACTTCAGCAGATCAGCTGGATACAAAATATTATACTAGAAATAACTATTGTTCATAGTCAATCCATCATAATATTTATCCATAAAAATTTAATAACAACATTTTGAAAAGAGAGCACCATACTGAAAACTCATACTCTCCCAACTACGTCACACCATCTTCCAAAATAGAGAGATCTTGTGGAAAAAGTGAAATGACATGGGAAGAAAACAACAAACACATATCATCAGTAAAAGTTAACTTTTACCAACCCTCAATTTTCTAGTATTTGTATTTTATTGTACATGAAAAGGGTTTTTCTTCACAGCAATGATGGGATGGACACTGATATAATTGGTTAGTCTCATTGTCCTTCCAACTTCAAGAAACCTGTGCTTCTTCCTAGAGAGGAATCAATAACAACTCCTCTAGGTGCTAAATTTCCCAGATCTTTGCTTGTTTTCTGAGGATTTTAAGACCCTTGACTTTTGCACATTACCTTCAAGTTGTATCCATTTTTAAATATCACAGAATTAAAAATGCAACAAAAGTAAAGAAATATGAACATATAGTCTTAGAGCATTGCTTGAGGCACTGAGATATGTTCAGAGATTTGCCATGGATTTGCTTGTTCATGTCACAAGACAGTTGAACCCAAACCTTCCTGACTCTGAAGGCAGCTCTCTTTTATGTGATGGTCCCTTACCTCTCTTGATTATTATGGGCAAATTGAAAGATCCTTGGACTTCTACTTATTCCAGATTGGAAATCTAATGTAATAAAGTGAAGCAGTGTCATATAATGGCTTGAATATTGGATGGGGAGGTCTCCAGAATTCCCAAAGACTTGGGTTCAAATATTATATCTGACAATTACTAGCTATGTGACCATGGAGAAGTCACTCAACTTAGTCAAGTCTTACCATTTTGTAATTGTAAAATGGTAATAACCCCTGTAATACTCACTCCATTTGTAAAGGGATCAGCTTCCTTTGTTCTCCTGAGTGGACTTCACAGAGTGAAGCTTGAGATTCAGGGGCCATTTCAGATCAAGGGATTTGGGTTCATATCTAAGAGCTACCATTATCTAGTGGTGTGTGATCTGAGGCAAATCACTTCAGTTCTTTGGTTCTTGGTTTACTCATCCATAAAATGAACACCGGATCAGATAATCTCTAAGTTCCCTCTAGGTCAAAGTCCAGTGAACGTATCACCTTAGTTCCTCAAATAACTAGGTTGTGACTCTGCACAAATCCATTAACTTCTCCAAGCTTCAATTTCCTCATGTATAAAATGAGGCTAATAATTACCTTATGCATTTCACAAGACTATTAGGAAAAATTGCTTTGTAAACTGTAAAGCACTTAATAAAAGTAAGTTGAACTTTAGTTTATACTGGGCAAATAATTAAGCAATCTTGTGATGAGGAGGACACTAAATGACTGTATTTAGACTCCAACATCCCTACAAACTAAGGATTATCCTCCCTTAAGAGATGCCAGAGAATGTAGAATTAATTTGTGCCCCATTTAAAACATAAAGCACCTTGAGGGAATGTACTATTTTTTGTGTATTTATTCCTATTTTTTAGCTCGATGATTAGGACAAAGTAAGTGTGAATAAATGCTTTCCTTCACTCATTCAACCACCCTTTCCATAGGAATATTGTAGTGCCTAATCTGTAGTTGCAATGTTGAAATTCTCTCCTGGATGACCTTGAAACACCTCATAGTATATACCTATTGGTTCACTGGTTTTGGACACTCCCTGCCCCCCCAAACCCCCACTCAATTTTTCTTGTTTTCCTCACCCTGCTCCATAGTGAGTGAAAGGCAACTGGACTGTGAAATCAACCATATTAATCAATGTTCCTCTTACGTAAACCTACTAATCTTTTTTTTGTTGTTGGTGATGTTAACAATTTGTACGTCCTGTTTATTTGTTATGTTCTCAAGATAGCAGTGGCAGAAGTCAGTGTGTCTGTCAGAAAAAAGGTCAGGAAGTGAGAAAAATGGAAAGGCAGCCCTCCCAAACAGTATGGAAAGCACCACAGAAAGGACCAAGGACAGAGACACTCGTGCAAAGGAAAGCAAAAGAAGGGAGATGTCTCTTTCAAATGGGTGAAAAAGGGAGGAATCTCTATTATGGATAAGTGAAGAATACAGCCAATTGCCTGTGACTCTGGGGAAGGAAGGACAAAGAGATGGAGAGTGCTAAAGAAATAGAATGGGACCAGGCAAGTTTCTGGTGAGATCCCTAGAAGATTCTCCTGGGAAGAGTAACTAGGTTTTCTCTTGAGTTTTCAGAAACACTTTGTCATTTTATGCTATAATGTCAATTGGAACTTTGGATCAAGTGAGCTGCTAGTCAGAGAATTTCAGGGTTTATTATAGTTTGGAGGAAGGTCTTTGTATGTGTTGGCAGCCCTTTCACCATATCTGAGTCAGGGAGAGTATGTCAGGTTGAAGGGGTCAACTTGCCTGGTTCCTTCTGGTTCATCCAAGAGGAGTAAGAGAGAAGCTGTGCAAACATAAAAAGCGCACAGACTATGCTGGGGATGGATGTTGGGGGAGAGAAGAGGGCATGGCCAATGAGAGAGGACCCAGACAGAAGCCAGAATTGGTCCCTGATGTGGAGAGGTCTCCATAAAGGCTGCAGCCTCTGAATGATCTACTCTAAAGGAGGCTTGATGAAGAAAGGAAACATAGGAAACAGCTTTCCTTGAGAAAAAAGTAAGTGGAGACAAAGATTCAATAATAATAATAATATATATAATAATACATAATAATAATATAATGTGTATTTCATAATCCAGCAGGAAGCTGGGCCAGAGTCTGAGGCAGCAGGGAGCTACATACCCAAGCAAAGGCAGGACCCTTGTAGCTCAGGAGGTATGTTTGTGATCATGGAGAGACAATGTGTCTTCTGAATGTAGGTGTCCTAGACTGGTGATGCATTTGGGCATGGGCTTTTCCTGCATTTTCTGTCCAGTTAAATCAAATTGACTGTTCTCTTGAATGTCAGTCAGTCTCCCTTAAAGACTTGTCTTTCTCTGTTAGAATATAAGCTTCTTTTGAAGGCAGAGGTTCTAACATTTGCCTTCTGTCCTCAGAGCCCAACACATGCCTGGCATAGGATAGGCTCATAATAGACACTTTTTCATTGATCCATTCATTCATTGCTTACCTGAGGTCTTGGATGAAAGTGCTTTTCAGAGATTTTCAAAATAAACATGATACTGAAATTTCCATTGTTTCACTTGGTTTTGTGAAATATGCCCCCCAAACTGTGTCCAGACCACTGTGGGGTGCTATCTGTTCTGCAGGCTTAAACATCATACCCCCTACCCTTGCCCTCTCAATTTGAAAACCAATCAAATTAATATTTGAGCAGGTTATTTGGCTCCCTTCTCGCTCCATTAACCATTCCTGTGATTCCTCCAATCCACACTCTCCTGTCCTGACTACTACTCCCCTGCTTGTGTTGTTTTGCCCCATTTGTCCTAAGGGCAGGGACAGTCTCACTTTGGAATTCCTATTCCCAACGTTCAGTTTACTACTAAACAAATAGCTGAATCTTAAGAAAAGTTTTTCATTCATTTCTGTCATCAGAAAGTAAGTGTGGGTGTCTTCTGGTTTGTCAAAGGTCTAAAAGCAATCATTGGATATCTGAAGCATAGAGGGGAAAGGACTATTAGGGTCTACCCAATTCAAAGCAGATTTGAACAGGAATTCTCTCTACATTCTGCACATCCAGTCCTACACTTGAAGACTTCTAGCAATGGGAAAGTGTGTTCCTTTGGAAGTTGCCTCTGTCTCTGAGATCCTGTGACTTTTGGTGAGTTTTTTCTCTAAAGATTCACCAGTGTCCTGTCCCAAAGAAGGCTGGAGTTTGCACTTGGATTCTGGCTGCTGACAGCAGTATATCCAAAGGTTCAAAGATAGACCAGAGAATGCTCATACTAGGGTTCAGTAATATCTCTGGGTCAGTCCAAGTCACAGCCAGAGGAATGGGAATGCTTGGGATGTGGAGAGCACAAGAAAAAGGGGGATCCAGAGGATAAGGAGGTGCAGGTTAGCTTTTGCTTCCAATCTAGGACTAACTTGACTCTGTCAGAGATGAGAAGGCAGATGCTTTCACAAGGATAGGTTGGGTAGAATATCACACTGGTTATGTGAGCTTGGTTTGATGAGTGGGAATTTGTAGGGGAAGGATTGAAAACAGTGCTGATTCTGCTCTCAATCAGACAGATCCAATAGGAAAAAAGACAGTGACCTTTTGGCATCATGGGGACTTGAAAGCACTCAGGCAGACTTTTATAAGACTAGCTTGAGGAAAAAAAAGGCACAAGTTGCAAAGGTACCAGCTGCAAAGGACGGGAGTGTCTGGGTTCTGGAAAACCAATAGGTGAGAAGACAGAAGAGGGAGCTTCCCTAGAAAAATTTCCATCTGCTTCTCAGTTTTCTCCATATGAAAATAAATTGAGAACTGAAAGGTACCTAAGATGCCATCTATCCCACCCTCTCCCATCACCATTTTACAGATTGGAAACAGGGACCCAGACATGTTAAATGACTTGCCCACAGTCATCCAAATAAGAAGTGAGAGAGGCAAGATTTGAATTCAGGGCCTCTGACTCGCAATCCAGCACTTTCTCCAGTGGACCACACTGCCATTAGGTCATGCTCCAGTGGGACTAAAGAAAGCTTTGGATGAGAGGAAAGACTAAGTCTTATAAGAAGGGTGTATTCTAGTTGGCTCAGAAATATATTTCTGAATATCCACAGTATTTACTCCTTCCATTTTTAGATTCACTCCCAATGGAATCAAGGAGCCCTGGGGCTAGGAGAGGGTAGAATGTGGGCAGTTTCCCTCATCAGCCCTACAATTCTCCCATTCAGGCAGTAGTTTTTTTTTTTTCTCTTTCCAGGAAAAGAAGGTGAATTCTAAGGAGGGAGATGGTATGACTGAGCTGGACTGGTAAGGACGGTTCCCATCTTTTCTCTTCTATAAGGTCTGTAGGAAAAGGACCCTGACAAATCCATGGCTCCCTATTCTATCCGGAAATATCAGGACCAAGACAGGGAAGTAGTGAGGAACATGTTCAGTAATGGAATACTGTCTCATGTTCCTACTTCTTTCTTCCATCTACTGAAACAACCCAGAAGCTTCCTGCTCTTTCTGAGTGTCCCAGGGGCCCTGTTTCTTGGGTCTAGTTCCCTCCTTCTGTCTCTCCTGGCCCTTCCAGGTCTCCTGGTCTTCCTGTGGATGGCTGTTAGATATCCCTTCAAGTGCTATGTGGACCATGCTTTGCACACTGATTTGAGGGACATCAGGAAATCCTATCTCAGTGAGAGAGGATGTTGTTTCTGGGTGGCAGAGTCAGAAGATCAGGTGGTGGGTATGGTGTGTGTCTGTCCAGTACAACAGGCTTCAAGAAGACAAAAATGCCTGCAGTTGTTTCATTTGTCAGTGAGCCCAGAGTACCGGGGCCAGGGCATCGCCCAAACTCTTACCCAGACTGTGCTCCAATTTGCACAGGACCAGGGGTATGATGCTGTAGTGCTGAGTGTCCTCTGTTTAAATTACTCAGCTCAAAGATTGTATGAGAAGATGGGTTTCTGGAAATCACATGAATCCTTTGATTCTGTAATATGGCGAGTGATAGACCTTCGTTTTTCCTATTATGAATATTCAGTTCCTTCTTCACTCTGAAAGCTTTCTGAACCATCTTTTCCTTTAGTCCTTTATAGACTGACCCACAATAGTGCTCTGTACACCATCAGTGATCATTAAAGACTGTTCACCACCTTAAACATTGGCTTTGTCCCCATGTGACAAAAAATCTTCTCCCAAACAAAAGACTTTAAGGATCTCAGCATTGGAAAGGACCTTCCTGGCATCCATGCTAACCCTTTGCTAACCAAGAATCCCTACCATCATGTACCTGACAAATGGATATCCAGCTTCTGCTCAGACACCTTCAATGAGGGAGAAATGCTTAGAAGGCATTCCATTCCACTTGGGATGGCTCTAATTGCTAAGAAGATTTCATTTAATACTGCCTAGCCTCTTTCTCTGTGGCTCCTCATTCTTGCTACTGGAAGAAAGTGGATTTCTCTTCTCATTGAAAATAGCTTCCTTTATATCCTTGGTGATGACCCCCTGCGTATCTCTGTAATGTAATGTAGCTCAATGAACAATGATTACAGCCTAGTGTGGAATCACTGGTGATAAAATAATTAAAAAAATGACAGTCTCTGCCTTCAAGGAACTTACAATTTATTTATTTATTAATTAATATTTGTTTATTTTCAGTGTTCTACAGTCACTATCATGTAACTTAGATTATTTCCCCCTCCCTTCTCCCTCCCTTCTCCCTCCTTTCCTGAGATGGCATACAATTTTATATAGGTTCTACACACACATTCCTACTAAATACACTTTCACCATAGTCATGCTCTGTAAAAGAATTAAAATGAATGGGAGAAATCATATAACAAACCAAAATGTAATAAAAAAGAAAATGATCTGTTACATTCTGTGTTTGAATTCCATAGTACTTTCTCTGGATTTTGCCTTAAAAGACCATTGGGGATTTTTTTAAGTCCTTGCATTGCAATAAAGTTCCAAGTTTACGAGAAAAACTCTCACACACTGTGGTTGTTGCTGCATACAGAGTTCTCCTGGTTCTGCTCTTTTCACTCAGCATTAGATTATATAAATCTTTCCAGGCATCTCTGAAGTCTTCCTGTTCATCATTTCTTATAGCACAATAGTATTCCATTACTTTCCATTACATCATTTCTTTATTTTTTCTTTATTTTTTTTTGTATTTAAATTTATTTATTTGTTTTCAACATTCATTTCCACAAAATCTTGAGTTGCAAATTTTCTCCTCATTTCTCCCCTCCCCCACCCCAAAACGCCAAGCATTCTAATTGCCCCTATCACCAATCTGTCCTCCCTTCTAACATCCCTCCCTTCCCTTATCCCCATCTTCTCTTTTGTCCTGAAGGGCAAGATAAATTTCTGTACCCCATTATCTGTATTTCTTATTTCCTAGTTGCAAGAACAATGCTCAACAGTTGTTCCTAAAACTTTGAGTTCCAGCTTCTCTTCATCCCTCCCTTCCCACCCATTCCCTTTTGGAAGGCAAGCAATTCAATATAGGCCATATATGTGTAATTTTGCAAATGACTTCCATAATAGTCATGTTGTGTAAGACTAACTATATTTCCCTCCATTCTATCCTGGGCCCCGTTTCTTCTATTCTCTCTCTATTCTATCCCTCCCCAAGAGTGCTCCCTCCTCCCACTGCCCTCCCTTCCATTATCCCCCCCACCCTGCTTATCCCCTTCTTCCCCACTATCCTGTGTTGTAAGACAGGTTTTCAAACCAAAATGAGTGTGCATTTTATTCCTTCCTTTAGCTGAATGTGATGAGAGTAAGCTTCATGTTTTTTCTCTCACCTCCCCCCTTTTTCCCTGCACTGAAAAGTCTTTTTCTTGCCTCTTTTCTGAGAGATAATTTGCCCCCTTCCATTTCTCCCTTTCTCTTCCCAATATATTTCTCTCACTGCTTAATTTCATTATTTTAAGATTTGATCCAATCCTATTCAATTTACCTTGTGCTGTGTGTGTGTGTGTGTGTGTGTGTGTGTGTGTGTGTGTGTAATCCCAACAACTACCCAGATACTGAAAAAAGTTTCAAGAGTTACAAATATTGTCTTTACCTGTTGGAATGTAAATAGTTGAACTTTAGTAAGTCTCATATGATTTCTCTTTGCTGTTTACCTTTTTATGCTTCTCTTGATTCTTGTGTTTGAAAGTCAGATTTTCTTTTCAGCTCTGGTCTTTTCATCAAGAATGCTTGAAAGTCCTCTATTTCGTTGAAAGACCATTTTTTCCCCTGAAGTATTGTACTCAGTTTTCCTGGGTAGGCGATTCTTGGTTTTAGTCCTAGTTCCTTTGACTTCTGGAATATCATATTCCACAACTTTCTACCCCTTAATGTAGAAGCTGCTAGATCTTGTGTTATCCTGATTGTATTTCCACAATACTTGAATTGTTTCTTTCTCGCTGCTTGCAATATTTTCTCCTTGTCCAGGGAACTCTTGAATTTGGCCACAATGTTCCTAGGAGTTTTTCTTTTTGAATCTCTTTCTGGAGATGATCGGTGGATTCTTTCAATATTTATTTTGCCCCCTGGTTCTAGAATCTCAGGGCAGTTTTCTTTGATAATTTCATGAAAGTTGATGTCTGTGCTCTTTTTTTGATCAAGGCTTTCAGGTAGTCCCATAATTTTTCAAGTGTCTCTCCTGGATCTATTTTCCAGGTCAGTTGTTTTTCTAATGAGATATTTCACATTATGTTCCATTTTTTCATTCTTTGCGATTTCTTGGTTTCTCATAAAGTCATGAGCCTCCATCTGTCCCATTCTACTTTTTAAAGAACTGTTTTCTTCAGTGAGCTTTTGAACCTCCTTTTCCATTTGGCTAATTCTGCTTTTTAAAGCATTCTTCTCCTCACTGGCTTTTTGAACTTCTTTTGTCAATTGAGCTAGCCTATTTTTCAAGGTGTTATTTTCTTCAGCATTTTTTTGTGTCTCCTTTAGCAAGGTGTTGATCCAGTTTTCATGCTTTTCTTGCATCTCTCTCATTTCTCTTCCAATTTTTCCTCCACCTCTCTTACTTGATTTTCACAATCCTTTTTGAGCTCTTCCATGGCCTGAGTCCATTGAATATTTATTCTGGATGTTTGGGATACAGAAGGCTTGACTTTTATGTCTTTCCCTGATGGTAAACATTGTTCTTCCTCATCTGAAAGGATGGGAGAAGATATCTGTTCACCAAGAAAGTAACCTTCTATGGTCTTATTTTTTTTCCCTTTTTTGAGCATTTTTCCCAACCAGTTGCTTGACTTTTGGGTCCTTTGTCAAGAATAGGGTATACTCTGGGAATCTGTAAGATGTCTGTTCCTCTAAGGTGGCCCAATCAGGCATGTACTGGTCTGGATGCAGAGAGGGATTTTTGTGCCTAGAATCTTAGCAGTTACCTCTCCACAGTCACCTGGCCTGCAGTTCCACCAAGTCAGCACTGGGGGCTGATTTTCAGATAAGCTGGATGGGCAGGGCTGCCATTCAGTGTGAGACAAAGACCAACTCCCCCAGGGGCTCCACAAAGAGCTGAGGCAAGACTCAACTCTTCAGTGCCCCCAGGGGTTTTTACGCTCCAATAGTGGATCTGGCTGCTGCACCTGCCATTGTGGCCTCTGTAGTGGCTGCCTAAGGCCAGAGCTATGGAAGGCCCTTCTCCCTTCCCAGCCAGCAGAAAAAACCCCTTCACTGACCTTTCGTGTCTGTGGGTTGAAGGATCTGCAAACCTGCTGCTGGTGGGACTGGGGATTCTATAACTGGAGATTCTGCCCCCAAGGGCTGTTTGTGAGCCATGCCACATGGCCAAGGCTGGGCTGGGCTCCACTCTGTGTCTGGTGCAGCAGATGTTTCCTGTGGGTCTTTCAGGTCACCCTGGGCTGGAAATCTCCTCCACTATGTTGTTCTCCACTTCTGCTGCTCCAGAATTTGGAAGTCCCTCTCTACAGGTGTTTTATGGGCTGTGTTGGGAGACCCTGCATATGTGTGACTTTCTACTCTGCTTACATAATTTCTTATAGTGCAAATTACATACCATAATTTGTTCAACCATTCCCCAATTGATATGCATCCCCTTGTGTTGGGATTGGAAGCTCAATTCCGTGTGGACAGTCTCGGGCGGGTAAAAGTGGGACTTCTAAATCTTAGAGTCTTACGAGGCCCTCCATGAACAGCGGGGGTTCGAGAAGGTCAGACTGAGCTAGCTCGGCTAGCTCGGGTATTTCCGCCTCTCCCCTGGAGATACGTGATGGGTGGAGTCTCCCTGCCCTCGAGGTCGTCCCGGATTGGAGCACACCTAGTTACCTAACAGCACGGTATTGAGATGCAAACTGTGTGGCTGAAGATTAAGTAGGATTGAGGAAGCCAGAAAGCTCTCTTAGCACGTGTGGAGCCAAAGAGGATAGTAGGGCTCCGCTTCTTTTCTTTCCTCTCTCCCCTCCCCCTCTCTCCCCGCTTGTACTTCTACTTCCAATCCCTTAAGCTTAGCCTCCTTAGGAAATCTCCCCCTCTTCCTCCTAAGGAAGACCCTCCCTGCATTTGTAACCTGGACCCTGTAATAAAGCTCAACCCTTGTTCGACTCTGGAACGTCCTTTCTCTCATACGTTTATCCGGTTTGGCCAACCGAAGACCTGGGACAGGTAAGAAAGACTCGGGTAGCCCAATACAGGCCTCTAGGCCTGGCACCCTTGATTGCCAGTTTTTGGCTACCACAAAGAGTGCTGCTATAAATATTTTTGTACATTTGGGACCCTTTCCCATTTTTATGATCTCTTGGGGATACAGTCTTAGAAGCGATATTGCTGGGTCGAAGGGTAAGTAACTCCTTATGTAACTCTGGATAACTTAACCACTCTGGAAATCAGCTTCCTTTTTTGTAAAATAAGAGTATTAGAATAGCTGTCCGGTCTGGTTTCCTCAAGTTCCAGCTCTACACAGTTCCATGATCTTGCAGCATATTAGACATGAAATTTTAAGTAAATGTCTCCTTTTCCCTCTGTTTTCTTCTTCCCTAAAAATGGGAGACTGGGGTAAAACATCTAAAACTCTCCTTGCAAATCTAAGTCAGTGATTGTGGGATCATAAGACCCCATTTTTAACCTCAGATTTCTCCCTTGTAAAATGGAAGGACTTTATTAGGAGCTTCCTGAAGGTCCTTCAAACTCTTAAATCCTATCTTACTTGACTTCCAGTATGAGCTTTGAAACTAAAACGCTTTCCCAACATGAGTCTGTACCCTTAGATCCAAAGGAAGCATTTGTCCCTACCCAAACAGCTCAAAACGCTGGCCCTAGTAGCAAGGAATGCACTGTTATTTCAGAACCATGTTTAGAGAACAGTTCACAGTGCCTTTCTTTCCCCCTATAAAGGCAGGAACAATGTCATGCTTGTTTCAGGGAACAAAATCCAATAGAATGCATAAAAACAAAGGATCAGAATACTAGGTCTAAAAGGGATCTCAGAAGACTAACCCTGCTACCCATTTTTCACATGAGAAAAAGGAGATCCAGTATATGACTTTCCAAAGGTCACACAGGTAGTAAATGAGAGGGCGGGGAATTTAACTTCCAAGTCCTGTAACTCTATATTCAATTCCCTTAGAAATGATCATCATTCTCATAATTTAGAGGAAAATGAAGGACAGTGAGGGTAAGTGAGATGCCAAAAGTCCTACAACAAGTCAGTGCCACATCCAAGACAAGAACCTGGGTTTCCATTTCAGCATAGTATTTTCTCTTTAATAGAATTTATTTTGAAATTTCCTAGCAAAGAATCCTGGGTAAGAACCCAATGGTATCAGATACCTACATGCTACTATCTTTCTAGGGCTACCCTGATGAGGGCATGATTCTAACAACTTCATCTTGACTCCGTGTGATTTTAAAATTCTTTCTAAGATCAATTACCCATAATCATCTCTCCCTCTCTTACCCTTACAAAGATCTAGTGAAGCATCATGGCCTAATGGGAAGAATGGTGAACTTAGATCCAGAAAGCATGGGACACATTAGAGCTCTATCATTTAGTAGCTACATGATTGTGGTTAGTTCAGTTCCCCCGATAATCCTCAGTTTTCTCATATATTACATGGAGATAAACATAAATATGACCATAGACCTGGAGGTCGAAGGGAATTCAAAAGCCATTTAGTTCAATCCCTTAATCTTACATATGAGAAAACTAAATCCCTGGGTGGTTGAGTAATTTTCCAATAGGATCACAGGTAGTAAACACTTTGAATGAGTTCTGTGGCTCACAATGCCATGTGCCAGAAAAAGTCTCCTTTACAGCATTGTTGGGAAGAAAGTGCTTAACAAACTGTAAAATGAAAACGAAATGAAAAATCATGTAATAAAATAATAACGGTGATGATAGTGATTGCTATTGCTACATTATTCAACAACAAAAGCATTTAATCTATAAAAGTTCACAGATCATTAAACAGAAGAGATTGATGCCTACAGACCATTGAATATTAATGAAATTCATGTTTTATCCTGTTGTTTTCTTCATTATCTTTTATTAAATAATTTATTTATATTTCAGTTTTCAACAATCACTTCCACAAGAATTTGAATTTCAAGTTTTAGTCCCTTCTCTCTCCAACCCCCACCCCAGGGCAGCGTGCACTCCATCCACCCTTTCCCCCAGTCTGTCCTCCATTGTACCATTCCCCTCCCCCCCTTCTTCCATCTCTATTCCCTCTGTTTTCCTGTAGGGCAAAATAGATTTCTATATGCCATTGCTTATACATCATATTTCCCAGTTGCAGGAAAAAACAATTTTTAACTTTCATTTTTAAAACTTTGAGTTTCGTATTCTCTCCCTCCTTCCCTTCCCACCCACTCTCTTTGAGAATGTAAGCAGTTCAGTATAGGTCACACATGTTTAGACATGTAAAACACTTCCATAACAGTTATGTTGTGAAATACTAACCACATTTCCCTCTGTCTTGTCCTGCCCTCCATTTATTCCATTCTCTCCCTTGATCTGCCCCCTCCCCTGCACAATAGTGTTGACTTCTGATTATCCTTTTCCCCAATTTTCTTTCCATTCTATTATCTTCCCACTCCTATCCCCTTCTCCTCTGCCTTCCTGCAGGGTAAAAAAGTTTTTCATACACATTTGAGTGTGTGGTGTTCCCTCCTTAAGGCAAGTCCAATAAGAGTAAAGCTCACTTATTCCCTTTCTTCTCCCCTCTCTTCCTCACCAATGTAAAAAGCTCTTTCCTGCCTTTTATGTAAAATGATTTGCTGTATTCTACCTTCCTCTTTCTCTTACCCCTAGTACATTTTGTTCAACAGTAAATTTTATTTTTTCGGTGTTCTCCCTTCATATTCAGCTCACCGTATACCCTCTGTCTATGTGTACATGTGTGTATACACACATGTAAACACATATACAACCATATACATATCTACTCACATATATATGATACACATGCATTCATATACATACACACCTACACACACATATATACACAGACACACACACATATGTATGTGTGTGTGTCTGTGTATTTTCTAAGTACTACCCTAATAATCCCTCTAAGTACCCTAATATTCCTGCTAACTACCCTTATACTGAAAAAGATCTCATGAGTTACAAATATCATTTTTCCATGTAGGAATGTAAACAGTTCAACTTTAATGAGTTCCTCATGGCTTCTCTTTCTTGTTTACCTTTTCCTGTTTCCCTTGATTCTTTTATTAGAAAGTCAAATTTTCTAGTCAGTTCTGGTCTTTTCAACACGTATGCTAAGAAGTCCTATAACCAAGGATTATATACAAAGTTGAGCATAATATTTCAGGGAAGAAAATAGATATTCAAGGAAGTAAGGGATTTACAGACCTTCCTGATTGAAAAGGCCAGAACTGAACAGAAAATTTGATCTTCAATCAGACATCTCAAGAGAGACATAAAAAAGTAAACAGGGGAAAAAACTTGTTGCACAATATGGACAAATTGTTTACATCCCTATAAGGGAAGATGATACTTGTTAATCTTGAGAATTGTATATTTATTATGAAATGTAAAAGGGATATACATAGAGAGAGGGAGTGGATATAAATTAAATGAGGTGATGATAACTAATGTGATTTAAAGGTGCAAAGGGATTGTAATTGGAGATATGAAAATTAGGAGGCAGAAAAAAAATTCCATCACAGGAAGAGGCACAAAAAATATATTACAGTAGAGGGAAAGAGGGGAGGGAGAAGAGTATTATTTGAGAGGTACTGTCATCTGATTGGATTCAAGGAGGGTACAACAAACTCAGTTAAGTACAGAAATACAATTAGCTCTATAGGCAATGGGAAAGGAGGGGGAAAGAAAAGGGAGGGGAGGCTAAAAGGGAGGGAAGATGTAGTAAGGGAAAAGGGGATTACAAGGGAGGGGGACTGAAAAAATAGAGAAAAGACCAAGGGAGGCAGTGGTCAAAAATGAAACTCTATTTTGAAGGGGAAGGGAGAAGGGAGAACTAAATGCATAAACAAGGGGAAAGGTGATGGAGGGAAAGATAGTAATCATAACTGTGAATGTGAATGGGATGAACTCTCCCATAAAACAGAGATAGATAGCAGAATGGATTAAAAAGCATAATTCAACAATGCCTTGCTTACAAGAAACACATTTGAAAAGGTGAGATACACATAGTGTAAAAGTAAAAGGCTGGAGCAGAATTGTTTGTGTTTCAGCTGATGTAAAAAAAGCAGAGGCAGCAATCCTAATCTCAGACAAAGCAAAAGCAAAAATAGATCAAATCAAAAGAGATAAGGAAGGAAACTGCTAAAAGGCACCATGGAGAAGGAAGAAATTCCATTACTAAACATATATGCTCCCACTGGCATAGCAGAAATAGACAGCAAAACTATACTAATGAGGGACCTCAAACTCTCACTCTCTGAACTCGGTAAATCTAACCTCAAAATAAATGAGAAAGAAATTAAGGAGGTGAATCGAACTCTGAATAAGGTGGATATGATAGATCTCTGGAAAAAAATTGAATGAGGATAGAAAGTAATACACTATTTTCTCGGCAGTACATAGCACATATAAAAAAATTTAACATGTACTAGGCCATAAAAACCTCACAATCTGGTGCAGAAAGGCAGAGATAGTCAATGCATGCTTCTCAGATCATAAGGCAATTAAACTTATATGTAATCAAAGGCCATGGAAACATAAACCAAAAACTAATTGGGAACTAAACAATCTAATCCTAGAGAATGAGTGGGTTAAACAACAAATTATAGAAACAATCAACAACTTCATTCAAGAGAATGACAATAGTGAGACATCCTACCAAATCTTATGGGATACTGCAAAAACAGTTCTTAGGGGAACTTTTATATCTTTGAATGCTTACATGAATAAAATAGAGAAAGAGGAGATAAATGAATTGGGTATGCAGTTAAAAGGCTAGAGAAAAAACGAATTGAAAAATCCCCAAGTAAGCACCAAATTAGAAATACTAAAAACCAAAGGAGAGATTAAAAAATAAACTGAAATAAATAAAATGAAAGAAAGAAACTATTGAACTAATAAATTAAACTAGGAGTTGGTTTTATGAAAAAAAAATACCAATAAAACTGATAAGCTTTTGGTCAATCTGATCTGAAAAAAGAAAGGAGAAAATCAAATTACTGATATCAAAAATGAAAAGGATGAACTTACCTTCAATGAGGAAGAAAGTAACACAATAATAAGAAATTACTTTGCCCACCTGTATACCAGTAAATTCGACAATCTAAATGAGATGGATGACTATTTTATAAGATAGAATTTGCCCAGATTAACAGAAGAGGAAGTTGAATATTTAAATAACCCCATCTCAGCAAAAGGAATTGAAAAAGCCATCCCTAGGGTGGCTCCCTAGGAGAAAATCTCCAGAGCCAGATGGATTCACAAGTGAATTCTATCAAACACTTAAAGAACAGTTAATTCCAACACTATATAGACTATTTGGGAAAATTGGGGAAGAAGGAATCCTCCCAAATTCTTTTTGTGACACAGATATCATTTTGATACCTAAACTAGGAAGAACCAACACAGAGAAAGAAAATTATACACCAATTTCTCTAATGAATATAGATGCAAAAATTTTAAACAAGATTTTAGCAAAAAGAATACAGCAACTTATCATGAGAATAATACATTATGATCAGGTAGCATTCACACCAGCAATGCAGGGATGGTTCAACATTAGGAAAACTATTGACATTATTGATCATATCAACAGTAAAACTAACAGAAACCACAAGATTATGTCAATAGATGCAGAAAAAGCTTTTGACAAAATACAACATCTGTTCCTATTAAAAAACATTGGAGAGCATAGGAATAAATGGAACTTTCTATAAAATAATAGGCAGTATTTACCTAAAACCTTCAGCAAGCATTATATGCAAAGGGTATAAGCTAGATGCATTTCCAATAAGATCAGGGGCGAAACAAGGATGTCCATTATCACCACTATTATTCAATATGGTACTAGAAATGTTAACTGTAGCAATAAGAGAAGAAAAAGAAATTGAAGGAATCAGATTAGGCAAAGAAGAATCTAAGTTATCACTCTTTGCAGATGATATGATGATATACTTAGAGAATCCCAGAGAAACAAGTAAAAACTACTTGAAATAATAAACAACTCTGGCAAAGTTGCATGTTGCAAAATAAACCCACACAAATCTTCTGCATTTCTATACATTACTAACAAAGCCCAACAGCAAGGGATAGAAAGAGAAATCTCATTTAAAGCTATGGTAGACACTATAAAATATTTGGGAGTCTGCTTGCCAAAACAAACTGAGGAACTATATGAACACAATTACAAAACATTTTTCACACAAATAAAGTCAGATCTAAATAAGTGGAGAAACATGAGTTGCTCGTGGGTAAGCCAAGCCAATATAATAAAAATTACAATTCTACCTAAATTAGTTTACTTATTTAGTGCCATACCAATCAAACTATCAGATAGTTATTTTGTAGAGGTAAAAAAATAATATTAAAATTCACGTGGAAGAACAAAAGTCCAGAACATTAAGGAAACTAATGAAAAAAAGTGTGGGGGAAGGTGGCCTAGTTCTACCAGATCTCAGCAATGATCATAAAGCAGCAAATATCAAAACCACTTGGTACTGGCTAAGAAACAGAAGGGTAGACCATTGGAATAGGTTAGGTACCCAAGACACAGTAGTCAATGAATATAACAATCTACTGTTTGGTAAACCCATGGACCCCAGCTTCTGGGATAAGAACTCACTGTTGGAAAAAAATTGCTGGGAAAATTGGATAACGGTATGGTGGAAACTAGGCATAGACCAATGCCTGACACCATACACAAGAATAAAGTCTAAATGGGTACATGATCTAGGTATAAAAACTGATACTACAAATAAATTAGTGGAGCAAGATATAGTGTATTTATCTGATTTATGGAGAAGGGAAGAATTTTTGATTAAACACGAGATAGAAAACATTATGAAGTGCAAAATGGATAATTTTGATTACATTAAATTGAAAAGTTTTTGCACAACCAAACCTAATGCAACCAAGATCAAGAAGGAAGCAGAAAACTGGGGGAAATTTTTGCAGCTAGCCTCGGTGATAAAGGCCTCATTTCTAAAATATTAAGAGAACTGAGTCAAATGTACAAGAATACAAGTCATTCCCCAATTGATAAATGGTCATAGGATATGAATAGGCAGTTTTCAGAAGAAGAAATTAAAGATATCAAGAGTCATATGAAAAAAATGCTCTAAATCACTATTGATTAGAGAGATGCAAATCAAAACAACTCTGAGATAGCACATCACACCTATCAGATTGGCTAACATGAAAAAACAGAATGATGATAAATGAGAGAGAAGATGTGAGATAGTTGGAATGCTAATTCATTGTTGGTGGAGCTGTGAGCTGATCCAACCATTCTGGAAAGCAATTTGGAACTATGCCCAAAGGGCTACAAAAAAGTGCATACCCTTTGACCCAGCAATACAAATGGGAATATATGTAAATATATGTAAAATATATGTAAATACATGTAAAAAACTATTTATAGTAGCACTCTTTGTGATGGCCAACAACTGGAATGCAAGGGGATGCCCATCAATTGGGGAATAACTGAATAAGTTGTGGTATATGAATCTAATGGAATACTATTGTGCTGTAAGAGATGATGAACAGGAAGACTTTATAGAGGCCTAGAAAGACTTATATGAACTGATGCTGAGTGAAAGGAGCAGAACCAGGAGAACTTTTTGCACAGCAACAACCACAGTGTGTGATGAATTTTTCTGGTAGGGTTAGAACTTCATTGCAATGCAAGGACTTAAAATAATCCCAGTAGTCTCTTAAGGCAAAACGCCTTCCACATCCAGAGAAAAAACTATGGAATTCAATCACAGAATGTAGCAGATCATTTTCTTTTGTGTTATGTTTTGGTTTATTTAATGACTTCTCCCACTTATTTTAATTCTTCCATGCAACCTGAGTAAGCTGAAAATGTATTTAAAAGGAAGATATGTGTAGAACATACATAAAATTTATGCCGACTCAAGGAAGGAGGGGAAAGGATGAATAAGGAGCGGGGAAAAATCTAAGTTATATGCAAGTGATTGTGGAACACTGAAAACAATTAAAATAATAAAATTCAAAAAAAATAAAAATAAAAAATTATATTTATGCATAAAATTTTAATAACAACAGTTTGAATAGAGAGAACCATACTGAATACTAATACTCTCCTGACTACATGTTACAACATCTTCCAAAATAGACAGATCTTGTGGAAAAAGTGAAATGACATGGGAAGAAGACCACAGACACACATCATCACCAAAAGTTAGCTTTTACCAGTCCTTAATACCCTTGTCTTTCTATTATATTGTTTATGAGGAGGATTTTTATCACAGCAATAGTGGGATGGTAGCTGTTATTACTGGTTAGTCTCATTGCCCTTCCAACTTCAGGAAGTCTGCGCTTCTTCCCAGAGAAGAATCAATAACAACTTCTCTAGTTGCTAGGTTTCCCAGATCTTTGATTGTTTTTTGAGTATTATAAGATCCCTGACTTTTGAACATTACCTTCAAATAGTATCAATTTTTAAAAATCACACAATTCAGAATGCAACAAAAAGTAAAAAATATGAACATATAGTCTTAGAGCATTGCTTGAGGCACTGAGATATATTCAGAGATTTGCCATGGATCACATTTCTGGTTCCTGTTAGAAGAGAGTTGAACCCAAGCCTTCCTGACTCTGAAGCCAGTTCTGTATTATGTCTCTTATGATTGACAAATTGAAAAGTCCTTGGAGTTCTACTTATTCCAGATTGGTACCCTAATGGAATGAGGGCAAGCAGTGTCACATAATGGCTTGAATATTGGATGGGGAGGTCTCCAGAATTCCCAAAGACTTGGGTTCAAATATTATATCTGACAATTATTAGCTATGTGACCATGGAGAAGTCACTCAACTTAGTCAAGTCTTAACATTTTATAATTGTAAAATGGTAATAATACCTGTAATACTCACTCCATTTGTAAAGGGATCAGCTTCCTTTGTTCTCCTGAGTGAACTTCACAGAGTGAAGCTTGAGATTCAGAGGCCATTTCGGGTCAAGGGATTTGGGTTCATATCTAGGAGCTACCATTATCTAGCTGTGTGTGATCTGAGGCAAATCACTTCAAATCTTTGATTCTTGGTTTACTCACCTATAAAATAAACATTGGGTCAAATAATCTAAGAGTCCCCTCTAGGTCAAAGTCCAGTGAACGTATCACCTTAGTTCCTCAAATAACTAGGTTGTGACTCTGCACAAATCTATTAACTTCTCCAAGCTTCAATTTCCTCATGTATAAAATGAGGATAATAATTACCTTGTGTATTTCACAAGACTATTAGGAAAAATTGCTTTGTAAGCTGTAAAGCACTTGATAAAAGTAAATTGAACTTTGGTCCATACTAGTCAAATAATTAAGTAATGTTCCGATGAGGAGAAGTCTAAATGACTGTTGTTAGACTGCACAAACCCTGCACACTAGCATTATCCTCCTCTGAGAGATGCAAGAGAAAGTAGCCATAATCTGTGCCCCCATTAAAACGTAAAGTTCTTTCAGGGAATGGACTATTTTTTTCTGTTTTTATCCCTATTTTTTATTTCAGTGATTAGGAGAGAGTAATTGTGAATAAATGCTTTCCTTCACTCATTCACCCACCCTTTCCATTGGAAAGTGTAGTACCTAATCTGTAGTTACAATGCTGAAATTCCCTCCTGGATGACCTGGAAATACCTCAGGGTATATACCTATTGGTTCACTGGTTTTGGAAACTCCCTGTTACTCCCACTTTATTTTTCTTCTTTTTCTTACCCTGCCCCTTAGTGAGTGGAAGGTAACTGGACTGTGAAATCAACCACACTAATCAATGTTCCTTTTATGTAAACCTGCTAATCTTTTTTTGTTGTTGTTGTTGATGTTAACAATTCATATGTCCGGTTTATTGGTTATGTTCTCAGGACAGCAGCGGTAGAATGCAATTTGCTTGTCAGTAAAAAGGCAAGGAAGTGAGCAAAATCAAAGGGCAGCTCTCCCAAGCAGCAGGGAAAACATGACAGAAAGGACCAAGGACAGAGGCACTCAAGCAAAGGAAAGCAAAAGCAGGGAGGTGTCTTTAGCAAATGGGTGAAGAAGGAAGGGATCTCTGTTATGGTCAAGTGAAAAATACAATCAGTTGCCTGTGACTCTGGGAAAGGAAGGACAAAGAGATGGAGAGTGCTAAAGAAGTAGAATGGGACCAGGCAAGTTTCTGGTGAGGTTTCTAGAAGATTCTCCTGGACAGAGTAGGTGAGTTTTCTCTTGAATTTTCAGAAACACTACATCTTTTTCTGTTCCAATGTCAATTCGTCTGGATCAAGTGAGATGCCAGTCAGAGAATTTGGGATTTTATTATAGTTAGGAGAAAGGTCTTCAGATATGTTGGAAGCCCTTTCACCACTTCTGAGTCAGGATGAGTATGAAATGGCATGTGCCTAACCCTGGGCTGAAGTGGTCAACTTGCCTGGTCCCTTCCGGTCCATCCTAGAGGAGTAAGAGAGAAGCCTTGCAAGGACACAACAGAACAATGGAAGACACAGATGGTCAGAAATGAAAAGAGGAAGTCTATGTGGTTGCCCAGAAATGGTTATGTTCATTGCATCCTTTCCTCCTGTGGTCTCCAAAACCATGTCTGCCTGTGGATGTGGGAATCCATCATGTGGTATAGCCCATCCCTGCAACCCCACTCATGCTGCTTTTGGCTCTCATGGACTGTGACCAGGAAATTAACAGCATTAGATCTACACACAGCTCAGCCTCCTTGCACAGTCTCATCCCTGCTTTCTGTTCCCTGTCTTGGCTTGGAAGAAGACATGGATGTACCCATGGCCAATGGTGCTGATGGAGCATATCAAGTTAGCAAAAGAAGAAAAAAAGGGATAAAAATATAAAAAGCAGCTCCCAGTTGGCTTGTGAATTAGTCTTTCAAACTTGATCTTGAACTCCCTGGGATGCCCTACATTCCTCCTAGCCCTTTCCTCCATCCTCTCTTGGTGCCAAGCATCTGATTATGCTACCAGCTAAAGCCCTGAGGAGGGCACCTGATAATCTTTAATTGTGGGACATGTATGTCATCTTTTTCTGGACTTATGAGGATTAAAGCCAGTTCAAAATATCCATATATGGAGCCATATGGTGCTTTTTAGGTTTCTATCTTACTGAGATGAAATATGTGAATGATCACTATGATTCTAACTTCTGAGTTTCAGAACCATGTCTCAAATATTATCTCATCTTAGAATTGGGGCTTTCTCTCCATAGGACATCCAACTATCCTCTCACCCTCAAGGTAAGCATTTGAAGAAATACAGAACCTGATTGCATCATCTGGCCTTCTGTTTTTGTCCTAAATTTAAAGAGGATTTTGAGCATGAGATGAGCATTACTCCTCGAGGCTCCACAGAGTTTTTGTAAAAAAATTTTGTAAATATTCCCCCCAAAAGTTTGTAGGAGAGCCCAAAATCAAGAATATAGCAGGAATTATAAGGAATTTCCTAGTGCTAGTCATATAGTTGTCTCAGACCATGGACCATGAATCAACATCAGACAAGAGAAGCAAAAAAATAAATTTAGCATTTTAATTTTAATTTAATTCAATGTTAATAAATTAGAAGCACTGAGACTATTTTTGTTGAGTGGCATACTGGAGGCCTCAGTTATGCAATAAGAGATGGTAACTTCCTTAGTCAGGGAGACACATGTTAATTACTACCCCACTTTGGATGGGAGGAGAGGCCCATGGTACCATATTGAAGGCTGAGGTCTACAGAGATTACCAGCAGAGACAAGAAAATCCCCAAGAGAGATGAAATTTGACGGCCAGCAGAGACCATGTGATCATCAACTGAAATGACACAATGCCCATAAGACTGCCAAGACAGAATGACCCACAGGGGACAGCATGATGATGTCACCATAGGACATTGCCATCAGTGTAGCATTGGAGATGTGAACTAGCCAGGTCACATGGGTTATTCCATGAGTATGTGCTTTCCCTGTGTGGACTTTGGCCTTACTGGTTTCTGAGGCATTGTCTGTTTCTCACATTGCCATCAAAAAGAAGGGTTTTCATATTGGAACGCAAACACATTTGTATTTTTTTCTTTAAACTAGGGAGAGCTGGTAGGAAGAACTTCTTCAATCATAGGAACATTGCATATGCCAATTGACTTTGATTCAGGCCCCACAAGCCCTTTGAGATCAGATCCCAGAAGCCAAGAGGAATCTAAATCTGCTCCCATAGAAGTCTTGTTCCACTGCAGACTCAAGTGTACTATGGTCCATCTAAATGTCCTCTGTTCTGTTGTGGTCTGTTAATAGCAAGGGGCAAAGGTTTACAAAGTATGAGTTGGGGAAGGGCTGAGGAGTTCTAGAACCAGCTGGGGAGAGGATTCTTTTCCATAACTGGGGCCTCAAATGTCCTATATTAGAAGTGACTAGTCAGTGACCAGATTTCTGTGGGTCTTGGAGCAGGGCTGCCTGAGTAAAGATTATAGGGACCATCACAGGGGTGGCATAATACCCTGAGTTCTGCTCCAGTACTCCTGGTCTTTGGATAAGGCCACAGCTGGCTGCCTCATGTGTGCTTCAAAGGAAAACTAGAATTGGACAAAGTAGGAAGGAGTGGGTATGAAGGGAGAACATCCATTCTATTAGGGTTTGAAGCCAAATCCTTCCCCATACGCACATCCCCCCATGCACCTTTATCCAGGGGACAAACTGTAGTGGCTGTTGTGTGCTACCAACTGAGAAGGAACAGGTCTAGACAGAAGCCCCAGAGGTATCTCATGGCTATTTCGAGTCAACTGGGATTGCTATTTATTTTTATTTTTGTTTTCTTAGAGGAGTCATTTATGGATACTTCTCAGGATGTTTGAATAAGAAAAGTTTTTTCTAGGGAACTAGAAAAAATGTTTCTGTGATAAAGGTCTCATATCCAAGATATATGACTAAACGATACTAAGAAGCATTCCCCAATAGACAAATGGTCAATGAACAGGCAATCTTCTAAGAAAGAAATCCAAGTTATCAACAACTATATGAAAAACTGCTCCAAATAACTAGTAATTTAGAGAAATGAAAATTAAAGCAACTTCAAGATTCTCCCTCTCACCCCTCACATTGGTAAAGATGAGAAAAAAAGTAAGTGAGAAATGTTGGAGGGGCTTTTGGAAAACATGCATAGTAATACACTGTTCAGGAAGCCATGAACTGGTCTAGTCAATCTGGAAAGCAATTTAGAACTGAGCCCAATAAATCACTAAGCCTGCACTACTCTTCTACCCAGCAACACCACTATTAGTTCTATATACAGAAAGAGATTCCAAAAAAAAAGGGAAAAGGACACATGTATGCAACAACATTTATACCAACTTTTTTCATGGCCAGACACTGGAAATGAGGAGGTATCCCCTTTTCGGGGAATGACTACATATATTAAGGTGTATGAATATAATTGAATTATTGCACCAGGTGAGATGTTGAAAGGGAGTGTTTCTGAGGAAACTAGGAAGACTCACGAAGTGCTGCAGAGGAAAGTGAGCAGAATCGGGAGAACAAGTTACAAAATGACAACGGTGTTGTAAAGAAAGACAACGCTGAAAGACTACTCTGATCCATAGAAGAATAAACCATGATTACAGAGAATTAAAGAAGAAACACATAATCCATTTCCTGCATGACTTAAAATGCAAAATGAGATGTTCAGTTCTGGAAATATCCAATGTGCGAATTTGTTCTTGTGGATCATACATATTTATAATGAGAGTTTTATTATTGTTTTTTAAAATAGTTATATGGGGGGAGTTGGCAAGGAGAGAGAATAAATGCCTGTAAAAATAATTATATTTTTAAAGTAATTTTTAAAAGAAACATTTTGATTATTTAGGGCACATTTACTTTTGTCAATTAAGATAAAAAACAACAGAATTCTATTTTCTCTCTCTCCCTTCCTTCACCAAATAAGTTTCCAAACATAAGAAGCACACAGACCATGCTGGGAGTGGGTGTTGGGGGAGGGATGAGGGCATGGTCAATGAGAGAGGACTCAGGCACAAGCCAGAGCTGTCCACTGATGTGAAGAGAAGTCTTCAATAAAGGCTGCTGCCTCTGAATGATCTACTCTAAAGGAGCCTCAATGAAGAAAAGAAATATAGAAAACAGCTTCCCTTGAGAAAAAAGTAAGTGGAGACAAATATTCAATAATAATAATATGTAATAATAATATAATGTGTATTTAATAATCCAGAAGGAAGTTGGGCCAGAGTATGGGGCAGCAGGGAGCTACATGCTCAAGGAAAGGCAGTGCCCTTGTGGCTCAGAAGGTACATTTGTGATCATGGAGAGAAAGTATGTCTTCTGAATGTTGGTGTCCTGGACTATTGACGCATTTGGGCATGGGCCTTTTCTGCTTTTTCTGCCCAGTTAAATCAAATTGACTGTCCTCCTGGACATCAGTTGATCACCTATATAAACTTGTCTTTCTCTATCAGAATATAAGCTTCTTGGGAAGATAGAAATTCTAACTTTCGCTTTCTGTCCTCAGGGCCTAACACAGTGCCTGGCATAAAATAGACTCATAATATACACTTTTTGGTTGATGCATTCATTCATTACTTACCTGAGGGCTTGGCTGAAAGCCCTTTCCATGAATTTTCAAAATAAGCATGACACTGAAATTTTCATTGTTTCCTTGGTTTTGTGCGAGATGCTGTGTCCAGATTACTATGCAGTGCTATCTGTCCTGCAGGCTTAACACTCCATCCCCTGCCTTTGCCCTCACAATCTGGAAACCAATCAAATCAATCCTTAAGCAGGCTTTTTGGTTCCCTTCTAGCTGCATTGACCAATCCTGCAATTCCTCCAATCCACATTCCCCATCCTGGCTACTACTCCCTTGCTTGGGGTGTTTTGCCCTGTTTGTCCTAAGGGCAGGGACAGTCTAATTTTATAATTCCTATTTCCAATATTCAGCTTACTACTTACCAAATAGCTGGATCTTAGGAAAAGTTTTTCATTCACTCCTGCCATCAGAAGGTAAGTGTGGGTGTCTTCTGGTTTGGTAAAGGTCTAAAAGCAATCATTGGATCTCTGAAGCACAGAGGGGAAAGGACTATTAGGGGCTACCTTGGCAAAAAAGATTTGAACCCACTCTACAGCCTGCCCATCCAGCCTATGCTTGAAGATTTCTAGCAATGGGAAAGCCTGGTCCTTTAGAAGTCTCCTGCATCTCTGAGATCCTGTGACTTTTGGTGAGATCTCACTCTAAGTATTCATCAGGGTTCAGTCCTAAAGACTTGAGTCTGTACTTGGATGCTGGCTGCTGACAGCATCATATCCAAAGGACCAGAGACAGGCCAGACAATGCTCATACTAGGACTCAGTAATACCCTTGGGTCAATCCAAGTCACAGACAGAGGTCTGGGAATGCTTGGGAGGGGGAGAGCCCAAGAAAAAAGGGGGATCTGGAGGTTAAGGAGGTGAAGGTTGGCTTCTGCCCCCAATCTAGGACTAGCTTGACTCTCCCAGAAATGGGAAGGCAGATGCCTTCACCAGGGTGGGTTGGGTAGAATGCCACACTGATTAGCTGGGTAGATGAGTGGGAGTTTGAAGCGGAAGGAGTGAAAAAGTGCTGATTGTGCTCACAATCAGACAGATCCAAGAGGAGAAAAGACAGTAACATTTTGGCACCATGTGGGCTTGGAAGCAATCAGGCAGACTCTTATAGGAGCAGTTTGAGATAAAAGGGCACAAGTTCCAAAGGTACCAGCTACAAAGGACAGGAGTGTCTGAGATCTGGAAAACCAACAGGTGAGGAGAGAGGAGAGGGAGCTTCCCTGGAAAAAATTTCATCTGGGTCTGAGATTGAGAGCTGAAAGGTACCCAAGATGCCATCCATCCCACCCTCCCCCCATCGCCCATCAATTTACAGATTTAAAACAGAGACCCAGACAGGTTAAGTGACTTGCCCTCAGTCACCCAGGTAGGAAGTGAAAAAGGCAAGGTTTGAACTCAGGGCCTTTAACTGGAAATCCAGCACTTTCTCCATTGCACCACACTGCCTCCAGGTCCTGGTCTCATGATTTAGGGAAGCTCTGGATGACAGGAAATACTAAATCACATTGGGAGTCTATTCTGGATGGCTCAGAAAGACACTTCTGAATATCCATAGTATTTCTTCCTTCTATTCTTGGACTGACTCCAAATAGGATCAAGGAGTCCTGGGCTAGTAGAGGGCAAAATGTGGGGAGTTTCCCTCCCCATTCTTCCAATTGTCCCATTCAGGCAGTAGCTTTTTTTATCCTTTGAGGACAAGAACGTGAGTTCTGGGGAGGGAGATGGTATGGCTGAGCTGGATTATTAAGAACGTTGCCAATCTTCTCTCTTCTATAGGGTCTATAGGAGGACACTGAAGAATCAATGGCTCCCTATTCTATATGGAAATATCAGGAGCAAGACAGGGAAGCTGTGATGGACATGTTCATTAAGGGAACACTATCTCACATTCCTTCTGGCTTCTTCCATGTGCTGAAGCAACCCAGAAGCATGCTGATTCTCTTGGGAGGCCCAGGGGCCTTGCTTCTTGGGTCTGGTTCTCTCCTCCTGTCCCTCCTGGCCTTCCCAGGCCTCCTAGCCTTTCTGTGGATGGCTGCTAGATATCCCTTCCACTGGTATGTTGACAATGCTTTGCGTACTGATTTGACGGACATCAAAAAATCCTATCTCAGTGACAAAGGATCTTGTTTCTGGGTGGTAGAGTCAGAGGGTCAGGTGATGGGCATGGTGTGTGCTCGCCCAGAACAACAGGCTTCAAGACGACAGAAATGCCTGGAGTTGTTACATTTGTCAGTGAGACCAGAGTACCGGGGCCTGGGCATCGGCAAATCCCTGACCTAGACTCTGCTCCAATTTGTACAGGACCAGGGATATAATGCTGTGGTGCTGACTACTCTTTGCTATAATTATCCAGCTCAAAGGATATATGAGCAGCTGGGCTTCTGGAAAGCCCGTGAAGCCTTTGATTCCCTAAAATGGAGAGTGGTAGGCATCCCTTTTTTCTACTACGAATATTCAGTCCCTTCTTCACTCTGAAAGCTTCCTGAACCATCTTTGTTTTTAGCAAACCTTTATAGATTGGCCCATAATAATGCTCCCTACACCATCAGTGTTCATTAAAGGCTGTTAACCACCTTAAATATTGATTTTCTCCCTTGTGGTAAAAAGTCTTCTCCTAAAACAAAAATTTTTAAGATGCTCAGTATCTGAGCATTAGAAAGGGCTTCCCTGGCACCCAGGCTAACCCACTGCTAACCAGGATTCCCTACCACAATGTATCTGACGAATGGACATCTAGGTTCTGCTCGGACTCCTTCAATGGGGGGAAATGCTTAGAAGGCATCCCATTCCACTTGGGATCGTTGTAATTGTTAGGAAGATTTCATTTAATGCTGCCTAGTCTCCTTCTCTGTGATTTTCCCCTACACACTATTTGGTCAACCTCTATAATCCAGTCCAATTCCATAGACACTTATTAAGTGCTTACTATGTAAATCCTGCGAATAAGTTAATAAAGACAAAGATAATCCCTGACTTCAGGGAGCTTACAATTTAGAAGGGAACAATTTCCAAAGATGATTAGGGGAAAAAGAAAAGAACTCATCTGTTGTAGAATGTGTACAGCAGCTCTCTTTGTGGTGGCAAAGAAATGGAATTGTAGGCATGCCCATCAATTGGGAATGGGTGAACAAGCTGGGATATATGATTGTGATGGAATCCTGCTGCGTTAGAAGAAACAATGAGCTTGATGATTGTAGAAAAACACAGAAAGACTTGCATGAAGTAATGAAGGTGAAATGAGCAGAACCAAGAGAACACTGTATACAGTAAGAGGGATATTGATTTAAGAAGGACTTGGAGCAAATACATTATTTTGTCCATTGTAGATACCCAGATTAGTGATGAAGGACGTGTGACAAAAGATACTGCCTGCATCCAGAGAAAGAGCTGATTGACAGAAGTATGTGTAGAATACTTTTACATATACACACCTATTTATATATAGGTACATATACACTTACATATACATATACGTGCACGCACACACATATGTATGTATATATATAAATTTCATTTAATGCTGCCTACTGTCCTCTTTGAATTTCCCCTATTGGCTATCCAGTCAACTTCTCTTATCTAACCCAATTCAATAAACATTTATTAAACACCTACTATGGAAGTCCTGGGGATAAGTTAACAAAAAGAAGGCAATTGCTGCCTGGAAAGAACTTACAATTTAGAAGGGGGCTATTTCCAAAGGTGATTAGGGAAAAAGGAAAAGAACCTGTCTGTTCTACAATGTGTATAGTAGCTCTCTGTGTGGTGGCAAAGAATTTGAAATTGTAGGCATGCCCATCAATTGGGAATGACTGAACAAGATGAGGCATATGATTGTGATGGAATCCTGATGTGCTACAAGAAATGATGAGCTTGATGATTGTAGAAAAATGCAGAAAGACTTTCATGAAGTAATGAAGGTGAAATGAGCAGAACCAAGAGAACACTGTATACAGTAAGAGTGATATTGTTTTAAGAAGAACTTGGAGCAAATAATTCTTTTATCTATTATAAATACCCAGATCAACTATAAAGGACAAGCGAAAAAAGATACTATCTGCACCGTGAGAAAGAGGTGATAAATAGGAGTATGTGTAAAATAATTTTACATACACACACCTAGTTACATATAGGTACATATATATTATAGACACATATGTGTGTGTGTGTTTGTGTGTGTGTGTGTATAATCCTACTGACTACCCAAACACTGAATAAAGTTTCAAGAGTTACAAATACTGTCTTTCCATGTAAGAATGTAAACAGTTCAGCTTTAGTAAGTTCGTTATGATTTCTATTTCTTGTTTTCCTTTTTATGCTTCTCTTGATTCTTATGTTTGAAAGTCAAATTTTCTTTTCAGCTCTGGTCTTCATCAAGAATGCTTGAAAGTCCTCTATTTCATTGAAAGACCATTTTTTACCCTGAAGTATCATACTCATGTTGGCTGGGTAGGTGATTCTTGGTTTCAATCCTAGTTCCTTTGACTTCTGGAATATCATATTCCACCCCCTTCAATCCCTTAATGTAGAAGCTGCTAGATCTTGTGTTATCCTGATTGTATTTCCACAGTACTTGAATTGTTTCTTTCTAGCTACTTGCAATATTTTCTCCTTGACCTGGGAACTCTGGAATTTCACTATAATGTTTCTAGGAGTTTCTCTTTTTGGATCTCTTTCAGGAGGTGATTGGTGCATTCTTTCAATATTTATTTTGCCCTCTGGTTCTAGGATATCAGGGCAGTTTTCCTTGATAATTTCATGAAAGATGATGTCTAGGCATGGCTTTCAGGTAGTCCCATAATTTTTAAATTGTCTCTCCTGGATCTATTTTCCAGGTCAATTGTTTTCCAATGAGATGTTTCACATTATCTTCCATTTTTTCGTTCTTTTGGTTTTGTTTTGTGATTTCTTGGTTTCTCATAAAGTCATTAGCCTCCATTTGTTCCATTCTAATTTTTAAAGAACTATTTTCTTCAATGAGCTTTTGAACCTCCTTTTCCATTTGGTTAATTCTGCTTTTTAAAGCATTCTTCTCCTCATTGGCTTTATGAACCTCTTTTGCCAATTGAATTAGCGTATTTTTAAAGGTGTCATTCTCTTCAGCATTTTTTTGAGTCTCCTTTAGCAAAGTGTTAACTTGTTTCTCATAATTTTCTTTTCTCTCTCTCATTTCTCTTTCCAATTTTTCTCCACCTCTCTTAATTGATTTTCAAAATCCTTTTTGAGCTCTTCCATGGCCTGATACCACTGAATATTCATTTTGGATGTTTGGGATACAGAAGCCTTGACTTTTATGTCTTCCCTGATGGTAAGCATTGTTCTTCCTTGTCTGAAATGATGGGAGAAGATATCTGTTCACCAAGAAAGTAACTTTCTATAGTCTTATTTTTTTCCCCTTCTTTGGGCATTTTCCCAACAAGTTGCTTGACTTTTGGGTCCTTTGTCAAGATTAGGGTACATTCTGGGGATCTATAAGATCTCAGTTCCTCCAAGGTGGCAGAATCAAGTGTGCACACTGGTCTGGGAGCAACAAGAAACTTTTGTGCCCAGAATCTGTGAGTAGTCATTTCCTCTCCATGACCACCTGGCCTCCAGTTCCACCAAGCCAGCACTGGGGGCTGAGATTCAGATAAGCTGCTCAATTCCCCCAGGGGCTTTAGCCAAGGGTAGGGCTGCTCTTCATTGTCTGATAAAGATCATCTGCTCAATTCCCCTAGGAATATTAGGTGGGGACAAGGCCACCACACTGGCCTGAGGTAAGGATCAGCTGCTCAGATCCCCCAGGGGCTTTACAATTCAACAATAGATGTGGGCTGCTGTGGGAGCTGCTGCTGGCCTGATGTGGTCTCTGCCACCACCTGTAGCTGGAGCTATGGGAAGACCCTGCTCCCTTTTTGGCCAGCTGAAAAAGCTCTCTCACTGACCTTTGGTGCCTGTGGGTTGAGGGATCTGCAAACTACCACTACTGTCGGTAGGGATTCTGCCCCCAAGGCTTTCTCTGGTCCTCCTCCTGGTGCCATGCTGTGTGGCCAAGGCTAGGCTGGACTCCGCTCCATGTCTGGTGCCACAGACCTTTTCTGTCAGTCTTTGAGGTCACCTTGGGCTGGAAATCTCCTCCACTACGTTGTTCTGTGGCTTCTGCTGCTCCAGAATTTGCTGAGAGTCTTTATTTACAGGTGTTTTATTGTCTGTGGTTGAAGAGCTAGTGTATGTGCATCTTTCTACTCCACCATATGGGCTCTGCCCCAGCTCCTGTTTTCTTAGCCCCATCAAATACTCATTGAGTGAACAGACAAAGATGTAAAGACAACACAAAACAGTTCACTTCTGGCATTCAATTCACTCATCTAGATATTTTTAGATGACGATTTGAGAACTTGGGGAATTTTGGTTTTTTCTTTTATTTATTTTAAACTGAAATACTTAAAATGGCACCTGCTGTAAACACGAAAAAGAAACATATTATAAACTTAAATACGAAATAAGAGAAGAAAGTAAAGAAAAAAACATTTTTATGGCAGAATGTAAGAGAGGATTCAAAATATACAACAATAAATTTCCATTTCAATAAATATCTCACTTTGTCTCCATGTCTGTCCGTCTTTTCTTTGCTTCCTCATAAGTTTTCTTTTGTTCTTTGCTGTGTACTTTCTGCTTGCTACAATTAAGCACAGATACACACACATACATATGTTTCGGTACACATACCTATATATACTTTCATACACATACATATACTTAGATATCCAACCTACCCCCCAAAGATGCTTCCTTATCTTTTCCCTCTCTTTCTTTTCACCCTCTTATTTCTATTTCAGTTTAGATCTTCATGGGCTTCCAAATATGTTATTCCCTCTTTAAACCATTCCTATTAATCTTAATACCCTTCTAGACATCCATCCTATTCCCTCACCCTCTTATTCTTTACAAATTTAAAGCACTTTTATTCCCTTCTAAATGTGTATATTGTTCTCTCTTTAACCCAGATTTGAAGTAAGTAAGGTTCCCTCTAAAATCCCTCCCTTATTCTCTTCCCTCTCCCCATCTCCTTAGCCTTTTCTTTCTTTCTGAATTTAGAAGACTTTTATAACCTTCCAAGGTACCCTTCCAGGTACGTATATATATATATGTACGCACACACGTGCACACACACACACACACACATATAGTTCCTTTTTTTAACCACTTCCAGTGAGCATAGGGTGCCAGAACTACCAGACCTCCAACCCCTCCATCTCATTCCTCTGTCAGCTCTTCCTCTCACCTCATTTGATAGATAATTACTTGTTTACCTTTTTCCTAAATGGTTTTACTTTTTAGAAGCTCATCATACTCAATTCTTTTGCACTACCCACTTACTATTAAGAATCTTACACATACATTTTACATTTCCTCATATAAAAAGTAAACAATCTACTCTTATTGAATCCCTTGTAATTAGTCTTTGATGTGTACCTTATATTTCTCTTGCATCATCTATGTCAAACTTTCTAAGTTCAGGCTTTTTTGCAACAAAATCTTGAAAGTCTGGCAATTCTTTGAATGTTCTTTTTATCACTCAGGATTATGCTTAACTTTGCTGGGTATGATATTTTTGGCCACAACCCCAGTTCCTTTTTTTCTCAGTCTTTGAAAATTAATTAACTGATTCATTTTTACTTTTCAACATTCATTTCCACAAGATTGTGAGTTTTAAATTTTCTCCCCATCTATCCCCTCACCCCCACTTCAAGATGGCATGCATTTTTAATTACCCCTTCCTCCACTCAGTCATCCCTTTTATCACTCCCCCAAATTCCCCTTACTTTTTTTTATGGAAAAATAGATTTCTATACTCCATTGCCTGTATATCTTATTTCCCACCCTCATTGTGAAGGCAAGCAATTCAATAATCTGGCATCAAAGTACAAATAGCAAGAAACAATGTTAACTAATTTAACAACTGAAGTTTGTTTCAGAAGACAATTTCATCTTGTTTCTGTAAATGACTGTTGATAGCTAATAGAGTTGTGTGGGATATAGCAACCCTTACTCGAATTAAACTCAGAGATTTCTCAAGGTAGAAGACAAAGAGGAATTTATTACAATTTCTTGAGAATGGACACTTCTCGCAAGACCATGGGTGTTGTCAGCAAGGGAGTACACCTGAGCAGACTGGAGTACAGCATTATATAGTCCCTAATGTGGAAAACCATTAGCCTGTCTTCCCATTGGCTGAGAATCCAGGCTTATAGTGTAAGTGTGGGAATCTACAACAGAGACAACAAACACGGAAAGGATGGTTGCTCACCAATGAGAGTTTTTGTTACCAAACATGGAACTTAAAGGAAAAATGTTGATGTGGTTGGCACCAGAGGTGGTGAAGGCGAAAGGTACACCAGGTCACATGACCATAACTTTGGTTGGGGGATACTTAGTTATTTTAACTTTGGCAGGAAGGGTGAGGGATTTGGGGAATTCATGCCTGAAGGGTCTTTACTTAATCTGATTTCACTCAATCCCTCCTCTTACTTTTGTCGCTCTGAAGACACCTCATGCCACTCTCAGAAGGCTGCCTCTGCTGAATCATCCTCCCTATCTTCTTCTCCACTATCTTCAATTGGTGTCCAGTCTTGGCTCTTTAGGACCATGAGTCTAACCAACCCTTGAGCTTTAGTTTCTGGCCTAATCATCTTTGAAAGGGAGTCTTGTACTAGTCTGGTTATTAGTTCTTTTTCCAAATGATTTAGCCTCTTTTTAAAGGTCTTATTTTCCTCAGCATTTTTAAATTCTCCTTTAGCAAGCTGTTGACTCACTTTTCAAGCTCTTCTATGGGCTGAGCCCATTTCATATTCATTTTGGAGGTACTGGAGGCAGAAGCCTTGACTTCCTCTGACAGTATGCCTTGTTCTTCTTCATCTGAAAGGATGGAAAGAGACACCTGTTCACCAAGAAAATAACCTTCTATGGTCTTATTTTTTTTTCCATTTTTCATTTCCATTTTTCCATTTTCACAGCCAGTTACTTGATTTCTGAATCTTTTGTCAAGAGGAGGGTCCTAGTGCTCCTTTTCTCCCTAGTACTGTGCTCAAGGCTGAGATTCAGATCAGCTGCTCAACTCCCCCTGGGGCTTTGGGTGGGGGTGGGGCTTCCCCTGAGGGCTGAGGTTCAGATCAGCTGCTCATTTCTGCCAGAGGCTTTAAGCTGAGCTGTCTGGACAATGAATCCAGGCTGCTTCCATGTAGCCAATCACCACTTGCTTCTGCCACTGCCTGGGGCCAGTGTTGGGGGAACCCTTTTCCCCTCTCTCCCAACTGGGAAAGCTGTCCCACACTGACTTTTGGAGTTTTAATAGCCAATTAAAGGCTAAACAGATTGTGGCATCCTATTTTCAGAAAAGGTAAGGGTCTACCCTAAAACATTTTGGGTCATGATAGAACATGGATGGAACATTCATGCAGAAGATATACCTGGTAGATATTCAATATACTATACTAGTGAGCCATCAGGGCAAGTAGAGGGGAAGACACAAGACCACAGACTTACTTCAAACACTTATGGGGATGAGGAGGATTTTGCTGTGACCTAAAGAGGATGTGTGATGGTAGAAGTGAAAGGGCTAGAGGAACAGATGTCTACTTTCCAGGTTATCTGGAAGAATGAAGTGTTCCTTGAAACAATGTAAGAAGTGATTCAAGGAAAAGTCCCAGGAGAAAAAGGAGGTTAAGAGGCACAAGGAGATTCTCATCTGTACCAGGAGACTGGAGGGTGAAGGAAGGGGACATTGGGAAGGAAGGGAAGAAGAGAGTCCTGATCTGGAACTAACAGATAAAAGGCTTTTCCTGGAGAGGAGTTGAACCTTCTCTAGGGGAAGCAGCTTCTTGTGTTTGTGATGGTGGAGAGTGACGAATGAGCCCAAGTAAGTGGGCATCAAGTCATGGTCAACAGGAGAACACATGAAGAAGGATGATTAATAGCTCCATTCTAAGGGATCTATGTTTTCCTCACACAACCAAGGAGATTCCTATCTTTTCATGATAAGTATCTGGGTCATGGTGGAAAGCTTCTGGAGACTTGTCAAATTTCATAAGTACTACATACTTCTAGTGTTTTGTGTAAGGACAAATAAATTCATGATACCACCAGAAAAAACCCGGAAAGTATTACTAAGAATTATGGAATTCTAGGGAAAAACAGTGAAGGTTTCAGGCAAATAGTTGGTGTTTTCACTTCTACTAAGGTAGGGCGATTCAGGAAAGAAAGCATATTTGGGGAGTAAACATATGGCTAAGAAGATGATATCTGAGGATGGAATATGGACATCTGGGCTATAGCTAAATACATTAGTAGAAAAAGCTCTTGGCCAGGGATAGAGTGCACCTAAAAAGGACTATTGAAAAACAAGTTTATCTGGGGATAACACAAGTACTTTTTTCACAAGTTTGTTGTGATCATAGATAGAGATATATAGATAGAGAATTATATATAAGTGTGTATATATATGTGTGCGTATGTATATATGTATGTATGTGTATCTGCAAACCTTAAAGTACTGCTATTACTACAATTCCGTTTTCCTTCTGATGATTTCTTCACTTCTATCTTCCCCAAAGAATTAATTATAAATTTCAGTTTGATTTTCATATTCCTCACTTTCCTAATATGAACTCCTCCCATCTTGTCCATAACCTATTTTTTATATCTAAATATTTCTTTGTAGTTTTCTGTCTTTCTCTTGTCTGGTGGCACTTTCAGATCTTGGGCCTCTTGTGACAGTACCTTATTGTGCTTTAAGAAACAGTTGCTTCAGTAGCATTACTTCAGTGACTCTTGGCATTTAAACTAGCTTTAGCTGAGAAATCATCAGCTTCCTTATGTTTTTCATTATTATAGCAAGAGCATGTTTTGTCAAGATGGAACAAACTAGGTAGTAGTTTCTATGTTTACTTCCTGTGGGAAGGTCAATTGCATTTGAAGAAGTTTACACTCAGATTACAGAGTATCTAGTATGTAGTAGGTACTTAATAAACACCCATTGATTAGCTGATCAAACTGGGAGGGGAGTACCCTCAGGGTTCCTGGATAAAAGAGAAACAAGGATAACACAGGATTTAGCAGCTCCTAAACTAAAGGATCAGAGGGTTTGAAATATGATATTCCAGAGGTCAAAGGCGATAGGATTAAAATCAAAGTCCCCTGAAGTATACTCAGTTTTGCTAGGTAGATGAATCCTTTAATCAAGGACTAATATAACAACAACAGCAATTTCCACAATCCTTGAATTGTTTATTTCTGGCTGCTTTTAAAGTTTTCTCCTTGATCTGGGAACTTCCAGAATTTGGCTACAATATTCCTAAGAGTTTTCCTTTTGGGATCTTTTCTATTTTATCCTCTGGTTCTAGAATATCAGGGCAGTTTTCCTTGATAATTTATTGGAAGGTGATATCTAGGCTCTTTTTTTTGATCATGGTTTTCAGGTAGACCAATAATTTTCAAATGATCTCTCCTGGGTCTATTTTCCAGATCAGTTGTTTTCCCAATGATATATATCACATTGTTTTCTATTTTTTCATTCTTTTGGTTTTGTTTTATAATTTCTTGATTTCTTATAAAGTCTTTAGCTTCCATCTGCTCCATTTCAATTACAAAATCACAATTTTCTTCATTGAGTTTTTGAATATCCTTTTCAATTTGGCCAATTCTGCTTTTTAAAGCATTTTTCTCCTCACTGGCTTTTTGGACCTCTTTTGTCATTTCGGTTAGTCTATTTTTTAAGGTGTTTTTTACCAGCATTTTTGGGTCTCCTTTAGCAAGTTGTTGACTCATTTTTCATGATTTTCTTGTATTGCTCTCATTTCTCTTCCAATTTTTCCTCCACCTCTCTTACTTGATTTTCAAAATCCTTTTTGAGCTCTTCCATAACCTGCTAACATTGCATATATTTTGAAGACTTGGCTTTGCTGTCTTCCTCTGATTGGATGCTTTGCTCTTCCTCATTCAAAAGGATGGAAGAATGTATCTTTTCACCAAGAAAATTACCTTGTATAGTCTTATTTTCCCCCCTTTGGGGGCAATTTCCCAGACAGTTACTTGACTTTTGAGTCCTTTTTCAAGTGGAGAGTATACTACCCTAGGCTTCAGAAGTTTTTTGCAGCTATTCTCTGAGATATCTCTAGGGAACTCTGACTTATCAGTTCCTCCAAGGTGGTACAGTCAAAGGAGAGCTTACTCCTCTCCTGGCCAGCACTCTGGTCTGTGAGCAACCAAAAGCACTCTTTTCTGCCCTGCAACTGTGAGTAGAATTCCTTCTCCAAAGCCTCTACCAGTTCTGCCAATCCAGTGCTCCTACTCACCCAGAACCACCACTCAAGACTGAGACCCAGATCAAGTGATGGATTCCCCCATGGTGTTTAGGCAGAGGGCTCCAAAAGTGGACTCTGTGGCCACAGAGAGACTCTGCCTCTCTGGGGCCTGGGCTGGGGTTGGACGAAGCTCCCCTCTCCTCCAGGTGAAAGAGCTTCTCACTGACCTTTGAAGCTGCCTTTGGCATTTGTGGGTTGAGAAATCTGAAAACCATACCAAGTGCCTGTGATTCTGCACCCTGAAGCCTGCTTTGGTCCTGTCTGTGCTGCCTGACTAGGTATGCTCTGCTTAGAGCCTGGTGCAGTAGACCATTTCTGTTGGCCTGTCAGGCTGTCTTGGGCTGGACGACTGTTTCACTCTGTCATTTTTGTGGCTTCTGCTGCTCTAGAATTTGTTTAGAGGAATTTTTTACATATATTTTAAGGTCTACAGGGGAGAGCTAGAGAAGGTCTGTCTTATTCCATCATCTTGCCTCTGCTCCCAGAATAATATTTTGAAATCAATAAAATTAACTACATAATGTGACAAACTATATTAATATACCTAACCTTTGACACTCAATGGGTGTGCAGCTTGATGATCCATGCACCCTCATTCAGGGATTGAGCAGTGAATTATTATTCTTCACCAGTGGCGTTATATAAATGAGCTTGAGTCTTAGGTTAAGTTATAAAAATATTTTTAAAAGCAAAGTCATATTCCCTAGGATAAAGGCCCCTGGCATAAGTGAAAGGGGGTTGTATCTATAAAGGTGTGTTGGTAGAAGGACCCACATGGATGAAATCACAGATCTTTGAAGTATTGGAAACTGGACATCCTGTGTTTGAATCCTGTCTTTGACAAATGCTAGCTGTGTGGTCTTGGACAAATCACTTAACCTCTCTAAGTCTTTAGTCTCTTCATTAGCAAAATGAGGGAACTGGACTAGAGGGTGTCTTCTAGCCTTCTCTATAATACTATCATCATTAGTAGTAGGAATAGTATTATCAGCATCATTATTAGGAAAAGAATATTCTAGAAACATAAATCAACACCTTTGCTATTACCCCCAGAGGATTACAAGAATGAACCTTCTGGTCCATGGCCTCAACAGTCCATCTGAGCTTGAATTTTGGTTTTGAATTGGGAAACTTAGAAGTCACTCAGTGAGAGTGGGTGTGGGAGAGAAATTTCTGTTTTCTGTCCCTTTCCTCTCTTGTCTCACAAACCAATGTCAAAACAGGCTTAGAGAACAAGTGAGAAGCTTCTGAATTGGGAATATCCTGGAAGAAATACTATTTCCTCTGATCTCCAATTGGACTTATTTTCCAGAAGCAAGGAAAATAATGTCTGGGCACTTGGGAGCCAAGAAAGATTCCCAGCATAGCCTTCCTCCTCCCATTCCCCACTGCCCTCCAGGCAGTTCTGAGTGCAGATAGGGAGGATTTTTGAGAAAGGAAGAAAAGGGAACCTGAAGCCCTGGAAGACCAGCCTCAACCTCCCATGAGGACAGGAAACTTCTTGGCCAAGCAGACACATTTACCAATAAATGGAGGGTGATCTAATTAGCGTATCATGTCCTTAGAAATGCATTTCTCTCTTCGACTATTGAAACAGTCTCCTAACCGAACTTCCTTTCCCAAGTCTCTTTCTTTAAAAATCCATCCTGCACTTAGTTAACAAAGTGATGTTCCTAAATACAAGTCTAGACATGACAATTCTCTGCTCAAGAAGCTTCTGTGGCTTCTTATGGTCTGTAGGATGAAATCCAAGGGACTTTGGTTGGAATTAAAGTTCCTTCACAACCTGGTTCCAGTCTGTCTTTTCAGAGTGATTGTACGTTAGTCTTCCATTGCTAATTAGAGGATCAATGATTTAGAGTTGGGAGGACTTTAGAGGCCACCGATTCAAGCCTCCTCTCAACTTTTACAGTTGAGAAAATTACAAATGCTTGAGAGGCTGTAGTGGCTTCCTTGAGGTTTAATTTAAATAATGGAATCTCTGGGTAAAGTGGATATGAAGATTTTAAGTATTTTATTTGCATAATTCCAAATTACTTTCTGAAATGGACATACCAATTGATAGTTCCACCAACAAAGAATCACTGTGTCTATCATTCCATGACCCCTTTAATGTTGAAGATTGCCATTTTTTTCATGTTTGCCAATTTGCAATGTGTGAGATGAAACCTCAGGTTTATTTTGATTTGTACTTCTCTTATTATTAGTGATTTGCAGCATTCATTCATACGTTGTAAATACTTTGTAATTCTTCTTTTGAGAACTGTTTGTGGACATCCTTTGATCACTTATCTATTGGGAAATGGCTATTAGTTTTACATACATATATAACATGCATACATATATACATATGTATATATATATGTTACTAATTGTTCATATATCTTGGTTGCCAAACCCTTATCAAAGAAATTTGATACAAAGATTGTTTTCCCCTGACATTAATTCCCTTCCTCCCCTAGTTGCATTGATATTGCCCTTGCAGAAGCTTTTCAGTTTCATGTCATCAAAGTTATCTATTTTACCTTTTGTAATTTGCCTCTATGTCTTTTTGGGTGAAGTAGACATCTCCTAGCTATAGCTATGAGAAGCATATGATCTGTTTATTTTTTAATTTTTAATGGTATGATCTTTAACATTAAGGTACCATTTCCATTTAAGATGTATTGTGGAATGTGGTAAAATATGTTGATCTGAGCCTAATTACTTCCCAACTGCCTACTACTTTTCCCAGAAGTTTTTATCAAATGGGGAGTTTTTTCTTAGGTAGTTTGTGTTGTGCTTTATCAAGCAGTGAGTTATTGCATTTCATTATTTTTTGTTCTCTTTTGTCCATTGATCTACCTATCTTAAAATTGTTTAATTTTATTTTCAGTTTCAAATTCTCTCTTTCCCTTCCCTTCTTCACCCTTTGAGAAGACAAGAAATATAATATCCATTACACATACGAAGTCATTCAAAACATGCTTCTTCATTAAATATGTTCCCCCCTCAAATGCTTCAGTCTGCATTCCGAGTCCATTAGTTCTTTATATCTAGGACTGAATAGCATTTTTGAAAATTGTAAATCCTTTGAAATTGTGGTATCATTATCATCAGTTCTCTCTTTTTTAAATGAGTACCAGATGGCTTTGATGACTGCTATTTTATAATATAGTTTGAGGTCTAGAAGTGCCATTCCCCTTTCATCCTTATGTCTTTTAATAATTTCCTTTGATAGTCTAGATGCTTTGTTTTTCCAAATTAATTTTGTAATTATTTGATCAAGTTCTGCAAAGTATCACATTAGTAATATTATTGGTACAGCATTAGAAGAGTAAATTAACTTTGGTAACATTTTCACTTTTATTATATTGACAAGACCTAGCCATGAGCAATGAACATTCTTGAAACTATTTAAGTTGTTCTTTATTTAAAGAGCACTTTGCAACTGAACCTATACATCTTTTTGTGTGCTTTGAGAATTGATTCCCAGATAGTTTATGCATTTTGTAGCTATTTAGAATGGAAATTCCCTATTTATTATTCTTTCTTGGATTTTAAAAATTAATAGGTAAAAATTCAGTTATTTTAAGCCTGAATCTTTGCTGAAACTATTAATTTTCTTGATTAACATATTTGCTGATTCTCTAGGAATTTTCAAGCATACCACTACATCATCAGTAAAATATGGTTAGATTTATCTCCTCTTTATATATATTTATGTCCTTATTTTCTTTCACTTTTTTATCGATGTTGCTTACATTTCCAGAACTACATTAAGGAATAGTAGAGAAACTGACCATTCTTGTTTCATTTCTGTAATCAAAGGAAATTGTTCTAGTGTATTTGTCTCATGCTGGCTTTTGGTTTTAGATTCTTTTCATGATAATAAAATAATCCTTCTGTGCCTATACTTTGTAAGGTCTTTGTTTTAAAGAGTATAAATGACTTTTGTACTTTGCCAAATGCTTTTTATGGCTTCTTATCTAATGAGATAATTGTGGTTTTGGATGTTTTGGTTTTTAATGAAATTAATTATGTTGATTGTTTTCATAATGCTAACAACCATCCCTAATATAAATGCAACTTGGTCATAATGATTGATTTATTGGCTAAATCACTGTAGTTCCCTTGACAGAAATTGGTTTAAAATTTCTGAATTGATATTCACTAATTATATTGGTTTATCATTTGCTTCTGTGTTTTGTCCTTCTCTGGGCTGGTTATCAGAGCTGCATCTCTCCTTTGAGAGGATTCTGGTAAAGTGCTTCCTTCTTGATTTTTCAGAGTAACTGTTCTTGAAATAACTGAGAGAATTCTCCTATAAACTCAGGATCAGGAGTGTTGTTTCTTTTTTCCTTTTGGAAGTTCCTTTATAGTCAGTTCTATTTGCTTCTCTGAGAGTGAATTAGTTAAAATTTCTTTCTGGTTTTCTGTCAGTGTGGATATTTTCTATTTCTTATGTTCTTAGTTTTGTTAGCATATAACTACACATAATAGATTTTAATTATTCTTTTTATTTCCTCTGGTTTCATCATGATTTCGCTCTGCTCATTGATAGCCTGGGTCTTCCAATTACTACCTATGAAACCCTGAGCGGTCACTTAATCTCTCTTGGCCTCAGCTTCCTCATTTGTATAATGGGAGAATTGGAATAGATGGCCTCTCTGGTTCCCTCAACCTCTAGCTCTACACAATTCTGTGACTCTGCAACATATTAGCCATGAGACTTTAAGCAAATTTTTCCTTTTCCCTCTAGTTTCTTCATCCATAAAAATGAAAGAATGGGCTAAAACTTCTAAAATTTTACTTGCAATTCTAAATCAGTGATCCTGGGATCATAAAGCCCCATTTTTAACCTCAGTTTTCTCCTTTGTAAAATGGGAGGAAGGAGTTTATTTGGAGCTTCCTGAGGGTCTTTCCAATTCTAAAATCCTATCTTGCTTGGCCTCCAGTGTGATCATTGAGAATAAAAAGCATTTTTTTCCCCAACCTGACACTGTAGCCACAGATGCATTTCTCCCTACTCAAGCAGCTCAAAACTCTGGCCCTAGTAGCCAGAAAAGCATTCCTGTTTCTGCATCATGTTTAGAGAACAGCCCACAGAGTGTCTTTTTTGCACCCTCTAGTGGCAGGAACAATGTCATGCTTCTGTTTCAGGGAACAGAATCCAATAGAAGGCATGAAATCACAAAAACATAGGACCACAGTATAAGACCCAAAAAGGATCTCAAGAGAGTAGTTTACCCTGTCCAATAAGAAAATCCACTACATGACTTTCAAAGGTCACATAAGTAGTAAATGACAGGCCTGGGAATTCAACTTCCAAGTCCTGTAACTCTATATTCAATTCCCTTAGAGATGACCATCATTCTCATAATTTAAGAGGAAAATGAAGGATGGTGGGGGAAGTAAGATGTCAAAAGGCCCACAGAAAGCCAGTGGTACCTCCAAAACAAAGACCTGGGTTTCCATTTCAGCATAGTATTTTTCTTTTTAATGGAGTTTATTTTAAAAGTTCCTAGCAAAAAGTCCTGAGTAAGAACTCAATGGTATCAGATACCAACCGCTCCTGTCTTTCTAGGGCTACCTGAAGCAGGGCATTGGTCTAACAGCTAATCTTGACTCAGTGTGCTTTTTATATACTTTTTAGGATCAATTGTCCATAACCATCTCTTTTTCTATACCCCTATATCTTAGGGGCATAGGATGTGTTCAGGGAGAACTAGAACCTCTGGTGTGATGGCTTCTGAACCCTTTCAGGGCTGCTTTCCACCTGTTCCACCCAACTCTCACTTGTGGCTCCAAGAAGCTGTAGCATGCGCAGTGGCCACACTGTAAACTGTTTTGGCAGGTGGGACAAACCAGGTTGAGGGTAACCAAAGGGTCTCAAACCCATTGGTGAGTTAAGGGGGTGTTTACTCCAAGCATGTGAAGACTTCCCCTGGTGGAATGGGCAGATGAGAACAATTTGTTCCAATGGCCATGAAGGCAGCTAAAGCAGGCGATGTGGTGTGTTTAGAGCTTGGTTATACAATGAAGAAGCTAAGGTCATCTACTGCATCCTGAGTCATCGCCATTCTTCTTGATTCTGTCCTACCACTGGACTCTGGGGAGTAAGACTGACAACTTGTGCAACTGTCCTTCACTTAAATACAATATATGCACAAATTAAAAGACATCGCCCATACCATTTTACTATTATGCCTCAAAGTCCTGTGGTGACAGGCAAGTGATGAAGTAACAGGTGCAGATACACTGGGAGCTGTAGTCACAACCCTGCACACTGGCAGCCCAGGCCATAGGGTAATTTCTCACTAGAAGCAGCAATGGGTTTTGGCAGCCCCCTTGGTATCTGAGCAACCTTTTAAGGATCACCCTGCTCACCTCCTGGTGAGAGAAAGGGGGCTAGAAAAGGTGCCCTAAAAATTATCAGGCGGAGAATTCCACTCTGTGGTTGAAACACAAAATAATGTACAAAATATATGAAGACACCCTCAAAGATGATTACAATCACCATCAGCATATAGAAACGTGCACACATTTATAGACAACACAAAAATCCAGTAGACCTGAAAGACCAACTGTTCTTCTTGCAAGAGAACTCAACAGGTATCTTATTCAAAGAGCATCCTTGAGTGAAACAAGGCTGGTAAGTGAAGGTCAGCCTACTGAAGTCAGAGCTGGATACACATTTTTCTGGAGTAACCACAGTGAAGGGGAGTGCCCTGAAGCTGGTGTAGGGTTTGCAATCAAAACTCATCTAGTCAGCAAGTTGGAAGGCCTGCCAAAAGGAGTGAATGACAGGCTCATGACAATGCAATTGACACTTGCAGGAAATAGTCATGCCACCATCATCAGTGCCTATGCTCCCACCATGATGAACCCTGATGAGCTCAAAGGAAAATTTTATGAACACCTAGAGATGCTTATCATCAGTGTGCTGAAAGAGGACAAGCTTATAATTCTGGGTGACTTTAATGCTAGAGTAGGCTCAGACAACCAGGACTTGGCAGGGAGTCCAAGGGAGAAATGGAGTTGGAAAAAGCAACAGTAATGGTCATTTACTGCTGAAGACTTGTGCATCGCATGACCTTCTCATCACCAACACTGTTTTCCTTTCTCTAAATGCAATAAAACTTTGAAGATACACCCTCGCAGCAAACATTGGCATCTAGTAGACTATGTGATTGTAAATAGAAGAGACAGAGAAGATATGAGAGTGACAAAGGCAATGTGTGGTGCAGAGTGCTGGACTGATCATAGACTTATTCTTTCCAAGCTAAATATTTGAATTCATCATAAGTGCTGCCCCCAAGCAAAATGACTACCAGAAGAATTGATTACAGCTCTTCCCTGAGCATGAACAGTTTTTTTCTAACTTGGAGGAAAAGTTGAGCCAATACACAGTTGTCAACAGTGGAGCAGAAAAGGAGTAGGCAGTTTTCAGAGATTTGATGTACAGCACTGCATTTGCTCATCTTGGTCAGAACACTGGCAAACACCATGATTGGTTTGATGAAAATGAAGGGTAAATTCAGAAGTCGCTAAATGAAAAACAAGAACTCCACAGGATTTATTGGCAGAATAGTTCATCCATCTCTAAGAATGTAGCATTTAATTCCATCAAAAGTAAAGTTTAAGCAAAGCTTAGAGGGAAATGCAGGATTCCTAGCTCAGTAAGAAGGCACATGAAATTCAGTTTTATGCTGATAGTAACAATCCAAAGCACTTTTATGATTCCCTGAAAGTTGTTATGTATGGTCCATCACAACTACTCAGTGCTGATGGAGCCACATTGATTAGCGCTAACGACAAGATCCTAGAGAGATGGGCTGAATACTTCCATAGTGTTCTCAATTGACCACCATCAAACAATGCTGAGGCCATTGACCATTTACCTCAGGTTGAAGTCAAGCCCTCCATAGCTGAACTTCCAACTGAAGAAGAGGTTTTGAGGGCCATTAGGCTCCTTTAATGTGACAAAGCATCTAGTGCTTATTCTATTCCAGCTGAGATTTACAAGGCAGGGAGGCCAATCAAAGGGAGAGGGGGTGTCTGTCTCTTAGTCATTATTGGCAAGATTCTTGCTAGAGTCCTCCTTAATAGACTGATCCTCCACCTGGAAGATGGTCAGCTAGCGTGGCTTCAGAAAGGGCCAAGGAACAGTTTATATGCTGTATGGTGCCTGACAACTGCAAGAGAAATTCCAGGAGCAGAACAGAGGTCTGTACACAAAGTTTGTTGATCTGACCAAGGCCTTTGACACTGTTAGTTGTGAGGGCTTATGGAAAATTAAATCAAAATTTGGTTGCCTATAGAAGTTCATCAGTATTGTATGTCAGCTTCATGATGGCAAGTTTGCCCAGGTTCTGGATAGTGGGGCAATGCTCTTGTGCCTTCCCAGTCACCAGTGGAGTGAAACAGGGCTATGTGCTTGCTCCCATGCTTTTTAGCATGATATTTTCAGCCATGTTGTCAAAGGCTTCAGTGTGGATGAACATGGCATCAAAGTCATCTACCATACTGATGGTAAATTCTTCAATTTGAAAAGACTACAAGCCAAGACCAAAGTGGAGGGAGTGCTGGTGCATGATTTTCTGTTTGCAGATGATGGTTCACTCAATGCAACTTCTGAAGCTGAGATGCAACAAAGTGTGGATCAATTCTCTGCTGCCTGTGCTAATTTTGACCTAATAATGAACACCAAGAAAAGCCCCCATCCCACCATCCATACATGGAAAAATCGGTTACAACAAATTAAAAAGCTTTGAATGCTGTGTTTAAGTTCATTTGCCTTGGTACTGTACTTTTTAGGGATGTACACATTGACAATGATGTTGATGCATGCATTGCCAGAGCTAGTTCAGTGTTTGGGAGGTTCTAAAGAAAAGTATGGGAGAGAAGAGGTATTAGACTCATTACGAAACTGAAGGTGTGCAGAGCTATTGTGCTGACCTCATTGTTGTATGCCTGTGAAACATGGACAGTCTACAAGTGTCATGCCAGGAAATTGAATTGCTTCCATTTCAGCTGTCTTAGTAAGATTCTGAAGATCACCAGGTACCAGACACTGAGGTCCTTACTCGAACTAAACTGCCAAGCATTCAAAGTATGCTTCAGACAGTGCAACTGATGGTCTGGCCACACGGTTTGAATGCAAAATGTATGCTTGCCACAAAGACTACTTTATGGAGAATTTGCTTGGGGCTGGTGATCACATGGCAGTCAGAAGAAGTGATACAAGAACAGTCTCAATGTCTCTCTCAGGAACTTTGGAATTGATTTTGTGACACGGAAGATACTGGCACAGGACTGCTTAGCATGGTATGCCCACATCAAAGAGATGTTGTACTCTATGAGCACAGCAGAATTGAAACAGCACAAAGGAAATGCAAGATGTGCAAGATATATAGGTCATACATATGTAGCAATGCAAAGCACTTCCATAACAGTTATGTTGCAAAATACTAACCACATGTCTCTCTGTCCTGTCCTGCCCTCCATTTATTTCATCCTCTCTCTTGAGCTGTCTCCCCAAAATAGTTTGCTTCTGATTATCCCTTTCCCCAATTTGCTGTCCATTTTATTATGTTCTCTCTCCTATCCCTTTCCCTCCTGTCTTCCTGCAGAATAAAATCGATTTCCAAACTGAATTGATTCTGTGTTATTCCCTCCTTAAGCCAAATCTCATGAGAGTAAGGCTCACTTATTCTCATTCATTTCCCCCCTTATTCCCCTCCTTTATAAAAGTTCTTTCTTGCCTCTTTTATGTGAGAAAATTTGCTGTATTCAACCTTTCTCTTTCTCTTTCCCCTAGTACATTCCACTCAACAGTAAACTTTATTTTTTAGGTATTCTTCCTTCATATTTAGCTGACCCAGTGCCCCCGTCTATGTGCTTGTGTATGGGTGAATACAGACATACATATACATATACACATACACATATACACCTACACACATATCTATCTATATATGTATCTATATATCTTTATCTATCTAATCTGCCTATTCTCTCTTACTACCCTAATACTGAAAAAAGTCTCATGAGTTACAAATATCATCTTTTCATGCAGGAATGTAAACGGTTCAACTACAATGAGTTTCTTATGATTTCTCTTTCCTGTTTACCTTCTCATGTTTCTTGTATTTGAAAGTCAAATTTTCTATTCAACTGTGTTATTTTCAACCAGAATGCTTGAAAGCCCTCTATTGCATTGAAATTCCATTTTTTCCTGAAGTATTATATGCTGTTTTGCTATGCAGGTGGTTCTTGGTTTAAATTCTGTCTTCTCTGAGCTCTGGAATATCATATTGTAAGCCTTTTAATCACTTCATGTAGAAGATGTTAAATCCTGTGTTATCTTGATTGTATTTCCATAATACTTGAATTGTTTTTTTCTGGCAGTTTGCAATATTTTCTCCTTTACCTCAGAACTCTGGAATTTGGTTACAATATTCCTAAGAGTTTTGTTTTTGGGGTCTCAGGAGGTGATCTGTGAATTCTTTCCATTTCTATTTGACTCCCTGCTTCTAGAATATGAGGGCAGTTTTCCTTGATAATTTCTTTTTTTTAAATTTATCTATTTAAGTTTTTCAACATTCATTTCTACAAAATTTTAAGCTTCAAATTTTCTCCTCATTTCTCCCATTCCCCCCCGCAAAACGTCAAGCATTCTAATTACCCCCATCACCAATCTGCCTTCTCTTCTAACATCCCTCCCTTCCCTCATCCCCATCTTCTCCTTTGTCCTGTAGAGCAAGATAAATTTCTGTACCCCATTACCTGTATTTCTTATTTCCCAGTTGTATGCAAGAACAATACTCAACAGTAGTTCCTAAAACTTTGAGTTCCAACTTCTCTTTTTCCCTCCCTCCCTACCCATCCCCATTGGGAAGGCAAGCAATTCAATATAGGCCATATCTGTGTAGTTTTGCAAATGTCTTCCATAATAGTCATGTTGTGTAAGACTATATTTCCCTCCATCCTATCCTGCCCCTCCATTTCTTCTATTCTGTCTTTTGACCTTGTCCCTCCACAAGAGTGTTGACTTCTAATTGCTCCCTCTTCTCATTGCCCTCCCTTCCATCATCCCCTCCCACCCTGCTTATCCCCCTTTCCCCCACTTTCCTGTATTGTAAGATAGGTTTTCATACCAAAATGAGTGTGCATTTTATTCCTTCCTTGAGTCAACTGTAATGAGTGTAAGCTTCATGTTTTTTCTCTCACCTCCCCCCTTTTTCCCTCCACTGAAAAGTCTTTTACTTACCTCTTTCATGAGAGATAATTTGCCCTATTTATTTCTCCCTTTTTCCTCCCAATATATTCCTCTCTCACCCCTTAATTTCATTTTTTTAGATATGACCCCATCCTATTCAACTCACCCTGTACTCTCTCTCTCTCTCTCTCTCTCTCTCTCTCTCTCTCTCTCTCTCTCTCTCTCTGTGTGTGTGTGTGTGTGTGTGTGTGTGTGTGTGTGTGTAATCCCACCAACTACCCAGATACTGAAAAAAGTTTCAAGAGTCACAGATATTGTCTTTCCATGTAGGAATGTAAAGAGTTCAACTTTAGTAAGTCCCTTATGAATTCTCTTTCGTGTTTACCTTTTCATGCTTCTCTTGATTCTTGTTTGAAAGTCAAATTTTCTTTTCAGCTCTGGTCTTTTCATCAAGAATGCTTGAAAGTTCTCCATTTCATTGAAAGACCATTTTTTCCCCTGAAGCATTATATTCAGTTTTGCTGGTTAGGTGATTCTTGGTTTTAGTCCTAGTTCGTTTGACTTCTGGAATATCATATTCCATGCCCTTCAATCCCTTAATGTAGAAGCTGCTAGATCTTGTGTTATCCTGATTGCATTCCCACAATACTCAAATTGTTTCTTTCTAGCTGCTTGCAATATTTTCTCCTTGATCTAGGAACTCTGGAATTTGGCTACAGTGTTCCTAGGAGTTTCTTTTTTGGGTCTCTTTCAGGAGGTGATCGGTGGATTCTTTCAATATATATTTTTCCCCGGTTCTAGAATATCAGGGCAGCTTTCCTTGATAATTTCATGAAAGATGATGTCTAGGCTCTTTTTTTTGATCATGGCTTTCAGGTAGTCCCATAATTTTTAAATTGTCTCTCCTGGATCTATTTTCCAGGTCAGTTGTTTTTCCAATGAGATGTTTCACATTATCTTCCATTTTTTCATTCTTTTGGCTTTGTTTTGTGATTTCTTGGTTTCTCATAAAGTCATTAGCCTCCATCTGTTCCATTCTAATTTTTAGAGAACTATTTTCTTCAGTGAGCTTTTGAACCTCCTTTTCCATTTGGCTAATTCTGCTTTTTAAAGCATTCTTCTCCTCATTGGCTTTTTGAACCTCTTTTGTCAATTGAGTTAGCCTATTTTTCAAGGTGTTATTTTCTTCAGCATTTTGTTGGGTCTCCTTTAGCAAGGTGTTGACCCAGTTTTCATGCTTTTCTTGCATCTCTCTCATTTCTCTTCCCAATTGTTCCTTTACCTTTCTTACTTGATTTTCAAAATCCTTTTTGAGCTCTTCCATGGCCTGAGTCCATTGAATATTTAATCTGGATGTTTGGGATACAGAAGACTTGACTTTTATGTCTTTCCCTGATGGTAAGCATTGTTCTTCTTCATCTGAAAGGATGGGAGAAGATATATGTTCACCAAGAAAATAACCTTCTATAGTCTTATTTTTTCCCCCTTTTTGGACATTTTCCCAACCAGTTACTTGACTTTTGGGTCCTTTGTCAAGAGTTGGGTATACTCTGAGGGTCTGTAAAATCTCAGTTCTTCCAAGGTGGTACAATCAAGCATGTACACTGCTCTGGGAGCAAGCAGAAATTTTTGTGCCTAGAATCTGAGTAATAGAGTTTCATCTTCACAACCACCTGGCCTCCAGTTCCACCAAGCCAGCACTGGGGGCTGAGATTTAGATAAGCTGTAGGGGCACAGCCATCATTCAGTGTGGGATAAAGATCAACTGCTCATATCCCTCAGGAGTATCAGGTGGGGGCAGAGCTGCTACATAGGGTTGAGGTAAGAATCAGCTGCTCAGTGTCCCCAGGGCTTTTGCAATCTAACAATGGATGTGGGCTGCTGTAGGGGTGCTGTAGAAGCTTCTGCCACCTGCCCAATGTGGCCTCTGACCAGGGGTATGGGAAGGCCCTTCTCCCTTCTCGGCCAACTGAAAAAACCTTCTCACTGACCTTTGGCACCTGTGGGTTGAGGGATCTGCGAGCTGCTGCTACTGCAACTGGGGATTCTGCCCCCAGACCTGCTCATGTCCTGTCCTCCTACCAGAGCTGTGCTGCATGGTCCAGGCTGGGCTGGGCTTCGTTCTGCATCTGGTGTGGCAGATGTTTCCCTTCAGCCTTTCCAGTCACCCTGGGCTGGAAATCTCCTCCACTCTGTTGTTCTGTGGCTTCTGCTGCTCTAGAATTTGTTGAGAATCTTTCTTTACAGGTATTTTATGGGCTGTCTTGAAAATTCTTGAAAGATGACGTCTAAGTTCTTTTTTTGATCATGATTTTCAGGTAGACCAATAATTTTCAAATGATCTCTCCTGGGTCTATTTTCCAGATCAGTTGTTTTTCCAGTGAGATATATCACATTGTTTTCTATTTTTTCATTCTTTTGGTTTTGTTTTATAATTTCTTGATTTCTTATAAAGTCTTTAGCTTCCATCTGCTCCATTTCAATTATGAAATAACAATTTTATTCAGTGAGTTTTTGAATATCCTTTCCTATTTGGCCAGTTCTACTTTTTAAGTCATTCTTCTCCTCATTGGTTTTTTGGATCTCTTTTGTCAGTTGGATTAGTCTATTTTTAAAGGTTCTACTTTCTTAAGCATCTGGCAGGGGGGGGGGCTCCTTTAGCAAGCTGTTGACTCAGTTTTCATGATTTTCTTGCGTCATCATTTCTTTTCCCAATTTTCCTCCACCTCTCTCATTTGATTTTGAAAATCCTTTCTGAGCTCTTCCATGGCCATTTCAGTATTTCTTTTTGGGAGGCTTTAGATGTAGGAGCCTTGACCGTGGTGTCTTTCTCCAGTTGTATGCTTTGGTCTTCCTCTGGTTATATTCTTTGATCTTCTTCATCCTAAAGGATGGAAGAAAATACCTTTTCACTGAAAAAGTGACCTTCTGCAGTCTTATTTCCCCCCTTTTGGCACATTTTCCCAGTCAATTACTTGAATTTTGAGTTCTTTGTCAAGTGGAGTATATACTACCCCACACTTCAGAAGTTTTGTGCAGTTGTTCTCCAAGATATCTCTAGGGCCCTATAAGTTCTCAGTTCCTCCAAACTGGCATAATCAAAGGAGAGGTGTTTACTCCTTTCCTGGCCTGTGCTCTGGTCTGTGAGCAACCACGAGCACTCTTTTCTGCCCTGGAACTGAAAGTATGATTCCCTCTTCATAGCCACCACCAGCTCCACCATGCCAGCACTTCTCCTCATCTCAGGAGTGTCACTCAGGGCGTAGATGCAGATCAGCCACTTAATTCCCCAACTGTCTGTAGGCTGAGAACTCCAGAAGTGGTAGCTGCTTTGGCAGTGGATGCCACCACCTGGGACTGGGCTGAGTCTTGAACTGGACCAAGATCTCCTCTCACTCAGGTGAAAGAGCTTTCTCACTGACCTTTGAAGCTGTCTTCTGCATTTATGGCTTGAGAAATCTGGAAATCACAGCAGTTACCTTTGATTCATCACCCTACAGCCTGCCCCAATTTTGTCTGTGCTGGTGTGGCCCACACTGGGCTGCATATCACTCTGAGTCCAGTGCAATAGACCCTTCCTTTTGGCCTTTCAGATTATCTTGGGCTGGAAATCTGTTTCACTCTGTCATCTTGTGTCTTCTTCTGCTCTTGATTTTATTTAGAGTTACTCTTTACAGGCATCTTAAGCACTTTGAGAGGAGTGCTCAAGCAGGTCCATGCTTGTATACTGCCATCTTGGTTCATCACTCATGCTTCATCATTCTAAGACAGTTGTAGAAAAATTAACTTTCCTCACCAGAAACCATGAGGAAGATTGATAGTTTCAGAATATATGATGAACATGGCAAAAATCTGCAGACAAACTTTTAGTCATTTCACCATGCAGTAAAGGTAGAGACCAATAGATTTGTCAAATGTAGCTGAAGTGGTTTATCTGCAGATAGAATCAAGAAAATCTATTAGTCAACCAAGAAAATCTATTAGTCAATGAACAAACATTTATTAAGCATTTTTTATGTGCCTGGCTCTGTGCTAGGTACTGGGGACACAAATATAAACGACTGGGATCCACAAATGGAATTAAAAGGCACTCTGTGGGTGATATGCACATGAACTAAGTTAACAATATACATAAAAAGAACTGTCAGTTTCCTGAGTCATACAGATTTGGATGTAGAATCAGAGGGACTTACGATGAGAATTCAGGACCACATTGTTGTCACCAGTAATTACAGAAAGATAACCTTAAAGATGCAAGACTTAGTGATTAATTCAGAACAGGTTAGGAACTGGTAGAAACTATGCAATGTTTCACCAAGGATGGTAACAATTCAGCTCCTTCTGAATATCTAAAAAGTCATGATCAATTAAAAGCTCCATAAACCAATAGAAGACTCACAGATTAATTAACAATACTTAGAGAATTGCATGGGAAATTAAGACATATTCAATTAGTTTTTCATCTATTATTCTTGAAACCTCAAATTAGCCTTTTAGAATTCAGCAGATAACTGGATACAGAAGATTATACTAGAAATAACCATTGCTCATAGTCAATCCATCATAATATTTATCCATGAAAACTTAAGAACAACATTTTGAACAGAGAGCACCATACTGAAAACTCATACCTTCCCAACTACATGTTACAACATCTTCCAAAATAGAGACGCTTTGTAGAAAAAGTGAAATGAGATGGGAAGAAGACAATGGACACACACATCATCAGTAAAAGTTAAATTTTACCAGTCCTCAAAACTCTAGTCTTTGTATTATATTGTACATGAAAAGGGTTTTTCTTCACAGCAATGGTTGGAAGGAAGCTTTCATTACTGATTGGTCTCATTGTCCTTCCAACTTCAAGAAATGTACTTATTCCTAGAGAAGAATCAATAACAACTCCTGAAGCCGCTAGATTTCCCAGTTCTTTTCTTGTTTTCTGAGGATTATAAGAGCCTTGACTTTTACACATTATCTTTAAGTAGTACCCATTTTTAAAAATCACAGAAGTAAAAATGCAACAAAAAGTAAAGAAATATAAACATATAGTCTTAGAGCCTTGCTTGAGGCACTGAGATATATTCGGAGATTTGCCGTGGATCAAATTGCTTGTACATTGTTGAAGAGAGTTGAGGCCAAGCCTTCCTGACTCTGAAGCTAGCTCTCCATTATGGGATGGTCTCTTACCTCTCTTGCTTATGATTGACAAATTGAAAGATTCTTGGGGTTCTACTTATTCCAGATTAGTACCCAAACGGAATGAGGGGAAACAGTGTCATATAGGGGCTTGAATATTGGATGGGGAGTTCTCTAGAATTCCCACAGACTTGAGTTCAAATACTTTCTCTGACATTATTAGCTATGTGACCATGGACAAATTACTTAGCTTAGTTAAGACTTACTTTCCCTAATTGTAAAATGATAATAATTCCTGTAATACTCACTCCATTTGTAAAGGGATCAGCTTCCTTTGTTCTCCTGAGAAGACTTCACAGAATAAAGCTTAAGATTCAGGAGCCATTTGGAGTCAGGGAATTTGGGTTCATATATAAGTGCTGCCATTATCTAGAGTGTGTGATCTGAGGCAAATCAATTTTTTGGTTTTTGGTTTATTCATCTATAAAATGACCACTGGATCAGATAATCTCAAAGTCCCTTCTAGGTCAAAGCCCAGTGAATCTATCACATTGGTTCTTCAAATAACTATGTTTGTGACTACACAAATCAATTAATTTCTCTGAGCTTTAATTTCCTTATGTATAAAATGAGGATAATAATTACCCTACATATTTGACAGGACTATTAGGAAAAATTGCTTTGTAAATAGTAAAGCACTTGATAAAAATAAGTTGACCTTTGATCCATACTGGTCAGATAATTAAGCAATCTTGTGATGAGGAGGACTTTAAATGACTATTTTTTAGACTTTACTAACTCTGTAAACTATGTATCCCCTGAGAGATGCCAGAGAAAGTAGCAGTGATTTGGGGCCTCTAGTACAACATAAGCTCCTTGAGGGAAAGGATTATTTTTGTGTTTTTATCCCTATTTTTAAACTCAGGGATTATGACCAATTAAGTGTGAATAAATGTTTTCCTTCATTCATTTACCCACCCTTGCCATAGGAATGATGTAATAACTACTCTGTAGTTACAAGGCTGAAATTCCCTTCTAGGTGACCTGGAAATAACTCAGAGTGTACACCTACTGTTTCACTAGTTTTGGACACACACACTTTCCACTCTATTTTTCTTATTTCCCTTACCCTGCCCCTTAGTGAGGAGAAGGCAGCTGGACTCTGAAATTAACCACATTAATGAATGTTCTTCTTATCTAAACCTGCTAATCTTTTTGTTGCTATTGTCAGCAAATTCAGATGTCTAGCTTATTGGTTATATTTTCAGGACAGTAGAGGCAGAATTCAATTTGCCTCTCAGTAAAAAGGCAAGAAAGGTGAAATGGAAGGGCAGCCCTCCCAAGCAACATGGGAAGCACCACAGAAAGGACCAAGGACAGAGATACTCATGCAAAGGAAAGCAAAATGAGGGAGGTATCTCTAGCAAATGGGTAAAGAAGGAAGGAATCTCTGTAATGGTCAAGTGAAGAATGTAGCCAGTTGCTTGTAACTCTGGGGAAGGAAGGACAAAGAGATGGAGAGTGCTAAAGAAGTATAATGGGACCAGGCAAGTTTCTGGTGAGGTCTCTAGAAGGTTTTCCTGGGCAGAGTAGGTGGGTTTTCTCTTGAGTTTTCAGAAACACTTTGTCATTTTCTGTTTTAATGTCAACTAGTTTCTATTGGATCAAGTGAGCTGCCAGCCAGAGAGTTTGGAGGTTCACAATTTAGGAGAAAGGTCTTTGGATGTTTGGCAGCCATTTCACCACCTCCAAATCAGGGGGAGTATGGCATGGCATTTGACCAACCCCAGACTGAAGTGGTCAACTTGTCTGGTTTCTTCTGGTCCATCCAAGAGGAGTAAGAAAGAAGCCATGCAAGGACACAAGAGGACAGAACAGTTGAAGAAGCCGATGGTCAGAAAGGAAAAGAGGAAGTCTATGTAGTTGCCCTGAAAAGGCCATGTTCATTACATCCTTTCCTCGAGTAGCCTCCATGAATGCCTATGGATGTGGGGATCCCTCATGTGGTATAGCCCATCCCTTCAACTCTACTCATACTTCCTTTGGCTCTCACAGAATGTGACTAGGCACCTAACAGCTTTAGATCTACTCACAACTCAGCCTCCTTGCACAGTCCCAACCCTGACTTCTGTTCCCTCCCTTGGCTTGGTAAAACAAATCAATGCACCTTTGGTCAGAGGCACTGGTGTAGTATATCAAGTAAGCAAAAGAAGACAAAAAAGGAAATAAAGAAAAAGCAGTCCCTGGTGGCCTTATGAATTTCTCTTTCACACTTGACCTTGAACTCCCTGGGAGCCCCTGTGTTCCTCCTAGCCCTTCCCTCCCCTCCTCTCTTGGTGTCAAGCATCTGAATCATCAGCTAGAGCCATGCAGAGGGCACATGCTAATCTTTTATTGTGAGAAATGTCTGTCATCTTTTTCTGAACTTATGGGGATTAAAGCCAGTTTAGAACACCCATAGGTGGTACCGTCTGGTACTTTTTAGGTTTCTGTCTTCCTGAGATGAGATATGGTTCTTACTTCTGGGCTTTAGAACTATATCTAAGCTATTATATCATCTTAGAATTGGGACCTTCTCACCCTAGAACATCCAACTACCCCATGACCCTCCTAGTAGATCAAGGTAAGCATTTGCAGAAATACAGAACCTGAGTGTTTCACCTGGCCTTCTCTTCTTGTCCTAAATTCAAAGAGAAAGTTGAGGATGACATGAGCATTACTCATTGAGGCTATCCAGAGTTTTTCTAATGGTTTGGGAGATGAATTCCCCAAAGAAGTTTGCAGGACAGTTCATAATCAAGAATATAGCAGGAATTATAAGGAATTTCATAACCTTTAGTCATACAGTTGTCTCAGTCCATGGACCTCAAATCAACACCAGACAAGAGAAGCTAAAGAATAAATTTAGCATTTTCATTTCAATTTAATTTAATTTTAATAGATTAGAAGCATTGTGACAGTTTTTATTGACTGTCATACTGGAGGGCTCAGTTATTCAATAAGAGATGGTAATTTCCTTAGTCAGAGAGATATGTTAATTACTACTCCACTTTGGATGGGAGGAGAGGTCCAAAAGCAGCTAATAATACTCAGCAGATGGTACCACATCGGAGATCTAGGTCTACAGAGATGCCCAGTAGAGACAACTTCCAATGGAGATAAAGTTTGATGACCAGAAGAGACCATGTGATGCTCAACTGAAATGACACAATGCCCATAAGATTACCAAGACAGAATGTCTCGCAGAGGGCAGCATAGGACACTGTCATCAGTGCAGCATTGGAGATGTGAACTGGCCAGGCCACATGGGTTATTCCACGTGTGTATGTCTTCTCTGTGTGGGCTCTGGCCCTACTGGTTTCTGAGGCATTGTCTGTTTCTCACATTGCCATCAGAAAGAAGGGGTTTTCACATTAGAATACATACACATTTGTATATTTTTCTTTAATCTAGGGAGAGCTGGTAGGAAGAACCTCTTCAGTCATAGGAACAATGCAGATGTCAGTTGACTTTGATTCTGGCCCCACAAGCCCTTTGAGGTCAGGTTCCAGAAGCCAAGAGGAATTTAACCCTGCTCCCATAGAAGCCTTGTTCCACCGCAGATTCAGTATACTATGGTCCATCTAAACATCCTCTGGCCTGTTGTGGTCTGTTACTAGCTAGTGGTAAAAGTTTACAAAGTATGAGTGGGCAAAGGGTTAGGGAGTTCTAGGACCAGTTTTGGAGAAGAATCCTTTCCATAACTGGGGGGCTCAAATGTCCTATATTAAAAGTGACTAGTCAGCAACCAGATTGCTGTGGGTTTTGCAGGTGAAGGTTATAGGGAGGATCACAGGGATGACATAACGTCCTGGGTTCTGCTTCAGTACTCCTGGACTTTGGACAAGACCCTAGCTGGCTGGCTCCCATGTGTCCCAAGGTAAAACTACAAGTGGGACAAGAGGAAAGCAATGGACATTAAGGGAGGGAAGCCATTCTGGTAAGGCTTGAAGTCAAAACCTCCTGCAAACCCACATCCCTCAATACTCCTTGATGTGGGGGGAGGGCTGCCCCTAGTATCTGTTGTGTGTTAACAACTGAGAAGAAAGAGGACAGAAGCCCCAGGGGCAACTTATGGCCATTTAGTGTCAACTGGGATTGAATATCTATTTTTATTTTTGTTATCTTAGAGAACTTTGGCAACATGCTTGCCTTCCCCAAATGGTTACTATGAATATGCTTAGATACACCACAGGGAGTCATTCAGGGGAACTTCCCAGCAAGTCTGAACAAGAAACGCTGTTTCTAGGGAACTAGAAAAAAATCTTTACAATATGTTTCTCTGATAAAGGTCTCATATCCAAGAGGTATGAATAAATGATTCAAATTTATGACTAGGACTCATTCCCCAAAAGCCAAATGATCAAATAATATGAATAGGCAGTTTTCAAAGGAAGAAATTCAAGTTATCAACAACTATTTGAAAAAATGCTCCAAATCACTAAGAATTTAGAGAAATGAAAATTAAAGCAACTCCAAGGTTCTCCCTCTCACCCATCAGATTGGCAAAGGTGAGAAAAAAAGTAAGTGAGAAATGTTGGAGGGGCTATGGGAAAACATGAATTCTAATACACTGTTCATGAAGCTTTGAATTGGTCCAGTCAATCTGGAAAGCAGTCTGGAACTAAGCCTCATAAGTCACTCATCCTTCCCTAGTCTTCTACCCAGCAACACCACTCTCAGTTCTACATTCACAAAGAGATTCCAAAAAAACAAAAAACAAAAACCAAAACAAAAACAAAAACCAAGGGAAAAGGACGCATATGTCCAATAATATTTAGACCAACTTTTTTAATGGTCAGACAAGGTCAGATAAGGAGACGTCTCTGTTTTGGAGAATGGCTAAATAAATTAAGGTACATGATTGCGATTGAATTATTGTACCATATGAAATGGTGAAATGGAAAGTTTCTGAGGAAACTAGGAACATACATAAAGTGTTGCAGAGGAGAATGAGCACAATCAGGGGAACAATTTGCAAAATGACAACAGTGTTGTAAAGAAAAATAACTCTGAAAGATTACTCTGACCCTTACAAGGATGAACCTTGATTATTCAGAACTGAAGATAAAACATGCGATCTATTTCCTGCTCCATTTAAAATGCAGAACAACACAGACAGTTTTGGAAATATCCAATGTAGGAATTTGTTCTTCTGGACTACTCATATTTATAATGAGTGTTTTATTATTTTTTTTAGAATTGTTATATATGGGGGAGGAGTTGAGAAGGAGACAGAATAAATGCTTGTAAAATATTTTTTAAATAACTAATTTTTTAAAAGAAACATTTTAAACATTTAATTTTGTAAATTAAGATAAAAAATGACAAGAGATCTATTTTCTCTCTCTCTCATCCTTCACCAAATTAGTTTCCAAATATAAGAACTACACAGACCATGCTGGGGGCGGGGCTTGGGGGAGAGGAGAGGGCATGGCCAATGAGAGACGACACAGACACAAGGCAGAGCTGTCCACTGATGTGGAGGGAGAGAAGGCTGCACTAACGGCTGCTGCAGCTGAATGCCCTACTCTAAATGAGCCTTAATGAGGAAAAGAAGCAAAGGAAACAACTTCCATTGAGAAAAAAGTAAGTAGAGGCATAGTTTCAATAATAATAATGCATATAATCATATTTATTATAATAATCTAATGTGTATTTAATAATCCAGCAAGTAGCTGGCTCAGAGTCTGGGGCAGCAGGGAGCTAGGTTCCCAAGGAAAGGCAGTATGTTCATGGCTCAGAGGGTACATTTATGATCATGGAGAGAAGGTATGCTTCTGATGGTGTCTTATACTACCTCCTGGATTGTTGATGCATTTGGGACCAGGACTTTTCTGCATTTTCTGCCCAGTTCAATCCAATTGGCTGTCCTCTTGGACATCAGTCAGTCACATATACAGATGCGTCTTTCTCTATTGGAATATAAGCTTCTTGGGAAGGCAGAGATTCTAACTTTGGCTTTCTGTCCTCAGAGCCCAATACGGTGCTTGGCATACAATAGACTCATGATAGACACTTTTTCGTTGATGCATTCATTCGTTGCTTACCTGAGGGCATGACTGAAAGACCTTTTCAGAGATTTTCAAGATAAACATGATACTGAAATTTCCATTGTTTCCCTTGGTTTTGTGAGATATGACGCCAAACTGTGTCCAGATCATTGTGCCATGTTATATGTCCTGCAGACTTAACACTCCACCCCCTACCTTTGCCCTTTTGCTCTGGAAACCCATCACATCAATACTTGAGTAGGTTAATTGGCTCCCTTCTTGTTCCATTAAACATTCAAGTGATTCCCCCAATCCACACTCCCTATCCTGGCCACTACTTCCCTGTCTGTGTTGTTTTTCCCCCTTAGGAAGTAAGCTCCTAAGGGGAGGTACAGTCTCACTTTGGAATTCCTGTTCCCAATATTCAGCTTACTACTTAGCAAATAGCTGGATCTTAGGAAAAGTTTTTCATTCATTCCTGTCATCAGTAGATAAGGGTGAGTGTCTTCTGGTTTGTTAAAGGTCTAAAAGCAATCATTGGATCTCAGAAGCATAGAAGGGAAAGGACTGGTTACCTAGTTCAAAGCACATTTGTACAGGAATTCTCTCTACAACCTGCCCATTTAGCCTACACTTGAAGACTTGTAGCAATGGGAAATCCAGTTCCTTTGGAAGTCTCCTGTGTCTTTGAGAACCTGTGACTTTTGGTGAGGTCTTTCTCTAAGGATTCATCAGTGTCCAGTCCTAAAGAAGACTTGAGTCTGCACTTAGATGCTGGCTGCTAACAACACCATATCCAAAAGACCAAAGACAGACCAGAGGATGCTCATTCTAGGATTCAGTAATACCCTTGGGTCAGTCCAAGTCACAGCCAGAGGGCTGGGAATGCTTGGGAGGGGGAGAGCACAAGAAACAGGGGGATCTGGAGGCTGAGGAGGTGAAGGTTGACTTCTGCCCCCAATCTGTGATAGCTTGACTCTCCCAGAGATGGGAAGGCTGAGATGCCTTCACAAAAATGCGTTGGGTAGAATGCCACACTCGTTATCTGAGCTTTTGGGAGGTAGGTAAGTGGGAGACTCCAGGTTCTGGGGGAGTTTGTAAGGGAAGAAGTTAAAAAGTGATGATTCTGCTCTCAATCAGACAGATCCAACAGGACAAAAGACAGTGACCTTTTGTCATCTTGTGGACTTGGAAGCACTCAGGCAGACACTTGTAGCAGCAGCTTGAGAAAAAAAGGGCACAAGTTGCAAAGGTGCCAGCTACAAAAGACAAAAGTGTCTGGGATCTGGAAATCCAACAGGTGAGGAGACAGGAGAGGGAGCTTCTCTGGAAAAATTCCCATCTGCTTCTGAGTTCTCTCCATAGGACAATAGATTTAGAACCAGAAGATACCTATCTCACCATCCTCTCCCCACCACCATTTTACAGATTAGAAACAAAGACCCAGACAGGTTAAGTGACTTACCCCTTGCCACCCAAGTAGGAAGTGAAGGAGGCAAGATTTGAACTCAGGGCCTCTGACTCCAAATACAGCACTCTCTCTGGTATACCACATTGCCTCTAGGTCATGTTCTCATGACTTGGGACCACAGGAAGCTCTGGATTGAGAGGAAAGACTAAATCTCATTGAGTCTATTCTGGATGACTCAGAGCAACACTTCTGGATATCTATAGTATTTACTCTTTCAATCCTTGGACTGACTCCAAATGGGATCAAGGAGTCCTGGGGCTAGTAGAGGGCAGAATGTGGGCAGTTTCCCTCCCCAACCTTCTAATCCTCCCATTCTGGCAGTAGTTTTTCTTTCTCCTTTCAGGAAAAGAAAGTGAGCTCTGGGGAGGGAGATGGAATGACTGAGCGAAATTGGTAAAAATGGTGCCCATCTTTTCTCTTCTATAGCGACTGTAGAAGACAGAGACTGAAGAATCCATGGCTCCCTATTCTATCCGGAAATATCAGGACCAAGACAAGGAAGCTGTGATGGACATGTTCATTAAGGGAACACTATCTCACATTCCTTCTGGCTTCTTCCGTCTGCTGAAGCAACCTAGAAGCTTCCTGCTTCTGCTGAGTGTCCCAGGGGCCCTGTTTCTTGGGTCTGGCTCCCTCTTCCTGTCCCTCCTGGTCCTCCCAGGTCTCCTGGTTTTCTTGTGGCTGCTTACTAGATATCCCTTCAACTGGTATGTGGACAATGCTTTGCGCACTGATATGAAGGATATCAGGAAATCCTATCTCAGTAACAGAGGATCTTGTTTCTGGGTGGCAGAGTTAGAGGGTCATGTGGTGGGTATGGTGTGTGCCTGTCCAGCACAACAGGCTTCAAGAGGACAGAAATGCCTGGAGATGCTACATTTGTCAGTGAGAACAGAGTACCGGGGTCTGGGCATTGCTAAATCCCTGACCCAGACTCTGCTCCAATTTGCACAGGACCAGGGGTATGATGCTGTGGTGCTGACTACTCTTTGCTATAATTATCCAGCTCAAAGGATATATGAGCAGCTGGGCTTCTGGAAAGCCCGTGAAGCCTTTGACTCCCTAAAATGGAGAGTGATAGGCATCCCTTTTTTCTACTACAAATATTCAGTCCCTTCTTCACTCTGAAAGCTTCCTGAACCATCTTTGCTTTTAGCAAACCTTTATAGATTGGCCCATAATAGTGCTCTGTACACCATCAGTGTTCATTAAAGGCTGTTAACCACCTTAAACATTGACTTTCTCTCCTTGTGGCAAAAAGCCTTCTCCCAAACAAAAATATTTAAGATGGGTAAAATCACAGTATCTGAGCATTGGAAAGGACCTTCCTGGCATCCAGGCTAACCCACTGCTAACCAGGAATCCCTCCCACTATATATCTGACTAATGGATATCTAGGTTCTGCTCAGAGCCTTTCAATGCGGGGAAATGCTTAAAAGGCATCCCATTCCACTTGGGATCGTTGTAATTGTTAGGAAGATTTCATTTAATGCTGCCTAGTCTCCTCTGTGATTTTCCCCTACACACTATCTGGTCAACCTCTCTAAACCAGTTTAATTCAATAGACCTTTATTAACTGCTAATTATGTAAACCCTGCAGATAACTTAATAAAGACAAAGACAATCCCTGACTTCAGGGAGCTTACAATTTAGAAGGGAACTATTTCCAAAGATGATTAGGGAAAAAGGAAAAACACTTCTCTGTTCTAGAATGTGTACTCTCTGTGTGATGGCAAAGAACTGGAAATTGTAGGCATGCCCATCAATTGGGAATGGGTGAACAAGCTGGGATATATGATTGTGATGGAATCCTGCTGTGCTAGAAGAAACGATGAGCTCTATGATTGTACAAAAACACAGAAAGACTTGAAAGTAATGAAGTAATGAAGGTGAAATGCGCAGAATCAAGAGAACACTGTATACAGTAAGAATATATTGTTTTAAGAAGGACTTAGAGAAAATACATTATTTTTCCATTGTAGATACCCAGGTTAGCTGTAAAGGACGTGTGACAAAAGATACTGCCTGCATCCAGAGAAAGAGCTGATTAATAGAAGTACATGTGGAATAATTTTACATGCACACACACATCTATTTATATACAGGTACATATAGATTTACATATATACATATGCACACACACACACACACACACACACACACACACATATATATATATATTTACCTATTTGAATCTAATGGTAACCATCTCTGGGGTGGAGGGAGAAAAAAAAACAGAAAAAAGAAATTTACATGCTTATTTCATTGCTTATTTGAAAGGAAGGACCAGTTGTGCATAGTAGATTTGCAGTTTCATGTCCAAGTGTCTTTTATATAATACTATGTTACGAAATGCTTGTTTCATTCCATAAATTAAAAATAAAACAAAAAAATTTTAAAAGGGGAGACAACACAGAAAATGAGGCAGGAAGGGGTTGGGGGTCTATGACCCCAGAGGGTACCAAGGAGGGAGGGAATCTTGTTCCATGGAGCTGAAATCAAACAGGGCTGCAGATGGAAGTTGGAGGACCTCTAAGATAGATATCCCTATTTCCTTCTACCAAGGTCCATATGACATGATCTCAGGGCTTTTCACCATCCTGGTGAGATATTTCTTAAAATACGATGCCTCCAACTAAACAAAATATTTCAGATGCGCTCTGACCAGGTTAGAGTAAATACAGTGGGCTCATTACTTCCCCAGTCCTGGAACTATGTGCAGCCTGAAATCCAATTAGCTTTTTTGGCGGACACATCATGCTATTGACTCATAATGAGCTTTCATTCCACCTACCCATCCCCCCTCCTCTGACCTTTTTCAGATGGACTTTTGTTTTTCCATCTCATACTTGTGAAGTTTTTTTTAACCAAAATTTAAAAGCTTTCTTGAATACTTACTGAAATCAGATCTTCTTAGACTCTGCCTGGACTTCTAGGCTGTTGGAAACTTAACTCCCCAGTACTTGGGTCAGCCGACTCAGTGGATAGAGTGCTAAATTTCGAATCAGGAAGACCTGAGTCTAAATCCAGTCTCAGCCTTTAGCTATGGGACCCAGGAAAAGTCACTTAACAGCTTCCTGCCTCAGTTTCCTCCACTATAAAATAGCAATAATAACAATGCCCAACTCCTCAAATTGGTGTGAGGATAGACTATTTGTAAACATTAAAATGATATATAAATGCTACCTTTTTTTTCAGTATCAGAAACCAAGACAAAGACTGACAAACCAAAACAAATTGGTAGCACTCAGTCAAACATGCATTTGCTAAATACTTGGCATGTGTGACTAGCACAGTGTCAAATGCTGGGGACACAAAGATGAAATACACACAAAAAATGTGGCCCCTGCCTTCTAGGAGTTCACATTCTAATGGGGGAAACAGCATGCAGGTAATTAGTTTCATCAGAGATAAATAGGTTAAAAAAAAGATATATGAAAAGGAGACGGAAAATACCTTCAGAAGGGTAGGCATTGGTGGCAACTGAGTAGCATAGGGAAAGGGCTCCTGCAGAAGGGGACTTTAACTTGAGTACTGAAGGAAGCCAGGGGAGCTAGAAATTGGAGGTGAGGAGGGAGAGGTTTCAGGCATGGTGGACAGCCAGTGCAAAGATAAGCATAATGCCTGTAGTCCCTCAACTAGGAAGGGTCTGTAGAAGAATGAAGGAGGTGGCAAGGGGAGGGATTGGAGGAATGGGAAGGAAAGGGAGAATTCAGGAGGAAATGAATTGTAGGCATCATGGTCAGCCAGTGAAAAAGCATAAAGATAGGACAAGGAGTGTCATGAGTGAGGAACAGAGGGAAGGCCAATATAGGCAGAAGTCAGAGTGCCAGAGGGGGCGTCATGTCCAATAAGTCTGGGAAGATAGGTTGGGAGCAGGAGGCAAGGGCTTTGGAAGCTAAAACTAGTTGACTTGCTATGCCTCAGGCTTGGTATTCCAAATGTCTTAGCACAAACTGTCTTGTACTCTCAAGCCTGGAATGCATTCTAGCCTCTTCTTTGCCTCTTAGAATTCCTGACTATATTTTTTTTTTTGACCGAATACAGTATTTTATTCTTCACATAGAATTTTTAAAAAGTAACAAATATGTCGTGAAATAATGATCAGTTAGTTGTATGTCCATAGTCTCTCCTACACCCAACCACTTTCTAGACAGTACATAAGCAACCTCAAACCCAAGAGTTCTAAGATACTTGGGGTCCGGTTTTCTTAGCCCCATCACATATTCCTTGTGTGAACAGGCAAAGAAGTATAGACAACACCACATAGTTCACTTCTGACATTCAATTCACTCATCTAGACATTTTTAGTTGAAGATTTGAGAACTTGGGGATTTTTCAATTTTTTCATTTATTTTAAACTTAAATACTAAAGGTGGCATATACTACAAACATGAAAAAGAAACATATTATAAACTTAAATACAAAATAAGAAAAGAAAAAAGCAGTTATGTGTACACCAGAACATAAGGGTATATTCAAAATATATAGCAATAAATTTCCTTTTCAAGAAAGTTTATATAATAAATACTTCACATTGTGTTCATGTCTGTCTGTCTTTGCTTCTTTGTAAGTGTTCTTTTGTTCTCTGCTGTACACTTTTTGCTTTCTACAATTAAGCACAGATACACACACATGTGTCTACACAAACATACATTCATATATATACACATACCTATGTATACTTACAAATACATACATATACACAGATATCTACCCCCCAAAGATCCCTCTCTTATCTTCTCCCCTTCTTTCTCTTTACCCTCTTGTTTCTATCTGAATTAAGAAAATCTTTATTGCTTTCCAAATATGTCATTCCCTCTTTATTTCATTCCTGTTAATCTAGACATCCTTCTCTACCCCCGTTATCCTATTCCCTCACCTTATTATTTCTTTATAAATTCACAACACTTTTATTTCCTTCTAAATGTATACATTGTTCTCTCTTTAACCTAGATCTGAAGTGAGTAGGATTCCTTCTAAAAATCCCTCCATTATCCTCTTCCCCATCCCTGTCCCCTTAGCCTTTTATTTCATCCTGAATTTAGAAGACTTTTACATCCTTCTACATATATACATGTATGATTCCCTCTTTAACCCATTCCCAATGAGAGTAGGGTTCCAGAGCTATCAGTCCTCCTCCCCCAACTAATTCCTCTGTCAGTTCTTCCTTTCATAACTCATTTTTACAGATAATTACTCATTTTGCCTTTTCCTAAGTGGTTTTACTTTTTAGAATCACATCACACTCAACTCTACCCCAATCTTTCTTTTGCATTACCCAATTACTATTAACAATCTTAAGCAGTCTATTCTTATTGAGTCCCTTGTAATTAGTCTTTGATGTGTACCTTATTTATTTTTACTGCTCTCCATTAACCTTGAGGCACTAATTTGTCGTTTGTGGGGGAAATCTGGAGTTTGGAATTTTCTGACCTTCTCCACCATTTTCTCGGAATCTTTTCTCTACCAACTTAATTTCAAGCCCCTCTCATGGGCTACTTCCTACAGGAAGCCTTTCCTGATACCTGTAGGTTTTTGTTCTTTCTCCTTTCTTGAATTATCTGTTTCCATGGTTAGACATAGAAAGTGTCTGTAAGGCTTAAGAGTTAAATATGTCAGTTACGCTCCCCAATTCATAATTTTTTTGGACATTTAAGCATAGCATTGCAGTGTTGGCTTTGAAAGTGACCCGCAATGGAATAGATGGCATATTCCAACATACTCAAAATGCCTTTTAAATGAGAGCTATGTAATTCACTATGGTAGCTACAGATGTTCTTAGTGACAACTTCCATTGTCCCCAGCTTTCCTCCTCACTTTCTACTATTTGGGAGACAGAGGGCTGTCAACTATTTTACCTGCTGAGAGTATGTAGTATATTGTTCAGCTACCAGATGGTGCTAGAGTTACCTATGAGCTAACTATGCTCCTAGCCCTCATAGCTCTATCCTTCCTAGATAGCCAGTAATTAATCTGGTTTCTAGGTTCAATGAATTTTTTTAAAGCTGTGGTCTGACATATGCTCAAAAATTACCCACAGCACAAAATTTCTTTCTCTTTCACCAAGTACCATGGGTTCCCATTTTCCATGGGTATTTGACAGTTTCACCTGTTAAAGGTCTTTTCACTTATTAACATAAAAAACTTCAAACAATAGTTTTAATAACATAGAAGCCTGGATTTTTTTTTTGTCATTTTCCCCATAACCTTCCTCCCAGTGGGTCTGAGGGAAAATAGAAAGAAAAAGGAATAGGCAGAATTAGAATAAAAATATTAATGGTTAGCATTGAGATAGCTTAAGTTTTGCAAAGCCCTTTCCATATATTGTTGTAATCTGTTTCATGGGATTAAATATCCAAATTTTCAATTCATTAATGATATTGACAGGGATGTTGCTAGAGCTGTCTTAGAGAGCCAATTATTAAATTAGTGTGAGGTGAAAATGAAAGCAGTTTCATGTGTAATAATCTTTTTTATGCTATGGACATGCTTGTTTTATTCCATAAATTTAAAATAAAAAATTAAAATTAAAATAAAACATATACTGGTGACAGCTGAGTGTCTGTGGGTGTCAGTTGAAAAGTGAATAAGATGATTGTGAGCTAGAAACCAAAGCCTAGCAAAGGAATCACTGGGGAACATCCCACAGGAAAGTTATTATCACAAAATTTTTCCCAGATTTGGAGAAAATTTTCTCTAGAGATTAAATTATTTTTTACACACTGGGTAGAGGGAAGAATTGTAGTGCCAGTTGTTAAAGTCATTAGAATCATCAGGCCTTAGTAAGCACAGCCATCATACATGTCCCATTGCCCATCAGTTCTCAACCTTTACTGAGAATGGCCAGTTAGGGTGCATAGGTCTTGTATCTGTAATTTGAGCCTGGCCTCTTTCCTAGTAATTAAGTGCCAATTAATGTTTCACCAGCTAACAAGGACTCAGAAGCTTTCACTGGATATCAACAGATGGATCTCTAGGAGAAGCTTTTCCATTCAGCTGATTGGGAACCACGTAGATGGACAAAACGTAAATGTCTAGTCAGTGATTTTTTTTAATACAGAGACAGAACTAAATCAGGGACCAGGTCCTTTCAAATGACATTGATGTCTTGGCCAAATGCAAAATAAACCGGAGAATGTGTCTCCAAGAGGAAGTTTACATTATAACACTCTTGTCATAGTAATAAAGTAATGATGGATATTTAAAAAAAAATGCAAGCATTTACACCTCAGAAATAGGCAAATACTACAGATCAGAGATCAATTCATTGTTTTGTTGATCACCTAAACTAAAGAAAGTGATGGACAAAGTGTTACCAAAGCAGGCAAAACATAAAAGTGGTTCTTTTGAAGAGTCAGTTGTTAAACATTTGTCATCACACCCATTACCACTGGTCTATAGTTCTTCTGAGCATTATTTTTCTCTAGTTTGGTGATTACCACTGTGTTTGTCTAATAAGAGGAATCTGGAAAAGCGTTTCTCCATTTTGACAATAATTTGTGTAGTTTTTGTACTAATTGCCATTTAAAAGTTTACTAGAATTCTCCTCTGACTCTATCAGGTCTAGGAGTTTGTTTGTTTTTTCTTATAGTGTATTGCTAGTTCAGTTTCCTTTTCTGAGATTGGGTTAATTAAGATCTGATAGTTTTTCATATTTTGTATTTTTGAAGTGATTCTTCTATTTCCTTTGTGTTTGCAGTTTGTTAGCATATACCTGGGAATAGCAGGTTCTGATGATTCTTTTTTATTTCTTCTGGTTTTGTCATGTTGTTGATTTGATTTTCTGCCCTCTTTTTAAAAAATCAGTTTGGCTAGGTTTTTATAAAATTTGTTAGTCTTTTTAAAGACCCAGGTTTTAGTTTTATTTATTGTTTCTCTAGTTTTATGGTTTTCAGTTTCTTTATTTTCTCCTCTAACTTTTAATATGTGGCAGGTGGAAGATGAAATGACTGAGGAAACAAAGGTTCTATCTTCCAACCATACAGATTTGTTAAGCAATACATGTCAATTGCCCAACAAACCAGAACCAGACCTTTTCAAGTTGGGCCTGGACCCATAATACAAGAGGAGACATATTTTTGTACTTAAATACAATTAATCAATTAGTTAGAAGGAAATAATACAACATTAGGTAATCTTATTTCTATTTGGAGGAAAGATTAAGAACTTTAAACTTTGGAAGGGTGAGGGTGTACAGGTGTAGTTGTCTGAAATCAGAAAAGGAGGTGTCCCATTTTCCAAAGTGTCTGTAAGCAATCAAAGGAACAAGGAAACAATAACTAATTGACCAGTATGGGACCAGTTTTCAGATAAGACATATGAGCTGCTTGAGATATACAATTGTGAGGAAACTCCTTGCATCAGTCTTTGAAGTTGACTGGGATTCTGGTCTGTATGACTTAGGTCCTCAGTTTCTTAACAGCAGATAGAGGTAGTCCAGTTTCCTAACCATGCAAACAACACAATAAGGTTTTTTCCCCCCAATTACCACAATTGAGTACAATTTTCTCAAAAGACGATGTTTCAACAAGAACCATAATTAAATAGAGAGGAAACTGAGCTAATTCCAGAACTGAGTCACAAGATGAAGTCACTGAGGTTCACTCAATTCCCACAATTAACCACTTTCTTTTCAATCCCCTAATTTCCCTCAAATGTCTCTTCTTTTGTTCTTACTTTATGTTTGTTTATTTGTTGGCTTTTAAAAGGACCTATCCTCTTTTTTAATTTTTTAATGCATATTTTAGTAGTATAGACCCTCCTTCACCCTGAAAATTGCTTTTTCTACATCTCAGAAATTTTGGCAAGTTGTTTCATTATTATCAATTTGCTTTACATAACTATTGATTATGTCAATGATTTGTTCTTTAGCTCACTCATTATTTAGGATTTATTTAAATTCCATTTGTTTAAACTCCATTGTTTAAAACTGTCTTTTGCTTATTCTCACCAAAATGAACTCTATTTTTGTTAAGTCATGATCTAAAAAGTATATATTTTAAAATACTTTTGCCTTTTTACATTTATTTGCTATATCTTTGTTCCTTAATACTTGATCTATTATTGTAAAATTTCATGTGTTTCTGGTATATACACATATATGTATGTATTCTTTGGTAATCCTGCTTAGAAGATACCATTACAATCTTTTAGCTCTAATTTCTCCAGCAATTTGTCCAATTTTACATTTTCTCATTTGTTTCTGTTTCTATTGGATTTGTCCAAAACTGAGAGAGGGACATTAAAGTCTCTTGTTACTATCTGTCCTTTTTATTTTACTGGATCATTTAATCCATTTCCATTTAAAGTTATGAGAATTAGGTTTATATTTTCCTCCTTTAGTCTTTTATATTACCCCCCACCCCGAAAATAGGGGTTCTTTTGTTCCTCTTCCTCTGTAAAGATGATTCTCTCCCCACACACATACCCTTAAGGCCTCCTTTTCCTATTCATAAATTTCTTCCAGAAACTTCTGACACTCTGGACCATGCCTTGTAAAGATATATTCCCCACCACTTCTTGTTTTTCAGCTAAATTGTATGTGCTACCTTTATCCATTAGAATGCAAGCTACTTGAGTGAAGGAACTGTCTTTTAAAACATTTTTAAAAATTCTAAAGTCATATATATATATATACACACACATATATATGCAGGTATAAAAGCATTCTAAATTCAGAAAGAAATAAAAGATTAAGGGTATAGTAAGTGGGGAGAAGAGAGTGAGGGAATAGGATAAGGGGCAGGGTACAGAAGGGTGTCTAGATGAACAGGAATGGGATAAAGAGGGAAGAACATATATATTCTGATAGCTATAAAAGTCTTCTAAGTTAAGATAGAAATAAGAGGACAAGGGGAAAGGGTACAGGTGAGAGGATAAGGGAGGGATTCTTGAGATGTCAGTGGTGGGGTAGGTTAAGTAATAAGAGGACAAGGTAGTGGGTAGAAGCAAAGAAGAGTAGTCAAGAGGGATAGGAAATAACATACACACAAATAGAAAATAAAGATCAGGAGTAAAATTTATTATTAATTTATTAGAATAATTAAAAAGTGGGGGGGGGGGAGGTGGAGCCAAGATGGTAGAGTAGAAAGATGCACATAAACTAACTCTTACCCCACAGCCCATAAAATACCTGTAAAGAAGAATTCTCCACAAACTCTAGAGCAGCAGAAGCCACAGAACAATGGAGTGGAGGAGATTTCTAGCCCACCATGAAAGACTGACAGGAAAGGTCTGTTGCACAGGAGAAGGAGCAGAGCCCACCTCAGCCTTGGCCACAAGGCACTGAGAGGAGCAGATCAGAGCAGGCTTCAGGGACAGAATCTCCAGTGGCAGCACAGATCCCTCAACTCACAGGCACTAAAGGTCAGTGAGAGGGTCTTTTCAGTTGGTGGAGAGGGGAGCGGGGTGTCCCCATAACTAGGGCCTGCTCAGGTGGCAGCTGTGGAGGCAACAGTAGAAGGGGTCTCCCAAGACAGGCAGCAGCTCGCATCCATTGTTGAAGGTCTCATCGTAAAACCCTTGAGGGATCTGAGCCCTGTGTGGAAGCCCTGTCCCCACCTGAGCAGTTGATCTTACTCTCACACTGAAAAGTGGCCTCTCCCTAGCCTAAAGCCCCTGAGGGTTTGTAGCAGTTCATCTGAATCTCAACCCCCAGTGCTAGTTTGGCAGAATTGGAGGTGGAGTGGTTGTGGAGAGGAAACTCAGAAGTCAAGTAACTGGCTGGGAAAATGCCCAAAAAAGAGAAAAAAAAATAAGACCATAGAAGGTTACTTTTTTGGTGAACAGGTGTCTCCTCCCCATCCTTTCAGATGAGGAAGAACAAGGCATAATGTCAGAGGAAGTCAAGGCCCCTGCCTTCAGGGCCTCCAAAGGGAACTTAAACTGGGCTTAGTTAATAGAAGAGCTTGAAAAACATGTTAGCAGCTTACTAAAGGAGAACCAAAAAAAATGCTGAGGAAAATAACAGCTTTAAAAAGAGGCTAACTCAATTGCAAAAAAGAGGTTCAAAAGCCAGTGAGGAGAAGGAGGCTTTAAAAAGCAGAATTAGCCAAATAGAGGAGAAGGTTCAAAAGCTCACTTAACAAAATAATTCGTTGAAAGAGAGAATTGAGTTCAGGGAAATGAATGACGATGAGATAAAACAAGCAGATAAAAAACAAAACCAGAAGTTTGAGAAAATAGAAGATAGTGTGAAACATCTCTTTGGAAAAACAACTGACCTGGAAAATAGATGCAGAAAAAACAATTTAAAAATTATGGGACTACCTGAAAGCCATGATAAAAAAAAAGAGCCTAGACATTATCTTCCATGAAATTATCAAGGAAAACTGCCCTGAGATTCTAGAACCAGAGGGCAAAATAAATATTGAAAGAATCCACTGATCATCTCCTTAAAGAGACCCAAACAGAGAAATTCCTAGGAATATTGTGGTCAAATTTCAGAGTTCTCAGATCAAGGAGAAAATACTGCAAGCAGCTAGAAAGAAACAATTTGAGTATTGTGGAAATACAATCAGGATAACACAGGATCTGGCAGCTTCAACATTAACAGATTGAAGGGCTTGGAATGGGATATTCCAGAGGTCAAAGGAACTGGGATTGAAACCAAGAGTCATCTACCCAGCAAATCTGAGTATAATACTTCATGGGAATAAATGGTCATTCATTGATATAGAGGACTTTGAATTGTTCATATTGAGGAAAACACCAGATCTGTATAGAAAATTTGACTTTCCAAGACAAGAATCAAGAGAAGCATAAAAAGGACTAAGGATATACATCAAAAAAGGATTCATTTGTGACATTTCTCAATTTTTGAAAATAATTTGTGAGTATAGGTACTGTTTTTTTTTAAGTTTCATAGAATTGTCCTGTGTGTTTCTTGGTCTTTTATATCTTCACTGACTTCCCCTCACCAATTCTAATTTTTAAGGAGTCATTTTCTTCCTTAAGATTCTGGATCTCCTTTTCCAGTTAGTTGACTTTTTTTCATAATCTTCTGGTTCTTTTTAAAAATTTTTTCTTTAGTCTCTCTCATTTGATTTTTAAAGTCTTTTAAAAATTCTTCTATGCATTCTTTTTTGGGCTGGTGACCATTTGGCATTTTTCTCGGGTAGGAGAGGCTTTTTTTACTTCAGTATCTTCCTCTGATGATGAACCGTGGTCTTCTCTTTTCCTATAGTAACTTTCTCTAGTTGAATTCTTTCTACTTTGCCTGCTCATTACTTTTTAAAATTTATAGGAGGTTGTTATTTAATCACCTCTATCCCTGGGGTGTTGGGGATGATGTCTCTGGCTTCAGGTCCTTCTTCAGTTTTCCCTCTGGCCTGGAACAGAAACCAAGAACTCCACCATCCTGTTAATGTCCACAGCCAGCATTGGCCCTGCCCCACTGCTTCTGCACTCACTATGCCTCTGCTAGTTCCTTCCCACCCAGGGCCATGTCTCTGCAGCACAGCTGGGCCTAGTGTACCTTAGCAGAGAGGTTCCCTCAATCTTCTGCTGCTCAGATACCAGATTCCTCATAGTGTCCAGGATGTGAAAATTCCTGGGGCTGGGGCTGAGGCTATCTCCCAATCTAGCTTGCTGCAGGGCTCCAGCTTGCTGTTTCCATGGAACTAGCCTGGCCTGGAAGTGTTTACACTGCACAGGGAACAAACATCTGTTCCAGGATTTTCTTTTGCTTTTCTCCAGTTGTCCCAGGAGGACCCTGTTCTGCCCCAACTCTAGCTTGTTTTTACCACTTTACATTCATGGTGAGGAGTTATTCTGTCTTGTTTGGGAGGGAATATGGAGAGCTTGGAATTTTCTGACCTACTCTGTCCTCTCCCCAGAATCGTCTCATGGGCTCTCTTTTTGCTTGCGTTTGTACTCCCAGTTTTGGCACAGTACTGGGCACATAGGAAGTACTTAATGAGCGTTTGTTGACTGATTGACTTGACTCCTCAGACCAATACATTCAGTGTCTCCTTATTGTCTCCTCAGTAAAGTCATACTCCTCTGCCTAGCATTGGAAGCCCTTTTCTGTCTATACAGCCTCATTTCCCTTTACTCCTCTATTTTTTTTTCTGCTCCCCAACTGGACTACCTTCCGTATCCTCAGTGGTCAGCTTTTCCCCATCTCCACACCTTTGCCCATAGTGTTCCTCATTCTTCCCTTTTCCTTTTTGACTTTTAAATTTTCATTCTTCAAAGTCTAGTTTAACCACTACTTCCTACTAGAAGCCTGTCCTGAGAACCTCTCTTGGTAACCTCCACACTCAAATCCTATGTAGTACATTGTTTTGCATACATCAAATACTTTGCATAGGGAAAATAAACCTAGAATAATCCCTGAGAAACGACTTTTGGCCCAGAATCAAATACTTCTTGTTCACACAGAGAAGGCGAAATTCAGTGTGTGTGTGTGTGTGTGTGTGTATCTGGGGGAAGGGAGAGGGCAAGGGGTTCTCACAAATCATTTCCCTTACTTCATCCTCCTTTTTCCCCTGGGAACATCCACATTTTTCTTATATCTAGGTTTCTGCAGAAAAGGTAAAATAAAATGAAGTAAAATAAAAACTGCCTTAGCTTCAGGGGTATGCTGAAAGCAGCTCCTATGTCTCCTGCCAGCTGGTTATTAAATTTTCAGTGTGAATATTTACACCTCAGAAACCATCAAAGACTACAAATCAGGACATTAGAGTGATGGAGAAAATTTTAATGATGCAGACTAAACCAAAAAGGTACCCTCCCCCATAAAGCCAGTTGTTAAACATTTACCAGCACACTACTGTTAGCTTCCATATCTATATCTAGCCACTAGACCCAGATGGCTCTGGAGGAGAAAGTGAGGCTGGTGACTTTGCATAGTCCTCCCTCACTTAAATCCAATTCACTTGCAAGTCATAGCATCACCTCCCTGACATCAAGATACTCTTCAAAAACGAAGGACAAACAGCAGTGAATATTTGTGCTAAAAATAAACCCAAGAGAGAAAAGATTTTATTTATCCCAAATAGAAAATACCAAACAGAAAGGACTCATACCTGAGCCCATGAACACATAAAACTTCTCTCCTCTCTCCAGTGGGTCTCTGCTTTCACCAGGAACCGAGACAGTATTCCAGATTTTAATATCATTTTAATATCAGGCTAAAGTTGGGAAGGCAATGGAAGTAGACGTGGTTAGATAACTGACTCACCACTAGACCTATGCAACAGAGACCTATACAATCCCAAAGATTTAGAAGATACCACTCTAGGATCATCATCCCCTCTGGTAGAGGAAAACACTTAGGAGCCACAGAGAGTGACAACTTCATCCCTAGAGATCCTGACTGCCTCAGGGATCTATCCAGTCCTTCTGACTTACCTGAGGCTCTAGGGTTGACTCCTTAGAAGCATATTGGAAGCTCTCATGGGCATTAGAGAATCAGCTCCATTCCTCTGGACTTGCACAACCTACATCACTGACAGTATCATCGAAGGCCAAGATTGTGGTTTATTCCTCCTCCTTATTGCTATGTCTTTCAATTAACCATTCTGCTTCTCTCCCCATGTAATATTATGCATTCAACCGAGGAAGTCATGCAGGTCCCCTGAAGCACGGAGATAGGAGTTTGTGAGAGCAGGGAGGATATTTGACCCAAACGGTGCCTTCTCCCTCTTGCCTAGATGATACTCTGCTCACAGGTGGAACTTAATAGATGGATGCTTGTCTGTTCCACTTCTCCTGGTGGAAGTAGCCAACTGTTTACAATAAACTTTTGAGGGAAACTCATGTTGGAAATAGTGGGTAAAGGCCCTGGGCCAACTCCTTGATTCCAAAAACAGGACCCTACTCATTAGCTCATGTTGCCACTGAGAATAAAATAAAAATAGAGATTCACAATCATTTATTTGCCAAGTCATTTTCAAGAGTGTCCAACTCTTTGTGACCCCATTCAGGGTTTTCTTGGCAAAGATACTAGAGTGGTTTGCCATTTTCTTCTCCATATCATTTTACAGATGAGGAAACTGAAGCAGAGTTGGCCAGGGTCACATGGCTAGTAAGTGTCTGAGGCCAGATTTGAACTGTCTTCCTGACTCCAGGACTGCACCACTTGGCTGCCCTATGATCCCTTATAATATTAAAAATTTAAAATCAATTTATAAATGAAATAATAAAGAGATGTCTTTGGTTGCTGTTTTGTAATGTGTAGATATGAACATATACTTAAGTATCTCACCATAGTTTGGTTTTTTCTTTTTTGAAATGACAAACTATGAAGAAAGACTCCAAAAGCCTTTAATGAGAAGAAAGTAGGGCAGAAACCCCAGAGAGGGAGTGAAAAGTTAAGGGTGCCACTACCACCAGCAGTTCCTTGCATAAGGAAAGACATTGTCCTTTGTCAGCCTTCTTGGAGAATTCCCATGGAGACCTTGGGGAATGGCCAGAGAGGATGACGAGTTAGAGTGCACTGTAGACTGGTGCAAATAACCAACTTCCTTGAGCAACAACTGAACAGTTTGGAGAACAGGTAAGGGGAGAAAACGAGCACCCTCTCTGGGGAAATCCTCTGCCTTGGAGCCTAGGGACTGGGTGGGTTGGCATTCTACTCCCATTGGAAGCTTTGGTTCTGGATGGGTCTGAGAGGACCATGTTATTTCTTCCTTCCTGTCTCCAGCTATGTGTGCCCCCTTGAACATCCCTGGGTGGCATGTCTCTGAAGGGCAGCAGGCACATCTGGAATAACCAAGTGCTGAATTGGAGCTCCTTTGCCCTCCCATCAGGCAGTGTCCTGTCTGGGTTTCAGAGGCCAAGGTGGGCTTTGGGAGGAAAGATGGAGGGATCAAGGCAGGCAAGAGGGAACTAGGGGAATAGAGAAGGCAGAGGCTCACTTGCATTTCATCCACAGGGTCCCTAGGACACAGAAGAAGCAGCATCCATGGCTCCCTGCCAAATCAGGAGATACCAGGACCAAGACTGGCATGTGGAGAGGGCCATATTCATGGAGGGGCTGCTGCAGCAAAGTGTTGACAACTTTTGGCATCAGCTGAAACAGCCCAGAAGCTTCCTGCTCCTGCTAGGAGGCTCTGGGGCCATGTTTCTTGGTTCTGGATCCCTCTTCTTGTCTCTTCTGGACCTCTTGGGGCTTTTGGCTATCCTGTGGCTGGCTGCTAGGTACCCTTTTTCATATTACATAGACCACATTCTGCACACTGATATGTGAGACATCAAAGCATCCTACCTCAATGACAGAGGATCCTGTTTCTGGGTGGCAGAGTCAGAGGGTCAGGTGGTGGGCTTGCTATGTGCCCACCCAGCACAAGAGGTTCCAGGAAGACAGAAACATCTGGAGTTGCTACACTTATCTGTGAGATGGGACCTCAGGGGCCAGGGCATTGTCAAGAACTTGACTCAGACTGTGCTCCATTTTGCCCAGGACAAGGGGTACAGTGGTATTGTCCTGTCCACTACCAGCTTGAACTATCCAGCAAGAAGATTGTATGAGAGTCTTGGCTTCTGGAAATCCCATGAAACATTGAATGCCCCAAAATGGTCCACCAGAGCCATTTCTTTAGACCATTACAAACACGCCTTGTCCCCCTCTTCCTGAAAGTTCCTTGGCACCATTTCAGTTTTCTGGCTACTGGCAGGTGGTTTCTGTAGTCATTGATCAATAAAGATTCTTGACTGACCTGTAACCATTGATGGCCCCTTCTTAGCTGCAAAATGTCTTCTGAAAAAGTGCTTCTAGGCTGAGGGACAATCTCAGAGAAGAGGTTTATATTAAAATGCAAATATGTGGGAGGGTCTGAATTATATTTTAAGTGTTTTAAGGGAAAAGATGGTCTTGCTAATGAGTAGGGTCCTGTATTCAACATTCTAAAAGAGATAGGTTCACATCCTGCCTCCAATACCAACCTGCTGCTAGATCCTGGGAAAATCACCTAATTTCTGTGACTTTAGATGTGGGTGAGTTGTACACAAGGCTGTTGTAAAGTTAATGTAGGAGCTTGGTAGACTTCAGGGACCAGACCAGAGCCTTATTCTGCCCTTAGATAATTGTTTGCTGTGAATCTTTATGCAGAGGACTGTCAAGCATGGTCAAGTGGGGCAATGATAGGGTTGAGTTGGATTCAGAAAACATTCATCAGAATGCCCACTTGTGACAAGCCCAGAGCTAGGCACTCAGGGGAGAAATGAGAAAATGATGGAAGACTCTTGGGCAGGCGAGTGCCACAGCCACTGTCGTGGCTGAAAGCCTACATTTTCAGGGAGGATTTACACCTCAGAAATTAGTATATGTTACATATCAGGACTTGATTTGTTGTTTTGCTCATTGTCTAGATTTTAGAAGGGGGAGGACAAAGTGTTAATACTATTGACTGAAGTGTGCTCCAAAGTACTTTTTTTCTATTTTTTATTTTTGGAGAGCCAGGTGTTAAACTTTTCCCAGAACATTACTGCTTAAAGCCTGATCAAAAGCAAGGCAGACTTCTGCATGTCTTACCTGGTGTCCTTTCATCCCCATATTACTTATAATTTCCTTGCTTTTTAAATAGGTTTTTCATTGTTACGTTTGCTTTTGCATTACCTTAATTTCCCTCCAATCTTTCCCTTGTCCCAGAGAATCATGCCTTAGAACAGTGAATTAAAAACAATTAAGAGGATGAGAAAAAAATTAGCCAAACAGACTTACCCCTTATGCAATAGTCTACACTCAGGGACTCCCACCTCTGCAAAAAGCACTGGGGAGGGGAGAAGGTGAAATCTCATAGTATTTCTTCAGGTTTCAGCTTGTTCTTTATCATTTCACAGCATTTAGGGTTGTTGTTTTGTGCCAGGGAGGCAATTCCTGTGAAGTATGGTTGTCCAGGTGTTACAGAGGAGGAAATATAATTTTTTAAAAATTTATATATTTTTTTAAGGTTTTAAGTTTTAAACTGTCTCCTTCCCTCCTTTCCCATTCAGCTATAGAGAAAGCCACCATTTGACACAGACATGTATGTGTATGCATGTGTATGTATGTATGCATATGTGTGTAAATGTGTGTATATGTATCTATGTAAAACCATGCTATGTATACTATTTATTTATCAGTTCTGTCTCTGGAGGTGAAGAGCATCTTTGTTCATGGGTCCTTTCTATGTGATTTGAGTACTGATAATGCTCAAAATGATCATTTGTAGTTGTTCTTCAAACAATATTGCTGTTACTGTGTACCACATTCTCTAGGTTCTGCTCATTTCATTCTTCATTATTTCATGCAAGTCTTTCCACATTTTTCGAAAACCAAACAGCTCTTCGTTTCTTATAGCACAGAGAAAACCTAATTTGAAAGGTTAGTGACTTTTCTCTGGTCACCATGGTAGTGAATGTCAGAGATGGGAACCACATATTCACCATCCTCTTTATTATGCCATGCATTATTTGACTGCTCTGGGTCTCAGTTTCCTCATCTGTAAAATAAGCAGGTTCGATTATATGACATTTTAAGACTGGGCCAGTCTATGTTCCTGGGATCTGGGATGGGCATCAGAGATGGCACAGGACAGCTCTTTGGGATGAATAGAATGAAAGCGGGGAAGCGAGAAGGGGGGTCTATTGAATGCTTCGATTTTCTTTGTTCCATTTTAGGAGAATAAGTTTTAGGTTGTGAAGGTTAGAAGCTATTTTGTTACTAGAGAGTGAGGAAAACTCTACAAAGAGGGAGAGGTTGGGACACCATCTGGCTGCCTTCAGGGGCTTCAGTGACCACAGACAGATTCCTTTCAAAGCCCCTCTGAACCTAAACTTGATGGCCCCCTCTGCCAAGGTTTGGCTCAGATGGAGGGAGAGAGGGGAAGAAAAGGAAGGTTTTTCTAGGTTTTCTCCATCTCTACAATTCCTCACTTGGAAATCTGCACTATTTGTTTCCTAAGGAGCACCCTGCTCTCTCCTTCAGACTGTTTCCCAGGTTAGGGGCTCTGTCTTTAGGGTCCAGATCAAAGTTATGGGCCAAAGGAAGCTGAGGAAATACAGCTGGGGTTCTTTTTTTTAATATATAATTTATTTTTCCATTCTTAATGTTCACTTCCAAAAGAATTTGAATTCAAAATTATTTCACCATCTTTCCCCACCTCCACCCCAGGACAGCATGCACCCCATCCACCCCCTTCCTCCATTCTGTCTTCCCTTCTATTATCCATCCTTCTTCCATTGCCTTTCCCCGCTTTTTTCCTGTAGGGCACAATAGATTTGTATACTCCATTGCCTATATAGCTTAATTTCCAGTTGCATGCTAAAACAATTTTTAACATTCATTCTTAAAGCTTTGAGTTCCATATACTCTCTCCCTCCCTCCCCACCCACTCTCATTGAGAAAACAAGCAATTCAATATAGGTCATGCATGTGTAACAATGCAAAGCTCTTCCATAATATTTTTGTAGTAAAAGACTAACCACTTTTCCCTCTGTCCCATCCTGCCCTTCAGTTATCTTATTCTCTCCCTTGACCTGTCCTCCCACAACAGTGTTTGCTTCTGATTATCTTCCCTCTGTCCTCTTCCCCCTTGCCATCCTGCAGGGTAAAATAGATTTCCATATTCAATTGAGTGTGCTATTCCCTCCTTAAGCAAAATCCCATGAGAGTAAGGCTCAGTTCCTTTCATCTCCTCCCTCTTCCCCTCAACTGAAGCTCTTTCTTTCCTCTTGTATGCGAGATGATTTGCTGCCTCTCCTTTTCTCTTACTCCTAGTACATCCCATTCAATAGCAAATTTTAATTTTTTTAGGTATTCTCCTTTCATATTCAGCTCATCTTGTGCCCTCCATTTATATATGTACACACACATGCACATGTACATACATGTACACACATGTACATATACATACCTATACATATATAATATACACATACATGCATACCCATACACACCTATGTACATATATTACCTCTAACTACCCTAATGCTGAAAAAGGTCTCATGAGTTACAAATAACATCTTTCCATGTAGGAATGTAAACAGTTCAATTTTAATGAGTTCCTTAAAGCTTCTCTTTTCTGTTTACCTTTGAGTGTTTCTCTTGATTCTTGTATTTGAAAGTCAAATTTTCTATTCAGCTCTGGTCTTTTCAACAAGAATGCTTGGAAGTCCTCTATTGCATTGAAATTCCATTTTTTCCCCTATAGTATTATACTCAGTTTTGCTGGGTTGGTGATTCTTGGTTTTAATCCTATCTCCTTTGACATCTGGAATATCATATCCCAAGCCTTTTGATCCCTTAGTGTAGAAGCTGCTAAATCCTGTGTTATCTTGATTGTATTTCCACAGTGCTTGAATTGTTTTTTTTCTGACTGCTTGTAATATTTTGTCCTTGACCTGGGCACTCTGGAATTTGGCTACAATATTCTTAAGAGTTTTCCTTTTGGGGACTCTTTCAGGAGGTGATCTGTGAATTCTTTCCATTTCTATCTTACCCTCTGGTTGTGGAATATCAGGGAGCTTTTCCTTGATAATTTCTTGGAAGATGATGCCTAGCCTCTTTCTTTGATCATGGTTTTCACGTAGACCAATAATTTTCAAATGATCTCTCCTGAATCTATTTCCCAGGTCAGTTGTTTTTCCAATAAGATATTTCACATTGTTTTCTATTTTTTCATACTTTTGGTTTTGTTTTATAATTTCTTGATTTCTCATAAAGCCATTAGATTTCATCTGCTCCATTCTACTTTTTAATGAACCATTTTTCTTTAGTGAACTTTTGGACCTCTTTTGAAATTTGGATTACTCTATTTTTAAAGGTGCTACTTTCTTCAGCATTTTTGGGTCTCCTTTAACAAGCTGTTGACTCATTTTTCATGATTTTCTTGTATTGCTCTCATTTCTCTTTCCAAATTTTCCTCCACCTCTCTTACTTGATTTTCAAAATTTTTTTTGAGCTCTTCCATGGCCTGAGACCATTGCATATATATATATATTTGAGGTTTTGGATGTAGAAGTTTTAACTTTTATGTCTTCCTCTGATGGTATGCTTTGTTCTTCTTCATCCAAAAGGATGGAAGAAAATACCTTTTCACCAAGAAAGTAACCTTCTATAGTCTTATGTTTTCCCTTTTTTTTTTTTGGCATTTTCCCAGCCAGTTACTTGACTTTTGAGTCCTTTGTCAAGTGGAACGTATACCCTAGGGACCTGTAAGTTCTCAGTTCCTCCAAGGTGGCACAATTGAGGGACAGGAGTTTACTCCTCTCCGGGCCTGCGTTCTGGTCTGGGAGTATCCACAAGCACTCTTTTTTGGCCAGGATCTGTGAGTAGGATTCCCTCTCCAGAGACCCAGATAAGCCACTTGATTCCACCAGGGTTTTTGGTCAGAAGGCTCCAAAAGTAGAAGCTGCTACATTGACTGCCACTGCCCTGGGGCTGGGACAGGACCTCACTCTCCTCTCACCCATTGAGCTTTTTCCACTGACTTTTGAACTGCAACTGCTACCTGTGATTCTGTGCCCTGAAACCCGGCTGGGCTGTGCTCCGCTCCAAACCTGGTACGATGCTTTTCTTGTCAGCCATCCAGGTTGTCTTGGGCTGAAAATCCCTTTCACTCTGTTGTCTTGTGGCTTCTGTTTCTCTAGAATTTTAGTCATTTTTTACAGGTATTTTATGGGGTATGGGGGCAGAGCTAGAACAGGCCCTTCTTTCTACTCTGACATCTTGCCTCCACCCCTATAGCTGGGATTCTTAAAGGAAGAGGCAGGTTCTCCTGGAAATAAGGGAGGAATTAGGGAGACCTGAAGGATTCCTGTCCAGGAGGAATGGGAAAATTATTTGTCTGTGGTCATGGCATCAGGTTGATGAAGCAAGAAGCATTTGTTAAGCAGCAACAATTTGTCAGGTAAACGCAAAAATGAAATAGTCCCTGATCTCAAGGAATTTACATTTCATCAGGGGAGATATGTGCATATTACAAACAAATGAAAAACAAACACCAGTTAGCGGGTTTGAGAGGGCACTAACCTTTAAAGGGGTTTAGTTATAGGGGAAGAGAATAAATAAACCTTTACTCTGTGCCAGGTCCTGGGAGGTACATGCCTTTATTTTTCCCATTTTACAGTTAAGGAAACTGAAGCAGATGAGGTTAAGTGATCCCCCAGGATCATACAATGAGTAAGTGATTTGAACTCGAGTCTTCCTCACTCTGGGCCCACTGCTCTATCCACTGGGCCACCAGCTGTCTTGGTGAAAGAAGAGCACTTGGGCTGAGCTCTGCAGAAAGCTAGGAATCCTAAGAGGAAGAAATGGGGTTGGGGTGCATTCTAGGTATGGGGAACAATCTGTGCAAAGGCAGAAGATGGAAGATAGGATCTCATCTGTGAGAAGCAATAAGAAAACTGTTCTGGCTCACTGGAAAAGTGCACGCTGGGAAAGGCAGAGCTTGAAAAGCAAAGCCGGGGTACTAGGAAGCCCCTGCTGGTACTGAGGAGGGAAGGGCTTTAGGAAGACCCCTATGGCAGCCGAATGAAGCAGAAGAACCAGTGAGAAGGCTGTTGTGCCAGTTCAATAGTGAACCTGGGCTCAGATCCCAGCTTTGCCACTTACGAGTCATTCCCTGGCCCTCAGTCTCTTTATTTGTAAATTGAAGGGAGTGGGGTGGGCATGTAAGGAGAAAGGGTATGTAAGGGGAAAGAGAGGTCTGAGTTCAGGCAGAAGCTGCTGACCAGCCATGCTGAGCAGGATGACGGGTTTTCCTGCCAGGAAAGTGCAGAGGGTGTCCAGTTAGCAGGGCCTTCCTTCCTCAATGAGATCAACAGGATTCACCCATCACGACTTCCAGAAATAAAACTACAAAAAATTATCATTAAAATCATGCCAAAAACTTTGGCTGATTCTTTTTTTTTTACTTCATAAAACATCTTTGGTTGACATTCTGCAAATGATACTTTCTAACAATGTCCCGATCTTTTCTTCTTTTGGAGTCAGTTTATATGTCTGTAAAAACAAAGTCACATGTGGCAGATTAATACTTGGCATGACACTTCTATTAAAGAAAACTGTGCAATTTTTCAAGAGCAGACAAAAGAATATGGGAATTAGGCACTGGTCAACATTTCCCCAAGGCTTATAAACCCAGAAAAATTTTTCAAGGATTTCCCTACAGTTCTCCAGCTGGCCCTGCCCAAAGTTAAGGTATCCTGAAAAAGCTTAAGGAAACATATGTTCTCCCTACCAGGAGCAGAGGACCTAGAGGGGAACATTTGGGGAACATTTCTGATCAAGCTGATAACATCAAAACTAATTCTTTCCATCTTCTCACTGTAAGTCTGAAAACATAAGATTCCTCAAACCTTTTTTACTTTGGCGACATCTGTTATTTCTGGAAGCTTGTCGAACGAAACCTGATGACCATCCACCTGAGATATGAGGCCTTCTGGATTCATTTGCTTTTCTCCTTCTTCAACATAAACAATTAAAACTGAAGTGTCAGTGTCTGAGATGCCAAAATTCTTCAAGGCCTCTGAAATCTGCCAGGAAAGCAAAAAAGGTCCCATCAGGGCTTCTGAGGTATGTGTATGTGAGTGTGCTGGTACTGTGTGTGTGTACGTCTGTGTGTGTACATGTATGTTTGTGTGTGTACGTGTACGTGTGTGTATGTGTGTTATGTGCATGTGCGTGCTGCTTCCTCAGGGGCCCAGGGCACATGCCAAATTAAAGTTCCTGCCTTCAATGGGATAGACTCAGAAGTATCCTATGGTTCTCCCACCCACCTTCTGGGTATTTGCCAGGTCCTTAGAAAGACCAATTCGGTCATTTCAATGGCTCACAACCTGTCACCAGGTTTGAATGGGCTCCATTTCCAACCTGGCATCAAGCAGATGAGGCCGTGCAGAAGTCAGTGAGTAAAGTGCCCTTACACTGTTGTTTGGGGAGAGGTTAAAGATAATTTCTGTGCACAGAGTCCTTGTCTTCATCTTCCCAAGCCTGTGGAGATGAATGGCCTTGTTGGCTGCCACCAGGATTTGGAACGGATCAAGCACCTATGGAGGAGAAGAGAAATAAGGAGTACAGGCTGAGGCTTGGAGGAAGCTGCAGAGGGGGCTTGCCTGGGCACCTGAATTTGAGATGTGGGGGGAGGGAAGGGAAGCCTCTCCCTTTGTAGATAAGAAACTGAAGCCCAGAGGGAGAAGGAGTTTCCCGAAGGTCAATCAGAGTTAAAGGTAGGGTCATTGGGTCTCCAGACTCCCAGGTCAGAGTTCAATCAACTAGCAAAGTACCAAGCCAGTAAAATATGAGCATGCATCCCATCCTTATTACCATATTGGTTCAGGGTAAGTCAAATTTCTTTTCCTCTTCCAAAGAGATGTAATTGTAGGGCTGCAACTTTCTTTTTATTTTCCTTTTATAATTTATAATTAATACATTTGGGAGTGGCCTGTTTTTGGATCCAGAGTTCTCTTTCTAACGTGTCTGATGTTAGAAGAGTTTTAGGTCAACCTGGAAGTTGCTTCCATAATACAGAGGGAACATCAAACACGTACTGCAATGTCTATAAAATGAGGTGGTGACATAAATCATTCACTCTGTCTAAAAGCATACACTTACCATCGTAGCATTAATTAAAGCTCCATTGATGCTACCTTCCATGGCCTTTTTTCTTAAATCTGCAGCATTTTTTACACCACGAAACAAGAGAAGAGTCACCGTGCAATCAGGAAATAGGTCCAATTGAGACGTGAAGTGCATTTTCTACTGTAGCAGGCAAAAAAAAAAAAAAACCTAGAGAATTACTGTTTTTTAAAGTGATCATAGAATATTGTATAAGACATAAGTGAGAACAGCTCACACCCCTTCCTCCAATCTTAAAATTCTGACCCTTCATTTCGCTTCCTTGGATGAAGGCAATTTGAATCATGCATCTTTAAGACATGAGTTATTAGCTACTCTATACAGTAAAATGTACTGAGGTTAAGTAAAGTTAGTTACAATGGTGTTATGTTTTAATCTGTGAAAGAAAAATCTGTACGCTGTGACAGCAATGTGGCATAAGAGTTGGAGCTTTAAATTTAGGAGTCAGGAATATCTGGGTACAAAGTCCTCCTCTGACACTTAAGTGCCCCAGGAGAATCACTTCCCCTGGGGAAATGGTACCCAAGGTCATCCTGGTGGCACAGCCAGTATCTGACCCTCAGAGCCTCCCTTTCCATTAATGATCTCCAAGCCTTTCGGCCTTTGGCTTATTTTTACACGTCCGTCACCGGTGGATTGTGGTGGGGGCCTGGCTTCCCTGGGCCTTCGGAAGAGCTCCCAGGGAGACTTCTGGGGGATGAGGATGGTCTCTGGCTTCTTTTCGTATCCCCAGTGCTTGGCACACAGTACGTACTTCACGTCCACAGACTCTTCTTTCCACTGTGCTAAACTCTCCTTCCCTGACTGAGATTTTGCAAAGCACTGTGCACACTTCAAAGTACTCTAAAAGCCATGATAACACAAGCCCCTGGAGTCTCCGTTCTCTGTGCGCTGTTGTGTGAACCTCCGTGGCTCCTATACCATCCGCCCTGCCTGGTCCCGGAGGCCTTCTGCGGACCCTCCAGGAGCCACGGCACCAAATACAAACACTCCAGTGGCCCAGGGGCCCTCCCTACGGGCAGATCGCGACCCTGTTTCTCGGATACTTGTCCATGCCTCCCCGCGAGCCCGGGAGATTCCTCAGGGAGGAATTCTCATGATTATCCGGGGTGATTCTCACCATGATCTCCGTTTTACAGATGGGGAAACTAAGGCAGGGCAAGGGGTGTGTCAGGGGCCAAATGTGACCGCGGGTCTTGCTGGCTCTGAGGCCAGCTTCCTATGCCAGGCTGCCCGGCGCACCCTCCGCATCACGCCGTTCTACAGATGGGTAAACTGAGGGCTGGAGCCACCTGTCCACGGTCCAGAATCTGAGGCCGGAGCTGAACGCTCTAGGCCCGCTTTCATATTTACTTCGTTGCCGGCTTCGTTCATTCACTCACTCATTCACTCATAGATGCCAGTATAAACAGAATAGGTGAAGGGGAAGCCCTGCCCCCTGGTGACGTCACCCTCGCAAGTCTCCCGCAGCCCCAGAAAGCCACGCCCCCACGGCGCTCCACCAATGACAGCCTCTGGATCGCCCCAGACGCCCGACGCCGTGACGTCATCCCCTACTCCGGCGCGTCTCCGCGGCCTCCGCCAGGGCAGCCCTGGCTACCGCCCCCTAGCCTAGGCCCAAGACGTCGGCCGGACCCGAGCCCGCTCTGGCCCCCGCTCCCCAGACTCTGGTGCCACCCTACGCGGAGGAGCACTTACATAACTCCGACTCGTTCCCCTCTGAAACCCTTTCTGTCGGAAATGGAGCCTTCTTCCTTCCTCACGACTTCCGGGGACTCGCGCAGGCGCCCTCGAGGCCGATTCCGGTTCATCGGTTCTATGTCCCGCCCCTTCGTTTCCGGCTTCCGGTCGCGTCCTGCCTGGTTCTTCCAGGCTCCTAGCGGGGTCTTGGCGCCCTCCGCCTTGTCCAGGCGGCCTGCGCGGACCTCGGCCGACCCCGGAGACTCGGCTTGTGTGAGCCGCGAGGGGGCGGGGCTGGATTTAGGGGCCGACTCCCCGCTGGACTGTAAGTCCCTTGGGGCAGGGGCTGACTGGGTCTCTCTTTGTGACCCCCAGCCCCTAACGCAGGGCCCGGCGCACAGTCGGCGCTTAATAAGTGCTTGTCGCCCAGGCCTCGGGTTGGGGAGGTCGGCAGGGAGTTCGGAACGTGTCCGGAGTACGGGGCCGGGGCAGGAAGAGCGAGCGCCATGCCGGCAGCCGTCCCGTCCGTTCCTGCCTGTCCTGCCTGGCTAACCTTGCCCAGACCGCCCGCAGCAGCCCCTCGCCCGGTCGGACCTCCGGGTCCATTCCCTGCCCTTCCCGCATCCTCTGCCGCCTCCTCTCCCCCGGTTTGTCCCGCTTCCCTCTGTCTGACCCTCTCCCCGTCTCCTCTGGGGGATGCCCAGTAACTGTGGGCAGTCCTCCCCCGGGTTCTCCCCTTGGCGATCTCCTCGGATCGCATGGCTGTCGTCGTTATCTCCGCTGAGGATTCTCAGATCCGCCTCCCCTGGCTGCGACCTCCAGTTTCAGCCGCCTTTTAGCCATCTCCAAATGCCCTCCGGACTTCTGAAACTCAACAGCCAAGAGTGTGCCCGCTATCTTTCCTCTGAAAACACCCCCTCTTTGAAACCACCATTTTCCAGCTCAATAGGATGAGCTGACGTGCCCCGAGGGCTCACCACTTGGGCTGGATTGGAATCCAGGTCTACCAACCATAAGACAAATTGTTTTTTTTTTAAAACTACATCACTTTGCCTTTAAGCAGAAGAGATACTGTAATTGTTGATGAGTGCTACAGTATCAAAGAATGAAACAGTTATTAAGGGGTTCTATGTGCCTAGCCCAGCTTAGAGTTGGAATGTCAAAGAATGGACTGTCCTATATTTTGAGAAGGAGAGATCGCACCGCTAGGGGAGTGTAGCCAGCTTAAGGGATTTTTAGTTTGGAATGTTATATGAATGGTGAATAGAGCACCAGATCAGCAGTTTGACACCCCTCTTTGAGTAGCAATGGCTGTATCATTTGGACTGATAAGGTTCCAGAACTGAAAAGAGGTGAGGTTCTATGGCAGGGAAGCCTTCAGGAAGATAGCTCCGGATTAAAGCGACCTAGAGTCAGGGCCACCAGTCTTCATTAGGGAACCGTATGAGGTGCTGACTAACAACTCATAGGGTCATGGCTAGAATGGTCCAAGAAACCTTTCCAGGATGCTACAGGCTTGAGCTGGGTCTTAAAGGATGTGATCAGTGTCCAGTGTGAGGAAGGTAGGTCTAGGTGTGGATGGAAGAGGCAGAACCTGGAACCATCCCTGGTTCCAGCACTTGCAGCCCTGTGAGGAGAGGATGTGGGGTAGGTGGTGAGCCCGCCCACGTCTATGGGTGCTGCCCAGGTAGTTCTGGCACCTTTTTGCAGATCCAGGGGTAGGGTTGGTCGCAGAGCATGTCGTTCCACTTCACCTGAGTGTGGACACAGTCTTCACTTAGGGCTTTCCCATACTGCCAGTTGTCTGGCTGGTTCTCATTCCAAAATCTGTTGAGAAGACCAACCCCAATCTGTGAGAAGCCTGTGTGTCATGGTGGACCCCTTATCTACTGCGGACACAGCTGAGCTGGGTATGTAAGGGATATGGGGTTCATGTAAGAACTGCTGCCTTTGTAGTGTCGTGAATAAACTGCTGAGCCTGCAGCCAAAAAGACCTTCATTCAAATCTCAGCTCTGATTATTACTAGCTGTGGAACCATGGACTAATCACTTTTTCTCTGAGCCTTGGTTTCCTTATCCGTAAACTAAGGATAATGATACCTGTAGAACCTGCTTCACTGTTTTTGTGACACCCAGACTGGGTACTGTAAGACTTTAAACAAATGCCAGTTATTATTGCAACCATAATAGATCCTGTTAAAAGGTGACTGTGGTATAAGGGAGAGAGTCTGGAGGCTTCGTTTCAAGTTGTAGCTTCCTTTTGCCCACTTCATTCCCTCATCTGTAAAAGGAGGGAAGTAGGACTGGGTGACCTCTGAGGTCCTTTCACAGTCTCCAAACAACGCCATGTGAAGTCTGAGGAAGGGTGGTTACTGGTGTAGGATGGGGGAAGCTCCATGAAGAAGGGGGCATTTGAGTTGGGCGGGATGGTGGTTAGTTTGCAGCAGGCTTCAGTTTTCTTCAGTATAAAATAAAGAGGTTGGACTAGATAATCCTAAAGTCTCTTCTAGCTCAAAATTTTATCTTATGATAACTGTTGGAACAGTCTTTGCAGCTCATAGAAAGATACCAGCGATCCAGGATTAGAAAGAACTACCTGTGCCTAGCCTGTGGGTCTGTGTTGGATGTTTTTGTTTGTATTTTGGAGCCTGCAGTCTTTCGTATCCAGCCAACATTTTACAGGCTGCCTCATGGAAGACAGCGCCCTGGAGAGGACCCAGAGCTACTCCAGAGTGACAGCATTTGTCAGTGGATTAATGTCCATGTGGCCTTCTCCTTTGGGCAGCTAGGTTTGCACAGTGGATAGACCACTGGACTTGGAATCAGGAAGACTCATTTTCATGAGTTCAAATCTGGTGTCAGATACTTACTGGCCATGTGACCCTGGCCAACTCTGTTTGCCTCAGCTTCCTCTTCTGCAAAATGAATGACAAACCACTCCAGTATCTTTGTCAAGAAAACCCCAAATAGGAACACGAGTCAGACACAGCTGAACCCCTAAAGGCCTTCACCTTTCCAGGCATAAGGTTATGTCCTCTGGTGGATGTGTTAAGGAATATTCCTTCCCTATGCCTTTGCACAGTCTGGCTGTCCTTCATACCTGGAATACTTTGTTTTTTATGTTGCATATACTTTGTTTCTATTCCTATGTTTACTTGTGTTCTCTCCCTGTAGAACATAAGCTCCTTAAAGGCAGCAATGTTTTCACTTCTGTCCTTGCATGTGCGTTGCCTAGCACAATGTCTAGCACGTTGTTGTTCAGTTGTGTCCCACTCTTTGGGACCCTGTGGACCATACTGTCCATGGGGTTTTCTTGGTAAAGAGAGTGGGGTGGTTTGCCATTTTCTTCTCCAGCTTATTTTATAGATGAGGAAACTGAGACAAACAGGGTTAAGTGAGTGTCTGAAGCTGGATTTGAACTCAGGTCTTCTTGACCCCAGACCCAGTGTTATAACCACTGAGCCATCCTGCTGCTTCCTAGTAGGCACTTAATATATGCCAGTAGATAGTAGGCACTTAATAAATTCTTCTTGAGTGATTGATAAAAGAGATTCTTGTTCAGACCTGTGTTGGACCAGATGGCCTCTGAAGTGCCTTCCAACTCTGGGATTCAGATCTCCCTGACCTGGCCCTGGGACAGAGAAGACTGGGAAGTTTTTCTGCTAGAGAGGTTCATCACTTACGCTTTGCTCTCGTTATATGGAGTCCCATCCACCCAGTACCAGGTTCCTTCAGTGTCCTTGTCAGTCAGCCCAATCCAGTGGTACACTCCATTTGTCCTCTTACTTAGAAATCCCTACAGAGGGGAATTAGCAGAGAATGGGATTATTGTGGGTATCCATTTCCTGAGAGTAGCCTCTAGAAACAAAGGAAGTGTCTGTTCATTCCTCTCACTCTCCCACCTTCCCTCCTTCCCCCACCTCCCTTCTCCCCTTCTTTTTCCACTCCCTTTTCTCCCTCCCTATCTCCCTCCCCTCTCTATATTTCTCCCTCCTTGCCTCCTCCATCTCTGTGTCATATTTCTCCTTCCTATGATCCTTCCATTTTCTCCCTTTCAATCCCAGAACTCAAGCTCTGTTTATATGTGCCTTTTTCATCTTGGACCAAGCAGCGTACTTCGCTTAATTCTCTATGGTCTGTGCCCCTGAATAACGACCCTTAGTGCACAGAGTACATGGTCCTCCTCAAACATTTTGATAGGACCCTTAGAACATGGAAAGGAGGAATGCCATTATGAATTCTGTTGCTTGTGATTACATAATGAATACTAAAACTTTTATCTTTCAAAAGATAATGCTATAACAGAATCCCAGGCCATGGCAGTCCTATTGGGATCATAAATTCACTTGCATTCCATAAATATTTATTAAGCTCTATACTAGGAGACACAAAGACAAGAACTAAACAGTGACGACCCTCAAGGAGAGAGGATAGATGTATGAGAATAAATTTGATACCAGGACATTTGAGGGAGAACATGAATTAGAGCCTGAGATGTTTCTGTTCTTGGTACTGGCTGTCCCCCGCAGCCTGGAGTGCTCTCACTCACCTCTTCATCTTAAGACCCCTAATTCCTTTCCAGGCTCAGCTCTGTGTCTAACTGCTATTGAAGTGGGGTGGGGGGGAAGGGGAGAGAGGGCAGACGACATTTGACATTTTATCATTGGGCTTTATTGCCTTGTAAGTCCTTTCTCTATAATCTCCACTACCAATATTACTCTGTAATATTGTTAGATGTTTGTGTTTTTTCTCCCAACTTTATGTAATCTCCTCTAGGTCAGGGACCATTTTGCTTTAACTTTGTATATAGCAAGCATTTCATAAATGTTTCTGATTAATCTAGTCTTTTATTTCATTTGGGTGTCTTGTCTCCCCATCTTGACTATCTCTTGTGACAGGAAATACTTTTTAGATATTTCCTAGGGCACAAATGATTCTCTTTCCTGTTTCTTACTCTCACCCTCTGCCTGCAGCCCCATATTCTGTCTATTATTACTCTTTCTTTTTGGGCCTTTGGGGGGAGCACAGACCTGCTCTCCATCTGAAGTCACTGATGCCAGATGAGAATTGTGGGACACACAGAAGTGCTCGGCCTCATCCCAGGTCTTTTTGGTGTCTGAAAAGTAGTATGCTTTCCCCTCATGGAAGTGCCAGCCTTGGATAATTAACTGTAGAAGGGAACCTAGGGTGAAAGGGTCAGGGGAATTGAGGGAATTAGGAGCTTCTGAAAAGGGATTCTGAAATGCTTTCCCACCCTCCTCAGGATTGGGCCATGGTGTGGGGGAGGGGATGGCTCAAACACATCTGACACCTTAGATTTTCCAAAGGACTTTTATATTTGTGTCCTTATTTGTTCCTTCGCACCGGGGAGGTCAACAGGGCTGGGGTTTGTGTCTGCATCTTGCAAGTAAGGAAACTGAGCCCCTGAAAGTTAGTGAGCTGCCCAAGGTCCAAGCTAGTGATAGAGTTGGGACCTAGGTCCCTGAACAGGTTCTTGTCCTGTGCTCTGCCCACCTGCCAACTGTTCATGGGATGCTTTTTTTCCACATCAAAAATTAGGATTATGATTCATGACTGAGTGTGCTGGGCCATTTTTCTGTGGGATGAGCTACCTCCTAAATATATTTGAGTTTTAACCCAAAGAAATGAGTCTTTAATTGCAGATAAGAGGTCTGGCATGCTTGACCTCAGGTTCCTTATCTTTGCAACAAAGGAATAGGATGCAATGATCTCTAAGGTCGTTTCTGTCTCTAAATCCAATGACCAGAAGCACCTGTCTCTCCCAGAAACCCTCTGTGATAAAGGCTGTTGACCCTATTACTCACTTTGATGGTCTTGCTGGTACTGTTGTGCTGTAAGATTCTCCAGTTGCTTTTTTAAGCCTTGGATTTCAGCATTTAAGTTATTGGTATTTACCAGACTTCCCATTATCTTCTGAATTTCTCCACTGACTTTCTCCAAACCACTTTTTAATCTCTGGGCCTCAGAATTTAAAATATTTGTGTTTTCCAAATCTTTCTTTAATCTTTTGATCTCATCACTGACATTCTTCAGTTTGGTGTTTGCCATCTGGGTCTGAGCATTGACATTTTGCAGATCTTTTTTTAATACCTGGATCTCATCACTGGCATTCTTCAGTTTGGTGTTTGCCATCTGGGTCTGAGCATTGACACTTTCCAGATCTTTTTTTAATATCTGGATCTCATCACTGGCATTCTTCAGTTTGGTGTTTGCCATCTGGGTCTGAGCATTGGCATTTTCCAGACTTTTGTTTAACACCTGGATCTCAGCATTGGAATTTCCCGAACAAGCACTTAACATCTGGGTTTGATGAGGAGCTGTCTCCAAAACACCTTTAAGCATCTGAATGGAAGTCTGAATATCTGCTATTTTGCTGAGCATTTGGGGATCTGGAGTAGGTAGGAAAAGATCATGAGGTTGGTTAAAGGGACACTGCTGGGAAGAATTAGAATGATCAAGAAAAGTTAGACTCTGCCTCTGGGACCCTGGGTTTTGATAGGTGAACCTTTGCCTTCTCTTGCCTGGAATCCAGACTGCCCCACATTCTTGGGCAAACCAGACTACAGGCAGCATGCAATCCCTCACCTACCTTTTCTCAACTCTCTTATTAGAGTTGTGTTGGGATTGGAAGCTCAATTCCGTGTGGACAGTCTCGGGCGGGTAAAGGTGGGAGCTTCTAAATCTTAGAGCTCTCACGAGACCCCCCCAGGAAACGGCTGGGAATCGAGGTGAACCGAGCTATCTCGAGTAATTCCGCCTCTTCCCGTGAGAAACGTGATGGGAGAGAGATCTCCCCGCCCTCGAGATTGTCCCGGATCTGGGCACACTATTGTTATCTAACAGCACGGTATTCAGATGCAAACTGTGTGGCTGAAGGTTAAGTAGGATTGAGGAAGCCTGAAAGCTCTCTTAGCACGTGAGGAGCCAAGAGGACAGTAGGCTCCACTTTCTTCTTTCCTCTCTCCCCTCCCCCTCTCTCCCCGCTTGTACGTCTACTTCCAATCCCTTAAGACCTTAGCCTCCTTAGGAAATCTCCCCCTCTTCCTCCTAAGGAAGACCCCCCTGCACTTGTAACCGAGACCCTGAAATAAAGCTCAACCCTTGTTCGACTCTGGAACGTCCTTTCTCTCATATGAGCATCCGGTTTTGGCCAACCGAAGACCTCGGAGGTGAGGTAAGAAGACTCGGGTAGCCCACACAGACCTCTAGGCCTGGCAGAGTTGAGTATAAATTCTCTGAGGTAAGAGACTGCCTTGCTTTCTTGTTTTTATGTCTCCAGCCCTTAACTCTGTGCCTGACAAATAGTTTGGATTTACTAATTCTTTTTCATTCATTCTTAGGGCTCCCAAAGGCAGCCTACAAGTCTGTTTGAATCATAAGGGTATGACTGAGATATCTTTTCTGCCATCTGATGACAGTGTTCCATATCTTCAGGTCCAATTCTTATGAAACAGCTGCGTCAGTACTGAATCTGAACCTCTATAGTAACCACACATGTCATTTAGGGTGCCTAGGATAGTTGTATGAATAACCCTTGGGCATCTGGGATGGTTTAGGACCCATTCTCCAGATGAAGAACTGTAGTCTTCTCCAAACTCGGACACCCTCTCTACTCCTTGGATACTATCCACTGAATCTCCAGCCTAACAGGCCACATAGCATGTCCCAGACACAGCTTTCATTTGCACATATTCACCTCTCCCAAGTAAAAGGGGAAGAGGCAGAAAGCTCTGATATCTCCAGGCCTACTGCCTGGTGTGTCCCAGTGGTGATGCACAGGGCTATGGTTTCAAGAGGACTTGAGGATAGACTATGCCCTTTGAATAGCGGACGGTTCAGTTTTTCTGTGTAAGAGGACAGAGCCATGTTGTAGACATTAGGACAGGGCAGTCTGGTGATTCGGAGGTGACCAGAGGCCACTTATCATGAATCTCAGTGTGGCAGCTACTCACCATCATCTGGCTCCAATGACAGCTGTTGGGTATCATTGCTGCTCAACCCTATGGCACTGGTTCCTTTGCTCCCTTCCCCAGAGCTTCCCTTATGATTCCTTTCCAGCTACAGTATGTCATGTATGTCTTTTATTGTTTCCATTTTGTCTCTCCTATTAGAATGGGATCTCTTTGAGGGGAGGGACAATATTTTTGCCTTTATTTGTATGACCAATGCTTAGCATAGGGTCTGGTATAGAGTAAGTGCTTGTTGACTGATTGAGGCAAAGTCTACCTGTACTGGAGACCTCTGACCCTGAAAACTTGATATTTCCAAGATTAGAGCCCCAGAACCCTGAAACTTGGGAGAGAGTTGGGGATGAGGGTGTAATGGTAATATACATGGGAAAATCTTTCCCATTCATTAATAGGCCCTTTAAGTCACATGGAGCCTGTGGTGGGAGGAACTGAATGGGTGGAACAGGCAGAGCTAGAGCAGAGCTGAGAGGAAATCAGAGAGCAGTCAGAGCTAGGAAGGGTGCAGCTGGCTAGCCTGAGTGACTTTGTGATTGTTTGTGGTTTTGTTTAGGGGATCCTGCTTGTGATTTGTTTAATGGAGCTGGTTTTGGGGAAGCCCAGCAGGGGAAGGCTTGGGGCTGGTGTTGCCCTATGCATTGTTATTATGTATAGATGTCTTTGTTACTATGATGGATTTGGCTTTCTGGTGTCTGAATATATGTTTTGGTTCTGCCTTTCATATGGAGAGTCTGTGGTATTTTGCAATTGTGAATTGTGCTGATATTCATGGTTGCCTTGGGCACTGTGAATTTCAGGGGCTGGAAGCTGGAGAAACAGCTGCTCCCACTAGAGGTAAGATTTAATAAGGAGACAGCCCAGCTACAGTAGAGATGGGGTGAGCCCTCTGACCTGTGAGACTACAACTGGATTTCTGAGAGGCAGGCATTATACAGGTTCCCTGAGGCCCTAGAGTTGGGTCTGGGAACTGGAGGCAGTCTTGTTTGTCTGTGGACCCAGGAAACCAGGAAGAAGTCTGTACTGAGCCACACTGGAGGTGAAGGGGGTGTCTAGACTTTAAAAACTGAGGTCAGTGTGGAATATGCTTGAGGGCTGCAGAATAACTTACACATAATGAGGACCAGAAGGAAGGAAAACACAGCCAGAAATATCAAGATGCCTTTGATCACCTTTGACTTCCAGAAGAATGAAGGTACTTCTTTCTTGGAGAACAACCCTGGAGGATGAGATCAGTGTTGAAAAGATTTGAATATTTCACATCTAGCTACCATAAGGCTCAGTTTTCTTCTCTGGAAAATAAGTATAAATTATCCCTTTAGCAAGAAAGCAGTCACCCCCTTCTCAACCAAGGATAGGTAAAAATGCCCTGAAATAAATAAAATGAAGAAAGGTGAGTAGTATACCACCCCCCCTTCCCCCAGGACATGTATAAGTTTGTACGCAGTGATCCACCTATTGCGTTAGTTAGCTCTTTGATGGCAGATCCTGTTTTTGCCTTTCTTTGTATTGTCAATGCTTAGGACAGCACCTGACCCATAGTAGGTATTCAGTGATTGCTTTTTGACTTATTGTTAGTAAAGGAAAGTAAAACATGGAAACAAAAAAAGTCAGGAAAAATGGAAATCCAAGTTGACTAACAAACACCATAGAGTAGAAGATTCTGGAGTCAAGGTAGTGGAAGGAAATCAGTCAACAGGCATTTATTATATGTGAAGTCACTGAGCTAAGTGCCAGGAAGACCAAAAAGGCAAAAACAGACAGAGTTCTAAAAAAAATGAAACTAGATCTAGCACAAGACAGCATGATAAACACCAAAAGAAGTGCAGGTGATAGAGATGGAGAATTCACTAAAGAAAGATATGGTGTCATCCCTAATGAGAGGTCTATTATCAGAAAAAAAAATGGAATAAGACAAATTGAGAACAAAAGTCAACAATGAGGAATTGAAATCATAATTTCATAAAAAAGATGACTAAATTAAAAATCCATTAGCAGAGTAAAACGTGGTAACCATTTTATAACTAAAGGAACTATTGACTGGTAATATGTTAATATTTGTGTATCTTGATCTAACAACATAATTACCCAATTTTAAAGGACCTGTCAGATCTATGGATAGAGGAAGAATTCATGATCAAGTAAGGAATGGAGAGGTTCACAGGACAGTAAAATGGACAATTTTGATTACATAAGATTGAAAAAGATTTTGCAAAAACAAAACCAATACAGCTAAAATGAGAAGCAAAATATTGGGGTGGGGGGAATCTTTGCAACAAGTTTGTCTGTTAAAGGTCTCATTTCTCAAATATATAGGGAACTAAGTTATATTTATCAAAATAAGAGCCTCTGCCCAAATAACAAGTGGTCAAATGATATGAATAGTCTGTTTTTAAATAAAGAAATCCAAGCTATCAATAGCCATGTGAAAAAATGTTCTAAATCATCAATAGAGAAATGCAAATTAAAACAACTCTGAGGTCCTACTTCATACTCATCAGATTGACTAAGACAAGCATAAAAACTATTAAGTCATGCATGTCTTTTTTCCCTACATTCTAGAGAGCCAGTGGACTCATTGAAGCGTATTTTCTTTCCTTTTGCTTTTGACATGGCAAATGAAAGAATTTGTTTTGCATGACTACATATTTATGATGGTTTTTGTTTTTCTTTCCTTCTCAAAAGATGGGGAGGAAGCAGAGGGAGGGGGCAATTTGAATAGAAAATTTTAAAAATTGAGTAAATTAAAGAAACACATACATGGGATTGTCTCAAAAATTTCTCTAGGGCATAGAGAACAAAAATAAGTGCCCCAAAATCTGGATCCCATTATAGAATATCACGCAGTTAAAACAGCAACTAATAAAGAAAATGTGGCCAAATGATTCAGGTCTTGATAGAATCCAAAATAACTTGCTTAGTAATGATAGGGGTCAAAGACTAAGTGAAAGTAACAATAGAAAGTGTGTAAAAAGCTAATAATTGCACGTTTTAAAATTTGTAAGACCGGCAAAACTTCTTCAATTCTCAGAACCTTTGAGAGAAGGAATGGGGTCTCAGGTCTTAGAAACTAGAAAGAGAAAACAAACTTGGGAGCCAAGGATCTGAATGGGATCTTTGAGCGATCACCTCCTAACCTTGAGAAATCAGGTCTTTTGCCTTAGATGGTTACCCTATGTTGTTTTCTGTAAATGGGGATTTATCAAAAGCCACAGGAATTGTGCTATATTGTTACGTGGTGCTCAGACTGCTGCTACTGCTGCCTTAGACTGAGAAGGCAGAGAGAGGCCAAGGTGGCAGCTGGTGCAGCAGATCCTTGTCCCAGAATCCAGAGTCAGTGTAGGAAAACAGAACCTGGAGTCAGAGGAGATTTCAAGGCAGCACTTTATCCATGCTCAGTCTTCAGTGAAGTTAATGTCTAAGCCAGAGGTGGAGAACCTACAGCCTCACTGCCACTTTTGGTCTCCTAGGTAAAACTAGAGTCCAAGTTTTACAAAAGAAATCCTTTTATTAAGGAAATTTGTTCTGAGAAGTTTGGATTCAGTCAAAGGACCACACATAAGCACCTAGAGGGTCACATGTGGTCTCAAGGCTGCCCTGGTCTAAACCATCTGTTTCAGATGGTTTTATGTTATTTAAGGTTTTAGTAAATTGACAAACATTAAGTTCTTAGTAGGTACTATCCCTGTGTTAGGGATCAGGGATATGAATAGGAATGGACCCTGTGCTAGGGGCTGAGGATATGAAGAAAACATGGAAATCTTTGCATTTGAGGAGTTTACATTTTATCAGGAATCAACATACTCACAAATACATATGAAGTAAATGCAGTGTAAAGGGGGAACAGGGGAGAGGGTGATATTATTATGGATCTATAGTTAGAGGGGAACTTGGAAGTCATTTAGTCCAAAGCCCTTACTTAAGGAAACTGCAGTCCAGAGAGTTAAAGGGTAAAAAACACAGGTAGTAAAAAACAGAGCCAAGATCTGAACCCAGCCGCGACTTCAAATTCAGCGCTCTTTCCTGTATGCCTACTCTCTTTAGTAGGCAGTGGCATTTGTGTGGAGCTTTATGGGCCAAGGATCCTAAGAGACAGTGATGAGGAGGGTGTGTATTCTAGACATGGTAGACAGTCTTCACACAGGTATAGAAATAGAGATTAAAGATTTATGAGCAATAGCAGATAGGCTACTGGGCTGGAACATCAAAGTGAGTTCACTCAGTCAACAGGCTTAGCAGTAAGTAAATGGATCATTGCCAATGACAGCATTCGGTGCTATCTCTCAAGTAGAAACCCCAGACTTGGCCTTCAATCTTGTCTCTGGTTTGTCTTCCGCTCAGCTACCAGAGTGATCTAACAGAAGTACAGGTCTGACCATGTCACTCCCTTCAGCTCCCTACTCCATGAACTCTTCTGGTTCCCCGTTACCTACAGTATCCAATATAAAATTCTCTGATATTTAAAGCCCTTCACAACCTGCCTCTTCCCTATCTTTTTAGTTGATCGTGCTCAGTACACGCTCTCCAATGTAGCCACGTTGGTTCTCTTGTAGTTCCTCATACACAACACTATTATCTCCAGACTCTGCACCTTTGCCTGAAATACTCTGCCTCTTCACCTCTGTCTCTCACCTTCCTTCAAGAATCAGCTCAAATCCCATCTTCTACAGGAAGTCTTCTCCTCCACCCCCATCCTGCAGTTGCTAATGCCTTAAATGCTTTTTGGTTGACAGACCCTAGGGAATAAACCACAGACTGAGGTTTCTGCCTCCCCCTTCTCCCACCCACAAATGGTCCCTAGGGAGGAAGGTAGGATGAGTCCTCTGGCTTCATTTAACTCACTTGTCCCCTGTCCCTGACGGGATGGCCAGACACCAGTCAAACAGTTAGTCAGTCAACACGCATTAAAGGCTCACTATGTACTAGGAATTGTTTTAAGCGCTAGGGTTACAGAGAAAGGCAGAAACAGCCCCTGCCCCTATGAGTTTACTTTCTAATGGAGGCAACACATAAATAAAGAGATGCATGGCAGATGCATCCAGAAAAAACAGAAGGTGAAGGCTCTAGCAGCTGAGGGAGCCGTAGTGAGATGAACTCCGCTCTGCCAAGGAGAGAGTCTGAGGGAACCTAATACAGAAGGGTAGCTAATGGTGAGTGCAGGGATTCTGTCAGGCTCACCTCGGGGCCACAGGAAGATACGCTGGCTAAATGCACTGAAATGAGCTTCTTGGCCTTCTTGCCACTCCATGTACTTTTGGTCTTCTTGTCCATTCATGTCTTCTTGGTCCATTCTGTTCATTGCTGGATGCTCTCAACCCTGTTATTTATGGACGCTCCAAGATCTATGTTTTCCTTTTCATAAACAATAATGGGAAGTAAAGCTGACATATCCCCTTGGCCACTGTAGGGCTACGACCTTGTGCTGTGTGCAGATGACACCTAACCTCAGATCACTGCTGACTTGGTAAAAATTGCTAGATTGGATTTGAGTTAGAAGGGCTCTGGGAGCCCTTGAATTCTCAGTTGTAGTATATGGTCACAGCTTTCCCATGGACCGTGAATATTTCTCTATTTAAATCTATTTTTATTTCTGTAGAATATTTCCTAATTATATATAGGTCCTGTAGATAAACTCTGAATTATTTTGCATGTTCTGTCATTGTTTTGGATGGGATTTCTTTTTTTAATCTCTTCCCGTTGGGTTTTGTTCATAATATACAGGAACACTCATGCTTTTTGTGGATTTACTTCATATCCTGCAACTTTGCTGAAATTATTGTATCAATTTTTAGTTGATGCTTTTGGGTTTTCCAGATAGAGTATCTACTATGGGTGGGGAACCTGTGGCCTCGAGGTACATGTGGCCTTCTGAGTTCTTGGGTGTGGCCTTTCGACTGAGTCCAAGTTTTATAGAACAAATTGTTTTTTTAAGGGGATTTGTTCTGTGAAGTTTGGATTCAATCAAAGGACTGTACTTGAGGACCTAGAGGGCCACATGTGGCCTTGAGGCCTCAGGTTCCTCACCCCTGACATCATGTGATCTGTAAAAGACAGTAGTTGTATTTTCTCTTTGTTTGTACTTATCCCCTCACTTTCTTTTTCTTGTTATATTATGATAGCTAGCCTTTCTAGATATTAAGTAATAGTATTGGTAATGGGCATCCTTGCTTTACCTTTGATTTCTTAGAAAGGATTCCAACTTTTAACATTTCTTCATTACATGCAAGGCTGACCCTTGGTTGTACATAGATTGTCTTAAAGGAAGACACATTTATTCCAGTGTTTTCTAGTGTTTTTAATGGTATCCAGTTTTGGATTTTGCAAAATTTTTGTTATTAGTTTTATTAGTTTATTACAGCTACATGTATTGATATGTTTTTTAAAGTAATTTTTGTTATTAGTATAGTCTATTATGTGTATACTTTTTCTTATATTGAACCAATTTTGCATTCCTGGTATCTATCCATCCTGGTTGTAGTGTATAACCTTTTTAATGTGTCTTTGTAGCTTCTTTGTCAATACTTTATTTAATATTAAAATTGATATTCATTAGGAGTATTGCTGCATAATATTTTTTCTCTGATTTGCCTCTCCATGGTTTAATTATCAAGTCCATATTTGTATCAGAGAATGAATGTGGAAAAATTCTTTCTATTTTTACAGTTTAGTGGTATTGGAATTAGTTTTTTTGAATGTTTGATAGAATTCACTTGTAAATCCATCCAGGGTGTTTTTCTCTTTGTGGGTTCATCTGTAGCTTGTTCAGTTTCTAAGTAATTCATTTCTTGTTATTTCTTATTCTTGTTCTGAGTAGTTTATATTTTTAAAATATCCATCTATTTCATCTAAGTTATCAGTCTTTGACATATAATTGAGAAAAAAAATAATTCCTGATAGTTTCCTTTATTTGATTTTTTAATTGCTGTTAATTCTTGTGCATTTCTGATACAAATGATTTCTTTTCTTCTCTCTTATTTAAAAAATAAGATGAGCTATTTATTGATTTTTTAAAAAAATGTTCCTAGTTTTGTTTGTCACTTCAATGGTTTTTAAAATTTTCTCTTCCAATTTTGTTAATCTCTCCTTTGATTGTCAAGATCTCTACTTTGGTGTTTAGTTGTTTTTTTTTTTTTTTTTTTTTACTTAATTGCTTTTCTCATTTTTTAGCTATTCAGTTCATTGATGTTCCCTCTTCTCTTTTGTTGATGAAATTGTATAGATACAAAAAAATTCCCCTAAAGACTATTTTAGTTTCCTCCCCCAAAATTGGTATATTGATTCATTATTGTCACTTTCTTTGATTAAATATTTTTTATTTCTATTATCTGTTCTCTGATCTGACTTTTTAATCCACCTTTTCGATATCATTTTCTGACCTTTCGTTCTCTCTCCAAACTGTTTATTTCTTTCCTCTTTCAAGAAGTTTTCCTGGACTGACCCCAGCTTATTCCAAAGCACTTCTATCCTCTGACGCATAGCTGCATGCATTGGAGCCTAAAAGCTAATGTGGCATCGATTCAAATTCTGTGAACGACAGGTTTCCTAGAAAGGGGAAAAAAATGCCTGTTTTATGATCAAAGACTTGACACCTAATCCCAGACACACCCTGGCTCCTCAGCCTGGTCCAAATGTGTGCTACAGACCAAAGAGGAGAATGGAATAAGTGTGGCTTGGTGCTGTCTATCCTTATATGGATCTGTGTTCTTATCAACACAGGACAATGTGCATCATACTGCAACCCATCCCAGCTTGCCTATCCTCTTTGAGTCTTATTCCTTTCTCCTCATTCATTCATCACAGTGGGTCTATCCAATTGGCTAGTGGCCGTCTTTGATTTCTTCTGACAACACAAGAGTACCAGTGGACCAGTGGAGTATCTTGGCTGTACACCTGTCATCCCTTCCCCTTTGACCAGTCATCCTCTTTTTGTCATACGTTTCACTAATGACACCTTTTACTCCAGTTGTTCTTTGCATTCATTACAGCCACCAAGGGACCTCTCCCTTTTTCTCTTAGGATATTCATTTTTAATTCTTCGGATATTATAGCATACCATTTCTCAAAAAATCAATGTCATCAACATTGATAGTAGTGAAAAAGATGGATTTTTGTTTTCATTGGAAGCTTGGGATCATTAAAAGAGTTTGCTGATTCCCTAAAGGCAATCTGTCTACCCTTTTCCTTTTGTTCCGCTCTGTCCCAAATCAGTCAAATTTTTTTTTAATACTTACCTCATAGGGCTCCCCTCCCCCACGTCATTGTCCATTTTGTGCAGCCTACTCTGTAGACATACTTATATACATGTGCATACCGAAGGAAAAGTTATGTAAGTTACTAATACAAATGCTTGTAGTAATCTGGTCAATAGATATTCTTCATCAGTTGGTCTTTTTTCTACAGCAGGGGTACTTAATCTGAGATCTGTGAACTTTAAAAAAAATGCAGATTTTGATAACTGCATTTCAATATGATTGGTTTCCTTTGTAATCTTATGTATTTTATCTTATACATTAAAAAACCATCTTCTGAGAAGGGACACAACATTTCACTAATCTCTGCCCAAGGGGTCTATCTAGGGTTTTGTTTTTTTTAAAAGATCCATAACTCTTGCTTTATGGATGATCAAGCCCAGTTCTTTTAAGCAGTTTTAGATCTGTCAGATGGAGGTGTTGCAATGTTCTAGATACAATCAGGACATTGTCATGTATATCTTTATTATTTACAATGGAACACACTGGAAGTATGGTTTATTTACTAAATCATATGGGTTATCTTTGGCTATGAAGAAGAGACAGTGAACAACCAAGAATAAGCTCTATTGGGAATCTGAAAACCTGGGTTCAAACTCTGACCTCTTCCATTTACTCATGGGGTGACCTTGAATTGATCATTTTCCTCTTTGAGCCTCAATTTCATTATCTGTAAAATGAGCATGTTGGACTCAGTGATCTGTAAGTCTGCAGCTGTAAATCTAGGATCCCACGGCTCAAAGCTGCTAGGTCCAAGCTAGCCATGTCTCAGAGCAGCCGTGGTATCTGAGGGGGTGCAGACACATACTGGCCTCCCTGTCTGGAGAGAGTCGCCTGCTCCCATGCCGTCCTGCTGCTCTTCCTTGCCTTAAAGGTGTGGAGCAGGCTGGTTATAGGTTTGGTTTTGTTCTCAGATAACCTGGGCATTAAAATCCACATCATGAGATGTCCAGTTCTGCTGAAATCAGGTGGCGCCAAGTAGCCCAAGAAGGGTTGGGGCCAGTCGGAAAAAAGAGAAGTATTGGCCCAGCATTTCCATTTTCCCACTCTCCCTGTTCCTCTTTTCCCCATGTGGCCAAGGAGGCCCCCAGACATACATAGCTTTGCATAGGAAACCTTGGTTGGGAAATAATTAACTTTCTGTAAAGAAATGACCTTTAACAGGGTCACACAGCTAGTAAAATCTGATCTAGGATCTGAACTCATCTTCATGTCCAACACTCTGATCACTACATGGCTAACTGCCCAGCAAAACCCGGCACAAGACGCCCCATAAGATTTTCCTGTCTCTGTGATGAGTCCGCTGACCAGAGTGGATTCTCCATGTTTGCCCCTACCAGTCTCTGCCTCACATCTGGTGTACCAAGCACAGTAGCCAGCACAGAGTAATCACCTTATAAATGCTTATTTCCTGCCTGCCTGCCTGGATGTCCTTAACTGGATAGTAATATAAACCTCATGGAACGTGGTAGAGGTTAATTCCTCATTCTTCAGCCATTTTCTGATTGTTTTCAGGTTTTAGATGGACTATGTAGAATTTATCCTTAGATACTGAAAGAGGAAAAACGTTACTCAAACCCTGCCGTTCCTTGCCCCGCTTGTGACCTGTAATAGCTATGTTCATGGACAAGTCACATTTTCTAAGCCTCAGTGTCCTCATTTATAAAATGGAGACAACAAACTTGTGCTATTTCTCAATCAACAAGAATTTATTGTGTCTCCTATGACACTGGGGATATAAAGGCAAAAGTCTGAATATTCTTTTTTTGTGAGCATTACAGCACTATGTAAATGTATGTTATGATTATCTGGACTGAAGTATTCTCTAGTTTTTATTCTAATGGCCTGTTGAAAGATATTTTGCCTGAGGATTTAGATATTTGTAGCTTGTATGTAGAACAGCAGGGATGTATGGGGTATTCAGAGCTTGCCACTAGTGTGAGGGCTTGCTGAGCCCTTTTCAGGGCTACTTATCTACTGTTGGTGTACACATGTCACCCAACTCTCACCTGAGGCTCCAAGAAGCGGTAGCATGCACAGCAACCACATCCTGGTAAACTGTCCCAGCAGATGGATTAAGTTAGGTGGAGGGTCAATAGGCCTCAAACCCATTGGTGAGTTAGAGGGGTGTCTACCCCAAGTGTGTAAAGACTTCCCCTGCTAGTGGAAGACAACAATTTCTTCCTATAACCGTGATGGTGCTTAGAGCCTGGTCAGACATTGAAAATGCTGAGGTCATCCACTGCATCCTGGACCTTCACCGATCTTTTTACCTTTGTCCTACCACTGGACTTTGATAACTCTGGAAAAAAGGCTGAGGCCAATGACTGTGCAGCTCTGCCACACTTAAATCTTATTCATGAAGGAATCAAGATGTCATCCCATGATGTCAGTGGTCCTCTTTGAAAATGAAGGACAAGTGACAACAACAATGAAACAACAGCTAGGACATTTGAGACTGTCCTCAGTCATTCTAGAGGTCTGGTTGATTAATAGCAAAGGCCACAATTTAGTTGTCTGGTATAGTATCCCTGTGTCCTGCTTCACCATCTTGAGAGGGACAATTAACAATCCTTAGGCTTCCCCCACAAGGCTGCTTCCTATTGAGATCCATCCAGGTAGACTTAAGTTTTTAGTCATTTTTCAGTTGCACCTAACTCTTCATGACTCCTTTTGAGGGTTTCTTGACAAAAATACTGAAATGGTTTTCCATTTCCTTCTCTAGCTCATTTTATAGATGAGGAAACTAAGGTTAACAGGGTGAAGTGACTTGGCCAGGGTTGCACAACTAGTAAGTATCTGAGACCAGATTTGAACTCAGAAAGAGGAGTCTTCCTGCCTCTAGACCCTTGAATCTATCCACGGTACCATCTAGCTATGGAACTAGCTAGCTTTTAGAAAAGGCATTTGCTAATATTGTATAAGTTCAGTTAGTATAAAACATTTCCCTCAAAAGCCTGGTTATACTTTCCCACAAAAACATGCAGCATCAATGGAAAGAGTAAGCTCAAACTTCAGTCTATACAGTGGAGTAATAGTAGGATTCACCAGTGGCAAAGGTAGAGCTCACCACTTCTGTTACTGAAAATCCTTTTTCCCTTTGAGGTCCTTATAAAGATCTTTTCTGGGCAAAATGCTTGGCTGGATTTCCAGGGTGTGTCCCTCTATGGAGTCGATAGCTGGTACTTCTCCCTGCCATTAAAGGTCATATTGCCTTAAGCTGCCTCCTTCCTTGGGGGACCATTTCTCCAGAGGGAAAGTTCTGGGGAGTTTGCTTCCATGAAAATCATGATGATAAACCCCCAACAGTTTGGCTTCTGATTTTATCAACCAACTGAAACTATTCCCTTCAAAGTTACCAATGATTTGTTAGTTTCCAAATATAATGACCTTTTCTCATTCCTCACCTTTTGTTTCCATAGTACCTGGGACAATGTCCGGCATGTAAGACTTTTTTTAAAGACTCAACATTTGTTAAACACCTTTAGTGTGAAAGGCAGGATGCTGGGCACTGGGTCATCCCTAAGATCAACACAGACAAACATTCTACCCTTGAGAGAGCTTAAAGCCTAATGTGGGTTTATGTAATATATAAAAAAAACCTGATGCAAAATAAAGGAACAATGAACTCCATCCTTTAATGTTCCAAGTCTTGACCAGTTGTCATTCCCACCCACCCTAAACATAATTAGTATCAGTTTTTAATTAACAGACTATCCCTTTAATGATCAGATATTTCAATCACTATTAATTAATTCTCCATAGAAGATTAACTCAACTGAAATAGATATGGGAAGTCATGTGATTAGTAATTAGGAAACAAGGTACCAATGAGTTAGCTATTAATATACCATCCCTTTAATGACTAGGCAATTCAATCACTATTAATTAGTTCTCCTCAAATTAGTTCTCCTAACAACCCAAATAGATATAGGAATCTACTCCATTAATATTTTGAAAACAGGGCAATCCCTGACGATGATGAATTAATTATTTTTGATTTGTTAAAAATCTATAAAATAGGGGCTAACTATTCCTATCTTCATTACTTTGTATATCTAATTTCCCCAGTCCTAATTTGCCTGGGAATCTAGGCTATCAGTAACCATTTTAGCCATAGTGCTAATAATCTAGAACCCCAGCCCTCCTACCCCCAAAATGTCCATGGCACATAAATCTCAGTAAGTAGATGATTAAAGTTACAACACTCACAGCCACATACTCAAGAACTCTTCCTACATGGGAAAAGCTTCCCATGGTATGAGACTTGGTTTTACTCAAGCTTCTTCCTTTCTAAGACAGAAAAACACAAAACCGAGGAATGGAGTGGAATGCGTTTTCTCCTAGTAAAAGGAAAACAATGAAAGCCATAATTGGATCACTTGGTTCTTTCTCTTCCTACCTACTCCCACCTCTTACAGGCAAGCATCCTCTTAGACCTGCACATTCAAGCCTCAGTGCAATCTTTTTTTTTTGTGGTCTTTGCCTTTAACCTAACCCTAACCTTAACTTCCAGTCATATCGCCTTTTCCCCTTCAAGTACAGGGAATCCGTGCTTTTCTTGTACTGCGTCACTTTGTGAGACTGGTGCTTGCCACACGTTTTGTGGAAAGTTCTGCGGGTTTTAGGGACTTTCACTGAGGGGCTGCACTTCCAACTGAGCTTCCCTCAGCGTCCCTCAGGATGCTGAGATTCCTCAGCTGAGTGCTCATAGACGGGCACTCATAGGCACCCAACGACCGCTTCAAAGGATGATGATGGAAGACTGCCATGTAGCAGACATTTAATAAATCCTTACAGTTTGGAAGACTGACAGCACAGAGATAAACCACGATCTGTTTTGTCCCAAAGGAGCAAGGTAGGAGCCTTGGGTAAAAGAGATGCAGATTTATATGTGGGGCAACAAAGAACTTTTTAACAATTGAGCTATGGGAACATTTTCCCCATAGTTTTAAGGGATGAGTTTGTTTATATATTTGAGTTCTTTAAGTTATCCAGTCAGGAATAAATGAGAAGATAATACAGCAAGATATGAGTGATTTCAGATGAGGGAGAAGTGAAAAGAGAGATCTAGTGAATGTACTGATTCCCTCCTCCCCCAGCAAAATATGAGGCAAGGTTCCCAGCTGAGAGGGTGTGGGAAGGGAACTTTCTATGAGGCTTGAGCAGAGATCTTGTGGTGATTAGGCTTGTTGCTCATCTTTTGTTTACCAAGAGGGTCAATGATGCCATGCCTGAATTGGGCTTAAGTGGAGCAGAGTTATGCAAAGTCATTTGCCTCACTCTCTCTTCCAGGGTCATCAGAGTCCAGTAACAATGCAAAGTCAAGATGGCTGGTGATGGCTCAGGATGCCTCAGTGGATGACCTTGGCACCTTCAATGTCTGACCAAGCTATAAGTGCTCCACAGTGGCTACTTCAGCTGCCTCCATGGCCATTGGAATAAATTGTTCTCATCTGCCAGGGAAAGTCTTCACATGCTTGGGGTAGTACGCTGATGGGTTTGAGGTCTGCTGGTTACCCTCAACCTGAGTTAACCCATCTACAAATTTTACCAGGGTATGCTGCTGGGCATGCTACAGCTTCTTGGAGCCACAGGTGAGAGTTGGGGAACAGTTGGACCCCAAAGGTGAATGAGAAGCCCTGATAAGGGCTTTTCTAAGCCTTCACACTGTAGTTGCTTATCCTCCCTGAACACCCCATACACCCCAGCTAGGTGGTGCAGTGAATAGAGTGCCCAGTGTAAAGTCAGTAAGACTCATCTTCCTGAGTTCAAATCTAACCTCAGACATTTACTGTGTGACCCTGGGCAAGTAACTTCACCATGCTTGCCTCAGCTTCCTCATCTTTCAAATGGGCCAGAGAAGGAAATGGCAAACCAATCCAATATCTTTGCTAAGAAAACCTCAAGTGAAGTCACAAGGAATCAGACATGACTGAAAAGCGACTGATGATTGGGATAACAGATCAATTAAAGAAAAATAAAAGGCTTGCCCTCCTGTAAGAGTTCAAGTGAAATAATTTAACATGAATTTCTGGTGGACTCAGTCACCATGATTTTTTTTCTAGTAACTAGCTTCTGGTAGTATGGGAATAGGTAAAAGGTTGAGAATGCGAATAATCCAAAGTTGGGTTTCAACAAGGCATAATTAGTAATAAGGAAAGGGGGAAATGTCTACATGTCAGCCCTTTAGATAGTAGAAGACAATCACTATGCTTCTCCCCTGGCACATGTATTTTCTTCTCCAGGTGAAACATCTCAAATTCCTTCATCAGATCTTCTTATGGCATAGACTCAAGTCTCTTTACCAACATGATTCCTTTCTTCTGGACACACTTCAACTCATCTATGTCCTATCTACATTTGGGACCCTAGAAGAGAACATCATGATGATGAGGAGGAGGAGAATGAAGATGATAGCTAGCATTTATATACTCTGTGCCAGGCATTGTACTAAGCACTTTTTAAATAGTATCTCATTTGATCCTCATAAATTCACTTTTTGGGCTGATATATGCCTTAAGTGCATCATGTTACATTGAATGTCCTGCCTGTGATCTCTCCAAATCTTTTCATATACATCTCTCTCTAGCTATACCTTTCAAATCTTGTTCACTCAAAGTTAATTCTTTGAATCCAAATGTAAAATTTTGCATTTCTTGCTATCAAATTTCTTTTAAAAAATATTTGATACCTAACCTGTCACAATCTTTTAAGATCTTGACTATCTTCTCTTGTATATTGATATTTTTTGCAAGTTTGATAAAAATGCAATCTATGCTTTCATACAAGTCATTGATTAAAATTTTAAATAGGACAATACCAAGCACAGATTGCTAGGGTACTCCTTTTAAGATTTCATTCCAGGTTGACATCAAAGTAATAATGATTATTCTGGTCCATCCATCGATTCAATTTTTTTCTAACCCATTGAACTGAACTATTGTCTGGCATACATCTTTCCATCTTTCTCAGAAGAATAATATGAAACACTTTCTTAAATGTTTTGCTAAAATCTGGGTAAATTCCTATAATTTTTCTCTAATTGACCAAACTAGTGACCTACTCCTCTAGTTATTTACATACGTAAATGAAGGAATGTATAGCACCCCCCACCTCTGAGCTTCCTACCCCAAAACTCATAAGTTGCAAATTGCACCCAGAAGGTGATTACTACCTCAAGTTCAAGGTGTTCTGTAGGTTCTCACTTCTAAAACTGTAGCTAAAAAAAAGCTCCTCCTAATATGTTATTTTTAACGGTCTTCCTTTGCTTCTATTCTGTATACTTGTAATGTAACTAGTTATTTACATGATGTGTCTGTTATAAGAATGCAAGCTTTTTGAGAATAGGGACTATATTAGCCTTTCTTTGTGTCCTTCATTGTTCCATCATGTCATTCATGTCCAATTCTTTGAGACCATATTTTGGGGTTTTCTTGGCAAAGATACTATATGATATTTGCCATTTCCTTCTCCAGCTCATTTTAAAGAAGAAGAAGTGAGACAAACAAGGTTAAGTGACTTGCCCAAGGTCACACAGCTAATGTGTCTGTGGCTAAATTTGAACTCATGAAGATGAGTCTTCCTGGTTCTACGCCCAATGCTCTATCCACTCTGATGCCTAGTTGCCCAGATTGTATTCTTCATACTTACTATAATGCTCATCATATAGTAATGTACTTTCATAAAAGATTGTTGACTAATTGCGGGCTAACCACAATTAGCCATGATGGTAGATTAGGGGCAGTCACCCAGCTGAGTACTCCCAAAATTTCCCTTCAAACAATTTTAAGATAACATCTCAAATCAAATTTTGGAGTGACAAAGTAACAAACGATCAAGGTGAGCCACTTTTTTCAGCCTAAGAAAAATTAAGAAGTTAGTTGAAGTCTGTATCCCTATGGTAAAGATATATCCTGAGCTCACACTTGGAGTGGAAGCCAAAGAGGCAGTAGCTTCAGGAGCTGTCAGCCCAGAGATGGTAAGAAGTGGTTGGGCAACTGGTCAGAAAGGGATTACACAGAATTCTTTGCTGGCACTAATACAGCTGATACAACTGGGACTGACTGGCAGTTCTATTGCCCAAGAGCAATTCTTGGTCACAGTTGCAAGGTGAAGAGGAACGCTTGTCGTCAGTCAGAAGGGAGCAGGGATCCCGGTCACAGTTCCCAAACAAAGAGGAGCACTAGTGCTTATGGCTGCAGTGGACCAAGGCCCCTTTTTGAGTAAAGGCCACAGCTCAGATCATACTCTCCCAGGATCCTACCACCTTGGAAGCACCCAAAACTTGCAGACCCCCAGGACTAGCTCTGAAAACAGGAGTGTGAGGAAATCCTAAAGCTTGGGACAGTGCCTTCCCACACCCAGGTGACCAGAGCTTAACTTTAATATAAAGTTCAAAGTAAAAAATAAAAGGCTGGAAAAGGAGCACACAACAACATAAAAAGCTACTATGATAGCAGGGAAGACCAAGACAGATATTCAGAATTAGACAATGTGTAAATAACTACAAAAAATCCTCAAAGAAAAATGGTAATTAGACCCAAGCCCAAGAATTCCTGGAAGACTCAAAGAAGGAGATAAGAGTTGTAGAGGAAAAATTAGGAAAAGAAAGAGTGATGCAAGAAAATTATGAAAAGAGAATTAACAGCTTGGTTTATAAAAAGACACAAAAATACTGAAGAAAATAACAACTTAAAAACAGAATTGGCTTAATGGTAAAGGAGGCAAGGGCAGTTCTCTGATACTGGGCCTGGAGTTAGGAAAACTCCTTTCCCTGAGTTCAAATCTGGCCTCATATACTTCCTAGCTATGTGGCCTTGGGCAAGTCACTTAACCCTATTTGCTTCAGTCTCCTCATCTGTAAAATGAGCTGGAGAAGGAAATGGTAGGGTAAAGACGACAGAGTAAAGGCAAGGACTCACCTGAGCTCTCCCCCAAACCCTTCCAAATACCTTTAAAAATGACTAAATAAATTCTAGAGCAGTAGAACACCCAAAAAGATGGAATGAAACAAATTTCCAGCCCAAGACAACTTGCAAGGTGAACAGGAAGGGTCTGTTGCACCCAGGTGAGAGGAGCACAATCCAGTGCCAGCACAGACCAGGCCCCACCAAACCTGGAGCAGGCCACTGGGCAACTGAATCGCTGGTAGCATTGGCAGTTTCTAGACCTCTCAACCCATAGATACCAAAGACAACTTAGAAGGTCAACAGGAAAGGTCTGTTGTACCTCGGTGAGAATGGAGTATGATCTAGTGCAGCCTGGTCCAGAACAGCCCCAGCCCCAGCAAACCAGGAGCAGACCTTGGGAGTGACTGAGTCTGGCAGCAGCAGTGGCTGCTTCCAGAGATCTCAGCACACAGATGGTAAATGGGTCAAACTACTGGTCAGAAAGAGATTGCAGGGGTCTCTCTGCTAGCACTGGGGCAGGATTCTGTTGCTTTGCCCATAGGTGGATCTGGGTCACAATCTTGGATGGCAATCCTAAGGCAAGGAGGAGCTAGTGCACAGCACAGCCTTTGGCCAAGTGGAGAGGGGACCCTCCTCATAGTACCAGGGCAGAAAAGAGTGCTTATGGTTGCTCACAGACAAGAGCACAGGCCAGGAGAGTAGTAAACACCTCTCCTTAGATCATGCCACCTTGGAATAACTGAAAGCTTACAGATCCCTAGAAGTATCTCTGAAAACAGCTGCACAAAACCCTTGAATCTTGGGATGGTATGCCCACCACCCTGGAAACAGAACCCTACAAAGAGCTAAAAAGTCAAGTAATAGGCTGAGAAAATGAGCAAACAATGGGGAAAAAACTCTGACTATAGAAAGATATGATGGTGACAAAGGAGATCAAAACACACATTCAAAAGAAGGCAACAATGTCAAAGCTCCTACATCCAAAGCCTCCAAGAAAAATAGGAATTGATCTCAGGCCATGGAAGAGCTCAAAAAGAATTTTGAAAATCAAGTAAGAGAAGTAGAGGAAAAATTGGGAAAAGAAATGAGAGTGATACAAGAAAAATCATGAGAAATGAGTCAACAGCTTGGTAAAGGAGATACAAAAACATGGAAGAAAATAAATCCTTAAAAAATAGACTAGGCCAAATGGTAAAAAGAGATCCAAAAAGTTAATGAGGACAATGCTTTAAAAAGAAGAATTGGCCAAATGGAAAAGGAGGTCCAAAAGCTCACTGAAGAAAATAATTCCTTATTAGAATGAAGCAAATGGAAGTTAATGACTTTATGAGAAATCAAGAAGCAATAAAGCAAAACCAAAAGAATGAAAAAAATAGAAGACCATGTGAAATATCTCATTGGAAAAAACAACTGACATGAAAAACAGATCCAGGAGATATATATTTTTTTTTATTTTTTAGGGATAATTTAAAAATTATTGGACTACCTGAAAGCCATGATCAAAAAGAGCCTAGACATCATCTTTCATGAAATTGTCAAGGAAAACAGCCCTGATATTCTAGAACCAGAGGATAAAATAGAAATTGAAAGAATCCACCATTCACCTCCTGAAAGAGATCCCAAAATGAAAATTGCCAAGAATATTATAGCCAAATTCCTTAGTTCCCAAGTTAATGAGAAAATATTGAAAGCAGCTAGAAAGAAACAATTCAAGTACCATGGAGCCACAGTTAGGATTACACAAGATTTAGCAGCTTCTACATTAAAGGGTAAGAGGGCTGACAATATGATATTTTAGATGGCAAAGGAACTGTGATTACAATCAAGAATCACCTACTCAGCAAAACCGGGTATGATCCATTAAGAGAAAAAAAAATGGACATTCAATGAGATAGAAGAATTTCAAATTTTCTTGAGAAAAGACCAGAGAAAATTTGGTTTTCAAATATGACTCAAGAGAAGCATAAGAAGGTAAGCAGGAGGAAGAAATCACAAGGGACTTATTAAAGTTAAACTGTTCATATTCCTATATGAGAAGATGATGTTTGTAATTCATAAGACTTTTCTCATTATTAGAGTAATTAGAAGGAGCAGGGCATGGGTTGAATTGAAAATGAAGGGATGACATCTAAAAAATAAAATTAAAGGGTGAGAGAGGAATGTATAAGAAAAAAGAGAAAGGGAGAGATAGAATGGGATAAATTGTCTCACATAAAAGAGGTGAGAAAAAACTTTTACTGTAGAGAAGTGGGGGGGTATGTGAACCTCACTCATTGAGATTTGCTCAAAGAGGGAATAACATACATATTCAATTGAGTACAGAAATTTATCTCACCCTATAGGAAAGTAGGCGAGAAGGGAATAAGAGAAGGGGAGGTGAAGGGAGGGCAGATTTGGAGAGGGGGTAGTCAGAAGCAAAACACTTTTGAGGAAGAACAGAGTGAAAGGAGAGAAAGAACAGAATAAAAGTGGGGAATAAGATGGAAGGAAATACAGTTAGCAGCAGTAACTATGAAAAAAATGAAACAAGTTTCTCTGATAAAGGCCTCAGTTCTCAAGCTTATAGAGAACTGACTTAAATTTATAAATTTATAAAAATGAGAGCCATTCCGCAATTGATAAATGACCAAAAGATATGATCAGTTTTCAGATGAAGTAATCAAAGCTATCTATAGTTGTATGAAAAACTATTTTAAGCCACTATTGATGGGAGAAATGCAAATAAAAACAATTCTGATGTACAACCAGATATTAAATTGACTAATTAGGACAACAAAGTTAGTTGACAAATGGAGGGGATGTGGGAAAAATGAGACATTAATTCACTGTTGGTGAAGTTGTGAACTGATTCAACCATTCTGTAGAGCAACATGGAATTATGCTGAAGGGGCTATAAAACCATGCATACCCTTTAAGCTAGCAATACCATTACTCTGTCTGTATTCCAAAAGAAATTTACCCCCCCCCTCCAAAAAGTAAAAGTACCCATATGTACAAAAATATCTGTAGTAACTTTTCTGGGGCCAAAGAATTAGAAATCAAGGAAATGTCAATTGAGAAATGGCTGAATAAATTGTGGCATGTGATTATGAAGGAATACTATTGTACTATAGGAAATGATCAACAGATGCTGTCAGAGAAACCTGGAAAGACTTAGATGAGCTCATGTAAAGTAAAATGTACTATGCACAAAGTTGTTGTGCTCCTCCTTCATTGCCAAAGACCATGCCATCAGAGAAATGATGACATGACTTGCATTTGACTTTGTTTTGAGTGAGGGAGTGCTGTGCAAGGTCACCAGCCTCACTTCTTCTCCAGAGCCATCTGAATCCAGTGACCAGATATTCATCAGGATGACTGGAGGTAACCCAGGTTGCAGTGGGAGACCTTGGCCCTTTAGGTCTAAGTCTATTCAGGAACTCACTTAGGGTGAGGTAATGCCCACTAGGTGAATAGGCCTCTTTAAGAAGTAGTCAGGGGATGGCCCCTTTAATGAGGCAAAGAAAAATAACTATATCAGTCTTTATCCCAAAGAGACCAAAGAAAATTTCCTATTTATATAAAAATATATACATAGCAGCTCTTTTTGCAGTGGCTAAGAATTGAAGACCAAGAAGATGCTCATCCATTGGAAAATGGCTGAACAAGTTGTGGCATATGATTTTGATGGAGTGCTATTGTGCTATAAGAAATAATGAGGAAGGTGGTTTCAGAGAAAAAAAAGCATGGCAAGACCTAAATGAGTTGATGCAAAGTGAAGAACCAGAAGATTCACAGTAACAGAAATGTTGTAATGATGATAAACTGTGAAAGACTTGGCTACTCTGATCAATATAATGATGCAATACAATTCCAAAGGTCTTACTATGAAAAAATGCTATCCACCTCCAGAGGAAAAAACTCATAAATTCTGAGAGTGAATTAAAGCATACTTTTCTCATTTTCCTTATGTTTCTTGCTTTTTGTGAAATATGAATAATATAAAATGTTTTGCATGATTTATATATATAATTGATATATTACTTGCCTTCTCAGTGAGTGTGTGAAGGGGTGAGAGGGAGGAAGAGAATTTGGAACTCAAAATTTAAAAAAAAAGAATGTTCAAAATAAATAAGTTAAAATGATAAAAAATTAAACCTGCCTCTCCGTAACTTCTAAAAAACAGAAATGAAGCTTGATCTGCTAATTCTTAGCTCTCCTTCCCATTCTCTTCACCAGCTCCTATCCTTCTGGTCTTGGAGTGGGCCAAGTGAGGCAGAGCTTTGCCGTGCCCAAGTAGTAACAGATTTTCTTGCCAGCCTCAAGTCATAGGACACCCAGCTTCTGTTTCTGTTCTTTATCTTTACTATGTGGGATGGTATACCCAGGCCAAAGGTAGATATCAGTTGGCATACATCCTAGGTGTCAGGTCTAAGTGAGGACACCAAGGCAGCATCCCTCTTCTAGGGTATTTGGGCAAGAGTCATGCCTAATTTCCTCCTAAAAACCCACCCTTTCTGAAATGCTGACATTCTCTTGATTTACTATATTGCCTTGGGGTGATTTATGGGGAGAGGAATTCAAGGTTGTCCAGAATTGCCATTAATCCCAGTATTGTGTTTCCACCTGTAACTAGGCCAACAGGTAACTGCTATGTAACTTAGAGTGTTAGACCGTTGGCCAGGATACTAAGAGATTAAATAATAAGTAGGGTCACATGGTCAGTATATGTCAAAGATAGAACTTGTCTCTGCTGGTTTTCAAAATTGTTTTTTATCAGTGACTGAATAAAGCCACAACTGGGTATGCTCAGCATATCTCCAGATGATACAGTACTGGGAGAGAGCTCCAACACCTTGGATGGAAGAGTCAGGATCCAGAAAGTTTTTTTGGGGGTAGAATGTTGGTCCCACAAAATTATATGAAATTAAGTAGGGATAAGTATAAACTTTAGTTTACAAAATCAATTTCCAACACCACTGAGACTGGAGAGGTCTTCCCTGTGGTTTGAAGGGGATGCTGGATGCAAAGAAGATGCTCAGTAAAATCTAGTGGATGAATGAGCATTGTCTCTGAGAGGAAGCTAAAAAAGGCATTCACCCCATGCATACCACCCCTCTCCAGCACACACCATGGACCTGATAGAAAAGCCAGTCTTCAAACAAAGAAGATACAAGAAATAACACAATGGGAGAAACAACAGTTTATTCTGATTGTCCTATGTTTTGCACCTCGCAGCCCAAGGGATACATAAGTAGAGGAGGGAGATGTTAAGCAAAGGGAAAGGAGGGACAAGAAAGGCATTTGCAAAAGGATGGGAGATACATTTTTGTGAGGACAGAGAGACAATAGCCAATCACTTGACTCCATGATGGCAGAATCCCAACTCTTTTCTCTGGCTTGTAATCTTTAGACTTTGAACTTGCAGCTGTAGAAGTTCCCACAAGACTGATCCTTCCATTTTTGGAATCCTGGACAGAGATGTGATCCATCAGCTTGGCCAGAAGATGGACTGGAGCTTCTGGCCCACACTCTGGTCTCCCTGGTCCCCAGCCTTGTAATTCATCCCCCAAACCAATAAGAAACCTATAATCAGTTATAGGCTTGTGGTCACAAGAAGAACAGAAAAAAACAAAACTGTCTCCCATAATATAGGTAAAGAGGGGTTCCCCCTAAAAAAACATGGTCGCAAATATAGATAGTGTAGGCCAATTGGATACAAATGAGTTGTGAAACAAGGAGAATTGGAATTGGGTGATCCTCCTCCTTCTGCTCTTGCCTGTATCTAGGTAAGGGTCACACGATAGCCAGGAGTGCTTTTGCTCCATGCAGTCAGAGCCCAGGATTGGTAGGCGAACGATGCAATGTTATTCCATTTCCAATGCCGGTTCTGTAGGGGGAGGTAAGTGAGTGGAGAAAACCCCTTCAAACACAGACACAACTATTCCTCACTCTCCTCAAAACTCCCCACACTCATTCTTTCTTTAAATTCTTCTATGTGCCATTCTCCTTGCTGGAATTCCTAATAATACAATTATCCATTCATCAAAACCATAAATAATCATACTTGAAACACCATCATGTGGACAAGGGATTGGTGTTGTTCTCCTTGAACACATTTAGAAGCAGTGTGGATAAGGTGCAAAAAAGAGAGTTTAGGCTTGATGTAAGAAAAGTCTTTCTCAGTAGAAGTGGGCAAGAGTAGAATGATTCACTTTCCATTCCCTCTCTCTGAAGGTCTTTAAGTAAAGGTAATTTGTATGGAGTCTGGTGTGGTGGAGATTCTATTTTTTGCACAGGATGGACTAGGTGACATCGGAGGTACTTTCATAATCTGAAAATTCCCCATCTGTGGGCTCTAGCAGGAAGCCCACCTCCAGGAACTCTTCTTTAACTTCTCTCACATTAATCTGCCCCTAATCCAATCACCTATAGCACAGACCGCCCTGACTGACCAATGGAATCCAGTTTGGACTCTGTTTTATGTTAAGATATTTTCCTTTCCGACAATCAGAGATAGGGACAAAAAGGTGTGACTCTATCAAAGATCTGGCTCAAGGCACTTTGACGTAGTTTAGTCCCTCCACCAACCTAAAATGATGCAGTAACAGATTATAATCACAGATGATGAGATGTTAATGTATTAGAAAGGTATTCACACCCTTTTCTTCCTTTACCAACAATGAACACCCCTGTCTCTGCTCTGCCAATTGCTTGGTTCTCTAAAGGAAAGGTTAGGTAATTTTGTGTCTTATCTCCACCAAGATGGAGACCACAATCTCCAATTAAGTGAATAACCATGATCAAGAGTAATGAGTTTGAATGAAGTATAAGGAATGTGTGTGAAAGAGATTGAGTTTGAATGAATAGATTGACTCTGACTAGAGGTACTTGGACAGAGCCATTATGTATCCCCTCCAAAATTATGTATCCCCAGATACAAGCCTGCTTCTCAACAGCCCTCTCACTTGTTCCCATTTTTTTCTTTCTAAAACTTCAAGGGGGAAAGAAGTGACATATTCTGAGAAGGTCCCCAGACTCCCTACCCTAATATCCTGGTCAGGAAGAGAGGCTGGAGGGATGTGGGGTCCTTCTGCCCCCACTCTCAGCCACCAAGAATGTCACAAATGAAACTTCAACCTCATTCAGCAGTAAGGTCAGATGACCTGAAGTCTGGCTTTGGCAGTTCATCTGTAGGGGAAGAAAAAAGAGAACTTTCCTCAGACAGGTTGGAGAAAAGGAGACAAGATAGAGGATAGTCAGTACACAGAAGAGGAAAAGTCAGGGAGCACTGGAAAGGGGCACAGATTGAGGGGTCTGGGGGAGAGTGATGGAAACTGGAGGAGAATGAAAGTCCTGGATCAGAGAAAATGAAGAAACAAGATTCTAGGACCCTGCTGGAGACAGAGAAAGGCCTAAATGACAATGACAAAGCCTTAGGGGGTACTGGGATGAAAAAACCCCAAAATCTCCATTCTAATTGGAGATTCCTCCTAGGTCAGTGCCATACTGAACAAGCCATCTCTGTAGGAGTCAAATGCTTTGGACCCTTCAGGACAGGACCACTGAAAAGAGGCAGCATCATCAGGAGCAGCCTCATCTGAAAGAAGGATGGGACCAGATAGTGGGGGACTTGGGGCTAATTTTCTCTTGATTTCCTGAATGTCCCTTTCTCCTGCTCCTGGCTCCTCCTCATCCTGAGCATCACAACCTCTTCACTTTTCCCATTGGGTCTGCTCCCCCTCTACCTCTCCACATATATCAAGGCTGTCCCCAACCACATCTGTGAAGTTAGGGAGGAGAGACAAGAAGCCCTCACCATGGGCCAGGCCTGTGAGCAACAGGCAGGCCAAGAATATCCCTGAGAAGCTAGGTATCATCACTAGGGCAGCACTGACTCAGAGTCTAAAGGAACTGAAAACCCACACACTAAGGTACCAAGCACCTCAGTCTGAAGGACAGTCCAGAGATGGGCTCTGTATTCCCTGCCTTCTCCCTCCAGACCTGGTGACAGGTTCTCATGACATCTCCTTCTCCCCTTCCCCAGATCTATGGGAACCTGGGGACTCTGAGAACAATAGGTAAGCTGATGGATGGCAGGTGTGAGGTTCAGGAGCCTCTTCATCACACTTCTAGGATGGCCATCTTTCAACCTTCCTCCCAATGGCAGCCCCTTCCCTCCTCCACTCAGAGAGAGGCATAGTGTCTGGGATCCCAGGTGACCCTTCTTTCTCAGGTCCTCCACTTGTCCAGTAGGGCTGTGGGATGATGTGCCTGGGCAGACAGTGACAGGACCTTTATAGGTTGAATTTCAAAGGGAAGTGACATGAGCAGGAATGAAAATTAGTTGATAAGGACCTGAGAAATGTGGAAGGAGGGGCAAAATAGTAATTTGAGGTCAGAGTACATGTGCTGATGAGATAGAGGGTGATTCCTGGCATCTGTGTGATTTTTTTCAAGCAGCAGAGAGATACTGGCAATGGCCTCTTCCTAAGACACAGGGATAAAAGTTTGTCCTGGGAGGGGCACAAGGTAAGTCCCTTTCTGGGAGGATTCCTGCTACCCATTCCTCTAATGCTGGGAAAAGACCCAAGGGCATATCACCTTTCAGCAAACCTTGTTTGGAGATTGAAGGAGAGTTACAGAATCCTGACATAGTATGGGAACACAACCCTGGAGCCTGGGGAGGGTCACAAACTAAGAGGAATTAAGGTCCAAAGATTAATTGACCTCATATGCTTTCTGTATATGCATTCCTGGAATCACTTAGCCCAGGAGGAAAAAGGGCAGAGGGCTGGAAATCTCCTCACTGTCTTCCATTGACCTAAGATACATTTTAATTTAATTTAAGTCTTTTCTTGTTTCTTGATAATGTTTTTAATTACCTCCATTTCTAAATGTGTCTCTCCCCTTACCCATCCTTTTAAAGAAAATTTTAAAAAGAAAAAGGCACTTTAGAAAAATTAACCAAAATATCAGCACATTTGATGTTCCACATCCACAGACCCCTGCCCCTATAAAAACAAAATATGTTGCATTTTCTCATCTTTTCCTTGGAGAACAAGCCTATTTATTATAATTACATAGTTCTGGGTTTGGGTTTTATTGTTGCTGTTATTTTTTGACGAAGTGTCATTTTTGTACATTGTTTCCCTGGTTCTGAGGTCTTCTCTCTGTATCAGTTCAAATGAGTATTCCAATACTTCTCTGACCTCTGCATCATTTGTTTGAGCACAGGAATATGCCAGAATTAAATTAAACCTATTTCCCTCTGAATGGATAATTACTTTGCTTCTAATTTTTTGACTAACACAGAATGTATTACTGTGAATACTTTGGTCAGAGGCTCAATTTGAGGGTTAGGATTTAGTGTTAGAGTGCACATTTAGGATTAGGGTTAGAGCACAAATTTGTACGGCCTTTCTTTTTATCTTTACCCTCTTTGCAAAATATGCCTCACAATACAATCACAGGTTAAAGTTTAATTACTTTTAGCATAATGCTAAGAACAAAATTTTCAGAATCTGTGACAAGAGGATATAGAACAGAACATGCAGGAAAACATGTTTGGGCAAATGGTAGAGCAGAAGGACAGACCTCCTCTAGTTATCCCCCATAGCCTATAAATACCTGTAAAAAATAAATATAAATGAATTCTGGAGCAGCAGAAGCCACAAAATGACAGAATGAAACAAATTTCCAGCCCAAGACAGCCTGGAAGACTGACAGAAAAGGTCTATTGCACTGGGCTCAGAGAAGAGTATAGCCCAGTCTTGGCAGTGTGGCAGGGACAAGACTGAAGCAGGCTTCAGAGCACAGAATCATGGGTAGTAGCTGCAGTTCCCAGATTTCTCAACCCACAAATGCCAAAGACAGCTTCAAGGGTCAGTAAGAAAGCTCTTTCACTTAGGTGAGAGGAGAGCATGGCCTGGCCCCAGCCTCAGCCCCAGGGCAGTAACATCCACTGGGACTATGGCAGCAGCATCCACTTTTGGAGACCTTGGCCTAAAGACTCTGGGGAAATTGAGTAGTTTACCTGGATTTCAGCCCTGAGTGGCCATTCTGGGGTCAGGAGGAACACCGGGGAGGTGAATCTAGTGGTGGCTGTGGAGAGGAAATCCTACTTGCAGTTCCAGAAGGGAAAAGAGTGTTTGTAGTTGCTCACAGTCCAGAGTGCAGGCAAAGAGAGGAGTAAACTCCTCTCCCTTGATTGTGCCACCTTGGAGGAACTGAGAACTTACAGATACATAGAGTATGCCCTTCACTTGACAAAGGACTCAAAATTCAAGTAACTGGCTGGGAAAATGCCCCAAAAAGGGGGAAAAATAAGACTATAGAAGGGTATTTCCTTGGTGAGAAGGTATTTTCTTCCATCCTTTCAGATGATGAGGAAGAACAAAGCATACCATCAGAGGAAGACATGAAAGTCAAGGCTTCTACATCCCAAACCTCCAAAACAATGATCTCAGGTCATGGAGAAGCTCAGAAAGTATTTTGAGAATCAAGTAAGACAGGTGGAGGAAAAATTGGAAGAGAAATGAGAGCAATGCAAGAAAATCATGAAGAGCAAGTCAACAGCTTGCTAAAGGAGACTCAGAGAAATGCTGAAGAAAATAACACCTTTAAAAATATACTAACCCAAATGGCAAAAGAGGTCTAAAAAGTCAAAGAGGAGAAGAATGCTTTAAAAGCATTGTCAAATGGTCAAATGGAGAAGGAGGTTCAAAAGCTCACTGAAGAAAATAATTCTTTAGCAGTTAGAATGGAGCACATGGAAGCTAATGACTTTATGAGAAACCAAGATATTATAAAACAAAACCAAAAAAAATGAAAAAATAGAAGACAAGGTGGAATATCTCATTGGAAAAACAACTGACCTGGAAAATAGCTCCAGGAGAGATCATTGAAAATTATTGGTCTACCTGAAAACCATGATTAAAAAAGAGCCTAGACATCATCTTCCAAGAAATTATCAAGGAAAACTGCCCTGATATTCTACAACCAGATGGTAAAATAGAAATGGAAAGAATTCACAGATCACCTTCTGAAAGAGACCCCAAAAGGAAAACTCCTAGGAATATTGTAGCCAAATTCTAGAGTTCCTAGGTCAAGGAGAAGATATCACAAGCAGCCAGAAAGAAACAATTCAAGTATTCTGGAAATACTATCAGGATAACACAGGATTTAGCAGCTTCTACACTAACGGATCAAAGAGCTTGGAATATGATATTCCAGAAGTCAAAGGAGATAGGATTAAAACCAAGAATGACCTACCCAACAAAACTTAGTATAATACTTCAGAAGAAAAATGGAATTTCAATGCAATAGAGGACTTCCAAGCATTCTTGTTTAAAAGACCAGAGCTGAATAGAAAATTTGCCTTTCACATACAAGTCAAGAGAAAAATGAAAAGATAAACAGGAAAGAGAAGTTTTAAGGAACTCATTAAAGTTTAACTGTTTACATTCCTACATGCAAAGATGTTATTTGTAACTAATGAGACCTTTTTCAGTATTAAGGTAGTTAGAGGGAATATATATGTAGGCGTGTATGGGTATATATGTATATGTGTATTATATATGGGTAGGTATGTATATGTACATGGGTGTATGTGTGTATGTACATATATGTGTGTACATACATAGACAGAGGGCACAGGGTGGGCTGAATGTGAAGGAAGAATACCTAAAAAAATAAAATTTACTGTTGAATGAAATGGGGATAGGAGAAAGGGAAAGGCAGAATGTAGTGAATCATCTCACATTAAAGAGGGAAGAAGGTGCTTTTACAATGGAGGGGAAGAGGGAGGAGATGAAAGGAAATGAATGAACCTTACTCTCATGGGATTTGGCTTAAGGAAGAATAACACACACTCAATTGGATATGAAAATCTATTTTACCCTGCAGGAAGGCAGGGAGGAAGGGGATAGGAGAGGGAAGATAATAGAAGGGACAGTGAATTGGGGAAGGGGATAATCAGAGGCAGGCACCATTGTGGGAAGACAAGTCAGGGAGAGAATGGAATAGATTGAGGACAGGATAGGACAGAGGGAAATGTGGTTAGTCTTTTACAACATGACTGTTATGGAAGTGCTTTGCATCCTTTCACATGTATGACCTATATTGAATTGCTTATTTTCTCAGTGGAGGTGGGTGGGGAGGGAAGGAGAGAATATGGAACTCAAAGCTTTGGTAATGATTGTTAAAAATTGTTTTGCATGCAATTGGAAATTAAGTTATATGACCAATGGAATACAGAAATCTGTTTTGCCCTACAGGAAAACAGAGGGGAAGGGGGATGGAAGAAGAGTGGGTGATGGAAGGGAGGACAGACTGGAGGAAGGAGTGGATGGGGTGCATGCTGTCTTGAGGTGGGGGTGGGGAGACATGGGGAGAAAATTTTGAATTCAAATTCTTGTGGAAGTGAATGTTGAGAACTGAAAAAGAAATAAATTAGGTATTAAAAAAACATGTTTGGACACCTCTTAAACTAATCCAAATCAAAAAGGAAAGGTTTGGAGGTGAAAGGAAGGGTGTAAGCTTAGACCTTTGGAGCATGTGTAGATAAAGCTCAAAGCATGACATCTCTTAGACCATGCCAACCCCTGTCAATAGTGGTTTTCCTATCTTCACAACATCTGACCCCATTCTAGGTGGTGCAAATGATAGGGTATGGAATCTGAGGTCAAGAAGACCTATGTTTGAATCCTGCCTTACATACTTACTAGGTGAATGACCCTGGGAAAGTCACTCAGACAGTTTTCTTCTCTGTAAAATAATGATAATAAAGATATTGCTATTAATAACAGTAGCTAAAATGAAATTTAAATAGCCAATGAACAGATGTCTTGGTGAGACTTGAAAATTAGTCTTTCAAATTGTTAGAGATGAACTTGATATGCAAAAAAGGTATCAAGAGAAATTTATTTAAAATGGAGTTCAGAGTAGGGAAGACCTATGTTTCTTCCCCTGAAGGAATGGGTAGCTTCCAGTATGGCCACTGAAAGGACTACAACCAGATCAGGATGGGGCAGGACCCTTATAGAATTCTGAACTTTGGATTTCCCATGGTACTATTCCTTCTCCATGTGACTTCATGTTCTCCTCTCTGATAGGCCCTTCCTCACACAGCTCTTTGGGTCTGCACATTAGTTTCTGACCTCTAACTTGTCCATGCTAGGTCACAACCCCCATCACCTAGGAATGTGGACAATAGAACTTTCTTACTTCCCATACAAATGTTTGAAATCATTCTGATTCTTCATTGTTTAACCTTCCCTTTTCAGTGTGAGGGAATAAAACTGCCTCATGCATTCCCGACTCCTGATCATACCTGGAGTACTCTTTTTACTCTTACTGAAATGTGTGCTGAGTCAGTCCAAGTCACCTCTTTGTTTCCGCCCTGGCTTGCCTTTCAGAGTCTTGGCAGCCTGTCTGTAGAAAAAACTAGCATGTACTTTGATCCTATCCCTTTATAGGGATAGGTAGCACCTGTGAGCTTCCATCTAACTGCATGCACCTTCACCCAATTTCCTTTTTAGATTCATTTTTTGAGGTTCATTGAACTTTTATGAAACTTTAGTTTCATTTCTGTATGACTCAGAAATAAGAGAGGAGGTATGATTCTAACCCATTCTTTTTTAGAAATGTGTCCCTGTGGAGATTGTTTTTTCCTTATTATGGAATTTGTGTATTTAAAAAAATCATGTGTAAAAATCACAAGTAGGTTTGAATTTTGTTGCCTGGTTGCATTCAGCATTTGCCTTAGGTGGTACAATAAACTTTAAATTTGCTCTTTTTGAATTTGCTCCATTATTGAGGGCAAGACCTGAAAGACTGTCTTTTAAAATTCCCTCTACCTCTCAGATGGGGAAGTTACTTTAAACTAGAATTTTTCAAAATGCAATTATTCCCTAGAAATTTGAAGTAGGTTTAGAACTCGATGTGTGGGAATCAAATTCCCCTACTGAGATGACAGGTAGCTCCAGAAACAATGTATCTAGGGCAATCAACAATGGTAGGTCAAGAATAGGAGTGAAGGAAGGAAATGGGCATTTATTAAGCCCCTCTCCCTATGGAGGCTGCCAGCCCACCTTAAGCTTTGTCTCACTTAAGGGGAAGAGGAACCTGCTTCGTGTGTTGTGTTATTTCCAATAAACACCTTTACTTGATTTGGAGACAGCCTGAGTGAATTCTTTTGAGACAACCTTGAACCCCTAAATTTTTGGGTGCCTCTAAACCTCACAATTTCTGGTGTCCAATGGGCTTGTGTCAGCCTTAGTCCCTCTCCAAATCAAGGTAAGCCCCATCCCTTTACTGTTGGCATGCCAATTGAACTGGGAATAGTTTGGGGTCTCTGCATAATGTTTGCAGATTCTCTGTAAGTAGGAACCATATGTTTTTCCTCTCCCATGGGGCACTGTGCCTTGTTTTGGATTTATGGCACAGTAGGGCAGTTTCCTTCCACACCACAAGACTCATCTCTGGGATGCCTCACTCTAAGTTTTTAAGGAGTAGACATAGAAGTGAAGTTTATATAAGTAAAAGTTAATTTTTTGTGAGGCAGTTGGGATTCAGTGACTTGCTCAGGGTCACATAGCTAGTATGTGTCAAGTGTCTGAGGCCAAATTTGAACTCAGGTCCTCCTGACTCCAGGGCTGGTTCTCTATTCACTATGCCACCTAGCTCCCCTCCCCCTTTCCCTTCTCCATCCCCAAATTCTTAAGACTCTTCTCTCTGTGGTATTAGGCTCAGGGGCATAGTAGAGAAGTCAGTCAGACAAATCTCAGAAAACATAGTCAGGTAAGAAAGAAGGATAAAACAAAACCAGGATTTTAACTTGTCTGTTTTTAAGGCTTATTAAAACTAATCTGGAGTACTGAGAAGACTTTAAACTATCTCTGCATAATTTGTTTGGGGTTGTTATATAGCCCTTGAGCGATGACAAAATTATCAACCCTCAAAATCAACAGCATTTCTACATGATAATGACTAAAATTCCAAATAACTAAAAAAAAGTACATAAAATATCTGGGATCAATATATCAAAGCACATAAAAGAATTGTATTGATCCAATTACTAAGTACTTCTTAGGAAAATAAAGAACTACTTAAAAAGCTGGAGGAATGTTCAATGCTTCTGCGCAGGCTGTGTCAATACAATGAATATGCCAATACCTCCAAAGATAATTAACACTTTTAATGCTACACCAATCAAATTCCCTAGGGGAAACTTTAGAAACTTTATAAAATGATAACAAAATTCATTTGGAAAAATAAAAAGTCTAGAATATTAAGGGAAATAATGAAAAGAAATAGGAAGAATAGTAATTCTTGATGTAAAACTATTTTACCAAGCAGGAGTCATCACAACTATCTAGCATTGGTTAAAAAAATAAAAGTAGAAATGAAAACTAGTCTAAACAACTCAGTAATCTAGTGTTTGATAAAGTGAAAAACATAAATTCTCTAGGTAAAACAAAACAAAAACCTCTTCATTTGATTAAAAAAACCTGCTGGGAAAGTCAAAAAACAGTTCGGAAGAAATTGGGCTTAAGTCAACGTCTTATACCACACTCCACAACACATTCTAACTGGATATGCCTTAATATTAAAGATCACCCTATATGGGCAATTAGATCAGGAGGACCCCAGTTTAAATTCAGCCTCAGACACAACACCTACTGGTTGTGTGATTCTGAGCAAGTCATCCAACCCCAGTTACCTTGCAAAAAAAGCCAAATAAAAATCATATTATAAAAAATTAGAGAAACCAATCATATCTCCCTCACAGCTATCGGCAAGAAACCTATTCTTGGCCAAAAAAAGAGATAGGGGCAAGTATCTTTGATACAATAAATAATTACTTGAAACTGAAGAGTTTTTGCACACATGACATTAATGCATCTAGGATAAAAGAGGAAGTGGTTGAATGGGGGGAAATCATTCTATCAAGTTTCTCTGACAAGCATTTGGTGTCCAAGCTATGTAAACAATTAATAAATATATGCAACTAAGATCCATATAGTCAAAACTTTGTTTTTTCCAGTAGCAATGTAAGGCTGTGAGAGTTGGAGCATAAGGAAAGTTTAATTGATGCTTTTGAATGGTGATCCTGAAGACTTGAGAATGCATTAGACAGTAAGAAGATCAAACCAGTCAATACTTTAAGACATTAATTCAAGCTGTTCACTGGTAGATCAAATATTGAAGCTGAAGCTTAACTATTTTGGCCACATAGTGAGAAAATGGGACTCGTTGGAAAAGACATTTATGTTGGAAAAGATTAAAGATGAAAGGAAAAGAGGACAACAGAGGATGAGATGGATAGATAGCGTCATTGAAACACCAAGGATGAACTTGTACAGACTTTGGGAGACAGTGGAGGATAGAAAAGCTTCATGTGCTATGGTTCATGGGATCATGAAGAATTGGACATGACTGAATGATGCAAAAACAACAGTAGCAACGACAACACAAAACTAATAACCATTCTTCAGTAGAAAAATGGCCTGAGTATGAAAAAAGAGTTCTCATTTTACTTTGCGCTCTAATTGTCAGGAAGTTCTATGCGGATTGTCTACACCTGGGGTTCATAGAAAATGAATGGAGGCCTGCTAATGCTTAGCCCTCCCTCCCTTGTCCTTCATCCAATCCTCTCCTTTATTCTAGTCTTGGAATGGGCAAATGAGGAAGACCTTTACTCTGCCCAGGTTTACTTACCTGCCTCAAGTCATAGGACAACCAGCCTTTGTCTTTGTTCTTTATCTTTACTACGTGGGATGGTATACTCAACCATATACATGTCCTACACGTTAGGCATGACTGAGAACACCAAGACCGTATCACTCTTCCAGGGGTACACCAGTATCAACGAGAGCCAAAAGTTCTCAAACAGTTACGTGCAATTTCCTCCTAAAAAAATCCATCCCTTCTGCAGTGCTGACATTTTCTTGGTCTCTTTCATCTTGGGGTGTTATAGGGATAGGAATTCAGTGATGTCTAGAACTGTCATTAATCCCAGTATAGAATGTCCAGTGAGGACTTAGCTGTATTGCCCAGGCAATATTCATAGCACCAAGGGCAGCTATGAATATGCTGGTATAGTTCTGAATTGCAAAGTATAACAGACCCTCTATATAGGACTCAGAAGGAAAACATTTATTCAGACACCGGAAAGCCAAATCCATCATAGTAACCAACAAGCCAATACACATTATCACTGCAGGGGATAAAGCCATTCCCAAGCCTTCTCCCCCTTTCTGGGGCCTTCCCACAAGCAAGAACTCAGGAATCTTGCTATGCCTGCCTACCTGTGTGCTCTCATCTCCACCCCCACCACTTTCACCTACTTCCTCCAAGTTCTGCGCTACCCTTCCTGTTCCACCCATTCAGCAAGGTCCTCCCACCACAAGTGACTTAGGTTTCCAGATGATTTAAGTAGGTCACATGACTCTATTAATGAATGAGAAAGATCTTCCCACTTAAATTACTATTACACCATCTGTAACAAGGCCAGCAGGTAACTGTTCTTTAACTTAAAGAGTGTTAAAAAGTTGCCTAAGCATTTAGATCACATGGTCAATGTGACAGGTAAAGCTTGTCCTCAGGTGATCCAGCCTACAATAGCCCATTATTCACTGTACCTTGCTCCCTCCCATGCAAGAAAAGAAATGAATTGGGTTTGGGAGTGAACCCAAGTCCCTTATTCTCTGTGAATCCGAGGTATCTGCTGTTATTCAACTGTTTCTCTCTCTCTCTTTAATGAATTAGTACTTTGATAAAGATATAGCAGGTATGATCATCAAATCTGCAGGTGGGATGTGTGTGTGTGTGTGTGTGTGTATGTGTGTGTGTGTGAGAGAGAAAGACAGAGAGAGAGAGAGAGAGAGAGAGAGAGAGAGAGAGAGAGAGAGAGAGAGAGAGAGAGAGAGAGAGAGAGAGAGAGAGAATGATGAGAGCCCTTATACATTTGAAGAAAGAGAAAGAATCCAAAAATTTTTTGTAATAGGTGAGCCCAATCACATTATGTAAGACTTAATAGTGATAAATATGTAGTCTTATGCTTGGGTTCACAAAATCAGTTTCCCAAACCACAGCATTGGAGAGGTCTTCCCTGTGGTCTTCAGGGTACTTGTACTCAACAAAGACCTGGTGAATCGATCATTACTGCCTCTGGGAGGAAACTAGAAAAAATACTCTTCCTGCATACCTTGGGATCTCCACTTTCTTTCCTGAAACACAGATGCATGCACATGCACATACACAGACACAGACACAGACACAGACACAGACACACACACATACTCCATAGTCCTACTTGAAAAGCTGGTTTTCAAACAAAAAAGGTACAAGACAGAGAAGGATGGGGAAGATAATGGTTTATTCTGATTGTCCAGTGTTTTGTGCCAGACAGTCCACAAGGAGATGTAAGTGGAGGAAGGATATATTAACTAAAGGCAAAAGAGGGGACTGAAGGACAATTACAAAGGGATGAGAGACACCAACTTGTAGGTAGGGAGGAGGGTATGGAAAAGAGGTTTCTGAGAGGACATACAACCCACAGCCAGGCTCCTCATATGTCAAGTCTTGATCCCAAGGAAGCAGAATCCCAACTCCTTTCTCTGTCTTATAATCTCTAGGATTTGAACTTGCAGATGTAGAAGTTTTTGTTTGTACATGGTAGATCTCTCCAGTTTTTGAATCCTAAGAAGAGATGTGATTCATCAGACTGGGAAGCAGGTATACTGGAATTTGTAGCCCCACAATCTGGTAACTCCATCCCCCAGCCACAGGATTCAAAGAGTTCCCTAACCCCCAAAGCAATAATAAAGCTACAAACAGTTACAGGTTTGTAGTCACAAGAGGCAAGGAAGAGAGAGGAAAGAAACAAAGATATCTCCCCTCAATATGGAGGAAGTGGATTCTCCAACTTGCAGTCTGCTAGTTAGCAAATACAGAAGATTAGAGCTAAAGGGATGCAACGTGATACAAGGAATTTTGAGGTTCATGATTCTCTCTTTTGTCTCACCTGTTTCTGGTGTCAAGACGGCACAGTATCCAGGATTGCTACTGCTTGGAGCACTAGAACCCCAGGCTGTGTAGGTGAAGAGGGCATTGCTGGTCCATTTCCAACGTCGGTTCTGTAGGGGGAAGGCAGTGATGAATGAGAACCCCTCCAAATTCACACACAAATTTTCTCACTCTCCTCAAAATTCCCCACATAAGTTTTTCCATAACATGTTCCAGATACCATCTCCCTGTTAGAATTTCTAATAATCCCATCATCTTGTCCTCAAAATCCTAGATACTAGTACTTGGCACACTGTAATATGGAAGTCAGATTAGACTCCTTGCTCTTGACCAGAGTCTGAAGCAGTGGGAGTACCGTCCAAAAAGAATTCAGGCTTGATGTAAAAAGATTTCCAGATTATTTGAATGACCACAATCATAATGAAGATGATGGATTCCTTCTCCTTGGTGTCTTCTAGAAAAGGCTGCTTGTACATTTGAGTTTAGTATAGATAGGATTTTATTTGGTGCAAAGTCTGCATTAGGTGGCATCGCAGGAGCCTTTAGATTCTGAAGTCCATGATTCTCTCCTCTGCAGGATCTAATAAACCTATCGCCATCAGGAAACCTTCCCTAATTTCTCCCACACTGATCTGTCCCTGCTCTGCCATCTACAACTCAGATGATCCTGGTCAGCCAATGGAGTCATAGACTAGTCTTTGTCTAGTGTTACAGGTATGTACCTCTTAGACACAGTGAGAAAGAGGAAATTAACCCCTCAAAAACACATTAACACCTCATCATCTGGGATTATAACCTATGACTACAGTAACTGTGCTGGGGTGACAGGCAAAGCAAATCCTCTCTCTCTTATATCAGCAGAGGAAGTATAACATTACTTTGTCCTGTTCCCTTCTCTATAGCTTAGAATGTATCACAGATGATGTGTGAATGTGTTTCCAAAGGGGTAACACCAAAGGCTTAAATTCTTTTACCAACTATAAATATTTCTCTCTGATCTGCCATTTATTTGGTTCTCTGAAGGAAAAGCTAAGTGATTTTATCTCTTATCTATACCGAGAGAGAGACCGTGACCTTTAATGACATGAACAGCCATAAGGAGGAGGAATATAAGATTGAATGAGACCTGGAGTACGTGTGTGAAAGAAGCTGAGCTTGAACAGACAGATGATTCTGATTAGAGACACCTGGATGGAGTCATGAAAATTAGATACCTCTAGAAATGGGTCTTCCTCTTCAGCAGCCCCCTCACCTTCTCCCAATTCCCTCTTTATAGAGCTCCAAGGGAGAAGGGGATGACATGGTCTGAGCAGCCTCCCACAAACCCTCTTTTACTAATCTGGGCAGGCAGAGGGACTAGAAGAGTCTGTGGGACAAACCTTGTTTGGATCATAGAGGCCAATCCAGATGGGAGTTCTGCTGCCTCCACTCTCAGCCACCAGAGAGGCCACAAAGGAAGCTTCGGCTTCATTCATCAGGGAGACCAGATGGCCTGAAGTCTGGCTCTGACAGTCCACCTGTACAGGAAGAGAGAAGAGGGCTTTCCTGAAAAAGAGTGGAGTAAGGAGACAAGACAGATTGCATTTTCAGGGACCTGGGGAGAATGAAGGGCTTGGAGAAGAGAAAATAGAGAAACAAGAATTTGGAACCTTTCTGAAGACAAAGGAAGGGCTCATCATCCATGACTAAGCCTCATGGGGCATTTTGATAAAAAATTCCAACATCCCCATCCCTACTCGGAGATTCTTCCCCGCAACTAACCTCAGCAGCCTCCCAGGTCTGTGTCATACTGAACAAGCCATAGCAGTAGGAGCCAAATATTTTGGACCCTTCAGGACAAGACCGACGAAAAGAGGCAGCAGCAGCAGCAGCAGGGGCATCCTCACCTGAAAGAAGGATGGGAAGGGAAAAGATAGCAGGGAACCTGGGGCTACTGCTCTCTTGAATTTCTGAATGTCCCTTTCCCATGTTCCTTGTACCTCACCATCTCCAGCATCATAACCTCTTCACTTTTCCCTTTGGGTATACTCCCCCTCTACCTCTCCACATACATGCAGGGCTGTCCCCAAGCACATCTGAGAAGTCAGGGAGGATGGACAAGAAGTACTCACCATGTGCCAGGCCTGTGAGCAGCAGGCAGGCCAATAGCATCCCTGAGAAGCTGGAGGCCATCACTAGGGACAGCATTGCCTCAGAATCTAAAGGGACAGAAAGCCCAGACACTAAGGTACCGAGTACCTCAGTCTGGAGGAAAGTTCAGGGATGGGATCAGGAAAGAGGGAAAGGATAAAAGACCCTTTGTGCTCCCCTCCCTCTCCCTCCAGACCTGGAGGCAGTTTCTCATGATATCTCCTTCTCCCCTTCCCCAGGTCTATGGGAACCTGGGGGCTCTGGGAACAGGTAAGCTGATGGATGGCAGGTGTGAAGTTCAGGGGCCCCTCCATCACAATTTTAGGAAGGCCATATGCCAACCCTCCTCCCAAAGACAGCTCCCTCCCTCCTCCACTCAGAGAGAGGCATAGTGTCTGTGATCCCAGGTGACCCTTCTTCCTCAGGTCCTCCACTTACCTGTCTGGCAGGACTGTGGGGTGGTGTGTCTGAGCAGGCAGTGACAAGACCTTTATAGGTTGAGTTTCAAAGGGAAGTGACATGAGCAGGAATGAAAATTAGCTGACAAGGAGCTGAGAAATGTGGAAGGAGGGGGAAAATAGTATTTTGAGGTCAGAGTACATGTGCTGATATGATAAAGGGTGATTCCTGGCATCTGTGTGGTCTTTTCCAAGCAGCAGAGAGATACTGGTAATGGCTTCTTCCTAAGACATAGGGACAAAGGTTTGTCCTGGGAGGGGCATAGGGTGAGTTCCTTTCCTGGAGGATTCCTGCTACCCATTTCTCTAATGCTGTGAATGGACCCAAGGGCAAATCTCCTTTCATCAAGACCTTGGTTGGGGTTGTGGGGGAAGTGTTACAGAATCCTAGAATCTAATTGGAACAACTTCCTGGAGTCTAGAGGAGCCAAGCTAATGGAATGGAGGTTCAAAGATTAATTGATCCCAATTCTCTCTGTATATTCATTCCTGGAATCATTTAGTGCAGGAGGGAAAGTCAGAGGGCTGTAAATCCCCTCACTGTTCCCCAGTGACTAAGGACACATATTAATTTAATTTTTTTCTTACACATTTCATATTTCTTGATATCTTTGCTTCTCATCACCTTCATTTCTAAATATGTCTCTCCCTTTACCTCTCCTTTTTGAGAAAAGGGAAAAAGATGTAACCCTAGCCCCATAGCCCATTGGTTTGGGACTTTTCATTCATTGGTGGAGATGAAGGACATGCCTGGTGTGAAAGGTATTGGAAAGACTAGGAGAGGGAAGAGTTCCAAGTTTTCTGAATCTTCTAGAATTCTCTTCAAGCCTTGGATTCCTCAAAAGGCTTCAGGCTTCCAGCTTCAAGAGGAAAGATGGAGGAGTCCAACCCCACTTCAGCTTGCTGAAGGAAAAGACCCTTAGAACACAGGAGAGCAACCAGCAGTCTCCATCAGATTAAAGATTAACCAAAGATTAACCAAAATGTCAACTGTCAGCACATTTGATCCATAGTCCTCTACCACTGCAAAGAAAATGTTGCATTTTTCTCAACTCCTATTTTGGGGACAAACCTACTTATTACAATGACACAATGCTGGGTTTGTTTTTTGGTATTCTTCCTTCATTTACAAAGTTATACTCATTGTTGTCTATTGTTTCTCTGGTTCTGATTTCTCCTCTCTGTACCAGTTCATAAAAGTTTTCCAATGTTTCTTTGACCTATTTATATGCACCTTCTGCCCGAAGTTCATATTAACTATTATTATTATGTGCCAGGCACTGTGCTGAGCATTTTGCAAATATTATCTCATTTGATCCTCACAGCAACCCTAGAAAGTAGATGCAATTAGTGGAAACTGAGGCAGACAGATTTTTAAAAAGTGACTTGCTGAGGGTCACACAGCTAGTAAGTATCGTAAGACAGATTTGAACTCAGGTCTTCCTGTCTCCAAGGCCAGAGCTCTTTCCACTGTACTGCCTAGCTGCTCCAGTTCTGGACCAGAAATAAATGGGAAGAGAGCTGTTTCCCACCGGAAACAATGGAATGGATAGGATCTTATGGGGTTTTGCTCTTGCGGTAGCAGACATAAACTTCTGCTACATTTACCCACCTCATATTCTCTTCCTAAACCTATATAGTTTAGCATTCTTACGGCCTTTACATGGCCTTTTCCCAGTACCTAGGGGCTCTTTTCTCATCATATTTATAGTTCAGAGAGTTGGAAAGAACCTTAAAAGTCATTTATATCTTCTCTCCTCATGTCTGCCTCTTTCTTCAAGATGCAACTCAGATACCACCTCCTACAGGAAGCCTTTCCTGATCCACTAAATTTCTAGTGCCCTCCCTCCTCAGCTAGCTTGTATTTAACTCCTTTGCATTTATTTTCCTTATATTTATTCCATACATGTTTAGATAAAGGTGGAGGTGGACTGAGTAAATTAATCAAATTACTCCAACCTATTTAAAGTAGTTGTCAAGCTGCCAAACTAGGACTATATTTATGAGGTAAGTCTACATCTGAACTGTTTACTAGCTTTGAATAAGGCCTGGACAGTCTAGGTGTTACAGGAAGTCTATTAGGATGGGCTGAGGAACTTGGTCAAACCCCTGGGGTCTACAAAAATCTGGATGTTGATTGGCATTAGAGATTTTGCATGAATGTCTGGTGACAGAGAGCAGAAAAAGCCTTCCCAGGGAAGCAACTACTTTGGGATGAGGGGAGAGGAAGGAAGATGAGGAAGAGATGTTTTAAGCTTCCCCCTAAATTCCTCTTCCTTCTAGGAATAGGACCATTTAAGCATCCTTCTTTCTGTCAGGAGGATTTTAGACTTACCCTCTTCACACTGATATCCTAAATTTTTTTCCCAGGACTGTAGCAGCTGGTAGCAATATTTACATTGGGAGCCTAATATATTCTGGATGCAGAATCAAGGATCTCCAGAGGACTCAGCAGGAAAACATCACCACATCTGAAGGAGAATATGTTGAGGCCAGATCAATGAGTATTTATTTGGAGAAGGGAAAATCAGGATGGTGGAAGGGCTGGAAATCATACCATTTAAATATCACTTAAAGGAAATGGGTTTGTTTACCTTAGACAAGAGATGACTTGGAGGTGCCATGATCACCATCTTCATACATTCATGTTATGTGGAGAAGGAACTAGATTTTTTCTGTGTATAATGTTACAAAGACTCTGGACTCAAACGGACTAGGTCTGATCCTAGGGACCTCACTCCAAAAGTGTCAGGTTCTCTCTCTTTCCAAAATAAAATTTAAACTCAGTTCATGCCAAGGTTTCTTCAAAGGTAAATAACGGAACCCTTCAACTCCAAATGGATCCAATGTACAAAATAGGTTTGGGGCAGGGGGTAGTTTAATTTTATCACATAAAAAAATACACAGATGTTAAGGACACGTAGGAAACATAAGCAGATCCAGAGACATAAAGCACTGAACTAGTCCACAGAAGGCAAGTAAACATGGGGTAGTTTGGGATGAACTTCTCTGTGTGAAGGCCATGGTTTTCTGCTTTTACTAATTAATGTAGCTTAGGTACTACACAGGATAGGTGGGGACTCCTCAAGTTAAGAATGTTGTTCAGTCACATCCAACTCTTTGTGATCCCACGTGGGGTTTTCTGGTAGTGGAGTGGTTTGCCATTTCCTTCTCTAGCTCATTTTATAGATGAGGAAACTGAGACAATAGGATTAAGTAATTTGCCCAAGGTCACACAGTTAGTCAGTGTCTGAGGTTAGATTTGAGCTCATGTAGATTGGTCTTCTGGACCCCAGATCCAGCATTTTATACACTGTACCACTTAGCTGCCTGTAAGTAAAGAGTGCCTAGTAGCTATAGCTACTATACCTGTTGGGTAGAGGCTATCCCAATAGCTGAGGAAGCTAATGCCACTGCCAGAGTCCTCTCTGAATTATTTTGCCAATAGTGAGTCCCGTGACTGTTGGAAAAATATAGTTTTACTTGTAACTTCACTATGACCAGATAACTCTATTTCTTCCAATAAAATGGAAGATCAACAGACCTTACTATTTATTCTATGTTCTAGGTCTCCTAGATTCTCAACATTTCCATGTGAGCTGCTAAAAAGATAAAACATTAAAAAAAATTAATATAATGTTTACTCTGGGCTACAGCCTTTATAATTATTATCTTATTTGAGATAACAATCCTGTGAGATAGGTGCTATTATTATTCTTATTTTACAAATGAGGAAACTGAGACAAATACGGATTAAGTGACTTGCCCAGAGTTGCATAGTTGGATTTGAACTCAGGTCTTCCTGACTCCAGACCTGGTGTACTGTGACATCCCTTAATTGCCTAAGAACACAATTTAAGGACTTCTCAGTCTTGCCTTTGACTCTTCCACTTTAGCATTCGGAATTTCGAGTTCTGCCAACCATTCTGTGCCTAAACTTTGTGTTATCTCCTGCAATTTCATAAGAACATTTTTTCCGTTTGTACCTCCAGTGCTTGGCGGATAGTAAGCACTTAATGAAAAAAGATAAACGTTTCACTCAATCCTTCCAGAGCCTCCAGATCAGCTCCATGAGGCCTTCCTTTTTGTGAGGTATCAGCAGAGTAGAAGGCATCCATCACCACTGAAAAGAGAACCTTGAAGAGGTGCACAATCTCCGGCTTGGAAGCCAGCCACATCTGACGGGTTTGCTTTATTATTGCAATTGCTTTGTTATTCTTTTGGTTATTACTTTGTTAGGGTCATCTTGATATATTGATTTGAATTGCTTCTTATCAGAACAAGGAAAAGTAGATTGTGTTTGCCAAGGAAACTTAGCAATGGGGTCTAGGAAGGGATAATGACAGAGGGTCCTGATAGAATTTGATGAGGTTGAGCTGGTTCCTGATCATGGAAATCATAGCCATAAATTGGGAAATTGGAGTAGGTATTCTGTTAGGAATATTCTTTGGTTGAGGTCTGCATTTAAAAAAATCGTTTGGGTTACTAATTACATCTGATCTGGGACCATAAATTGGATCCCACTCTGCTGGTTGCTATAAGCTAATTGATAGGGACTGGGCCTGTCCCTAGTGAGTTAGTGAATAATGATTTAATAAGTACCTACTATGTGCCAGGTATTCTGCTAAAGAAGCTCACAATCTACTCTCCTATAATCTACCTCCTTGGTGTTGCTCTCAGAGACAAATACAGACTGTCCCTTGATGAAGCCATGAGGTTCGTGGGTGATTATGAATATAGCAATGTTCTGCTGCTGCCAGCTGACTTGCCTGGAGCTAATGACCCAGACTGTGAGAAGCTGGCAGTGGCACTTGCTCCCAGCGGTTGTACCAAAGATACCATGCTCAGTGTCCAATCGAAATCAGATGTGGGACAGGTATTTTATTCCCATACATGCAATCCAGTCTATCCCTTTTTGGAATATCAACTTCTTGAGGACAGAGCCTGTGTTACTTTTGTCACGCAGACACACACACATGCACACACAGATACAAATACACACAAACATATGCACACACTCAGATACAGACATATGCACACATGGACATAGATACAACACAGAAACAGATGCACACACAGATGCAGACACATGCATGACATAGATATACACCTGCATACATATAGATAGACCCACAGATACAGACATACATAAACACATACACACCCACAGATGTAGATACACACATGCACACAGAGAGATACAGATACATGCACACCGATATACATGCATGTATACCACATGCATATATCCACATGCATGTATACATGCATATACGCATGCGTATGCACACATAGATAGACACACAGATACAGACACACATGCATGCACACACACGTACGTGTGCCTCTCAATAAGGGCGGAGATTTAGTTGAATTTTTTGCAAGTTTGAGGTCAAGTGTATTTTGAGGTTAGGACATATAGGTAACAGGCAAGTTTTGTTTACTTTGTGAATACTGCACCACTCCATTGTGAATGTTGTACTGCTCCACGTAGCGCACTATATATGTTAGGTAAGTAAAATTTATATGAAATTGCCTCTCCCCTTTCTTCTTTCTGTGATGATAACTAATAGCTAACATTCATGTAGCGCGTAATATGTGCCAAGCACTGTGCTAAGTGCTTTACACTGATTATCACATTTGATCCTTACAACATCATAGGGAGGTAAGCGCTGTTATTGTTCCCATTTTACAGAAGAGGCAACTGAGGGAAACTGAAATTGAAGTAACTTGCCCAACATCACACAGTTAGTGAGTGTCCAGAGACTGGATTTGAACAGAGTTCTTCCTGATTTAATCACCCCTAACCTATGTTATCCAGGAGTAATAATATCCAGAATTTCTCAGAGCTAGTAATGAAATTTGGGACATACCCTTTGAGAACCATGGCTATCATAATCCCTGACATTTGTATATCGGTTTAAAGCACTTTATAAGTATTCTCTTGTCTGAGCCTTATAACAATCCTGTGGCGTACAGCTATTATTGCCCTCATTTTCTGGAGGAGGAGACTGAGGTTCAGAGCAGAAGACAAGTGATTTGGGCACACAACTAACAAGTGTCAGAATTGGAACTCAGGCTTTCCCACATCTAAGTTCTGTACTGTAGCCTCTCTGCCTCTGGAGGAGAGAGTGAGGCCGATAACCTTGCCAGCCTCTGCCTCACTTAAATCCAAATTCACTCACCATTGGGAAGTCATTGGTCCTATTCAAGAATGAAGGACAATTGTTAAAGTCTTATTGATACCTTTTGTGCTTTGCACCATAGACATTAACTGATATCTCCTTTCTGTACAGTGCTCTTCTTTGTCACAAAGAAAAATAATGCTGAGGCAACTGGATTAAGTGACTTGTCCAGGGTTCTATAGCTGGATTTCAACTCTGGTCTTCCTGACTCCAAACCCAGTTTTCTGTGCACTGTGGTGACAAAATAAAAGGCATCAAAAATGTCTAACAGAGTATATAACATTTACTACCTATAAGACCTTGCCCTATAAAGACACACCTTTCTAAAGGGAAGAAGGAAATGTGCTTTCTTTTCTGTGAGAGGGAATATTTAGCTGCTATTTTTTCACTCACCTTGAAACCCCTAAGCATGTTCTTGATGTATCATCTATTGGATTCTTGCTGTCTCTTAGTCACATTAACAGTGATCCCTTCCAACATGGTCTCTTGCATAGAAGACAAGTCCCTAAAAGTTCTGAGTGAAACAGAACTCGTTTTGCACAGGAGACAACCATGACCCTGGATCCTTTGTTCTGATCTTGTAGACTCAGACTGGACATTATGCTGTATCATTTCTGCCTTCCTTGTATTAGTCCATTTCCCACTTTTTCTCCCCTGGGCCGCTATGTCTCTCCTTCTCTCACTCAAAACAAAGTCAAGTGCAAGTCATGTCATCATTTCTCTGATGTCATGGTCTTTTTCGAAGGATGAACACAACAACATCTAAGACAAGCACATGACTCTTTGTAGGTTTCCTGGATAACTCCATGGTCAATTCAAGTTCATTCTCCTTAGATAAGATGATGAACTTTCTGAGCAGCCACATCCTCAGTCTCCTCCCCACCCCATCTGTCTCTGTCACCTCCCTATCTCTGTTTCTAGATTCCTGTCATTGTCCTTGAAAAATCATTTTGTGCAATGACACAAGGAACCTAAGCATCAGTTCCCCTCAAGAACTGATAACTTAAAGGTGTAGTCTGACAGTAACTTCAATAAAACAGACATTTATTCTTATCAAGATCCACTTCCTTTCTCCCCACTCTTATCTAAAGGAGATAAGATGGACTTCAGAGCTCAGAATTTGCTAGATCAGCAAGAGCAAAAATCACAATGTCACAGAATCTCAGCTTTGGGAAGGACTTCAGAGAACATCTATTCAAAATTCATGCCTGATGGAGAACACATTATAGGTCATATTCAGCACTTAGCACAGTACCTGGCACACAGTAGGTGATTCATAAATGTGTATTGAAAGATGACAGAGTAGAAAGGCAAACCTACTCTAGCTCTCCCCCCATAGCCCATAAAATATCTGTAAAAATGACTCTAAACAAAATCTAGAGAAGCAGAAGCCACAAAACAACAGAGTGAAAGAGATTTTCAGCCCAACATAGCCTGAAAGGCTGACAGGAAAGGTCAATTGCACCGGGTTCAAAACTGAGGGCAGCCTAGCCTTGGCCACATGGCATGGCACAGACAGGACTGAAGTAGGCTTTGGGGCATGCAATTACAGGTAGCAGCTGCGGTTCCTAGATTTCTTAACTCACAAATGCAAAAGACAACTTCAAAAGTCAGTAAGAAAGTTCTTCCACCTGGGTGAGAAGAGAGCAGGGTCCAGGCCCAGCCCCAACCCCAGGGTGGCAGCAGCCACTATAGCAGCAGCATCCATTTTTGGAGCCCTTGGTCTAAAGACCCTTGGCTGATCTAGGTCTAAGTCCTGAGTGATGGTGGTGGGGTGAAGAAGAGTACTGGTATGGTGGAGTTGGTGGTGACTGTGAAGAGGGAATCTTACTTGTAGATCCTGGACAGAAAAGAGTGCTTTTGGTTGTTCACAGACAAGAGCTCAGATCAGGAGAGGAGTAAACTCCTCTCTCTTGATTGTGCCACCTTGGAGAAACTAAGAACTTACAGGTCCCTAGATTATACCCTCCATTTGAGAAAGAAATCAAAAGTCAAGTAACTTACTGGGAAAATGCCCTGAAAAGGGGAAAAAATAAGACTATAGAAGGCTACTTTCTTGGTGAACAGGTATTTTCTTCCATCCTCTCAGGTGAGGAAGAACAAAGCACACCACCAGAGGAAGACATAAAAGTCAAGGCTTCCAAAACCAAAACCTCCAAAATAAGCATGTGATTATCTCAGGCCATGGAAGGTCTCAAAAAGGATTTTGAAAATCAAGTAAGAGAGGTGGAGGAAAAATTGGAAAGAAAAATGAGAGCAGTGCAAGAAAATCTTGAAAAGTGAGTCAACAGCTTGCTAAAGGAGACCCAGAGAAATGCTGAAGAAAATAACATCTTTAAAAATAGACCAACCCAAATGGCAAAAGAAGTCCAAAAAGCCAATGAGGAGAAGAATGCTTTAAAAAGTAGAATGAGCCAAATGAAAAAGAAGGTTCAAAAAACACTGAAGAAAATAGTTCTTTAAGAATTAGAATGGAGCAGATAGAAGCTAATGATTTTTTGAGAAACCAAGAAACTATAAAACAAAACCAAAAGAATGAAAAATTAGAAGAAACTGTGAAGTACTTAATTGGAAAATCAACTCACCTGAAAAATAGATCCAGGAGAGATAATTTTAAAATTATTAATCTACCTGAAAACCATGATCAAAAAAAAGAGCCTAGACATCATCTTCCAAGAAATTATCAAGGAAAACTTCCCTGTTATTCTAGAACCAGAGGGTAAAATAGAAATGGAAAGAATTCATTGATCAACTCCTGAAAGAGATCCCAAAAGGACAAATCCTAGGAATATTGTAGTCAAACTCCACAGTTCTCAGGTCAAGGAGAAAATATTACAAGCAGCCAGAAAGAAATAATTCAAATATTGTTGAAAAACAATCAGGATAACACAGAATTTAGCAGCTTCTACACTAAGGGATCAGAGGGCTTGGAATATGATATTCCAGAGGTCAAAGGAGATAGGATTAAAATCAAGAATGACCTACCCAGAAAAACTGAGTATAATACTTCAGGGGAAAAAGTGGAATTTCAATGCAATAGAGGACTTTCAAGCATTCTTGTTGAAAAGACCAGAACTGAATAAAAACTTGACTTTCAAGTACAAGAATCAAGAGAAACATGAAAAGGTAAACAGAAAAGAGAAACCTTAAGGAACTTGTTAAAGTTCAATTGTTTACATTCCTACATGGAAAGACGTTATTTCTAACTCATGAGTCCTTTTTCAGGATTAGGGTAGTTATGTGTGTGTGTGTGTAAGTGTGTGTATGTGTGTATTATATATGTGTAACTGTGTGTATGTATGTGGGTGTATTTGTGTATGTATACATATATGTGCATATATATGTATATATACACACATAGACAGAGGGCACAGGATGAGGTGAATATGAAGGGAGAATACCTAAAAAAATAAAATTTACTATTGAATGGAATGTACTAGGAGTAAGAGAAAGGGAGAGGTAGAATGTAGCAAATCATCTCACATACAAGAGAGTAGAAAGAGCTTCTACAATGAAGGGGAAAAAGGGGGAGATGAAAGAAAATAACTTGAGTCTTACTCTCAGGGATTTGGCTTAAGGAGGGAATAACACACACTCACTTGGATATGGAAGTCTATTTTACCCTGCAGGAAGGCAAGGGGAAAAGGGATAAGAAAAGGAAGATAATAGAAGGGACTGCAAATTGAGGGAAGAGATAATCAGAAGCAAACACTATTGTGGGAGGACAGGTCAAGGAAGAGAATGGAATAAATGAAGGGCAGGATAGGACAAAGGGAAATGTGGTTAATCTTTTAAAACATAAATATTACGGAATCACTTTGCATTGCTACACATGCATGACCTATATTGAACTACTTGTTCTCTAAATGAGGGTGGGTGGGGAAGGAGGGAGACAATGTGGAACTCAAAGCTTTAAGAATGAATGTTAAAAATTGTTTTAGCATGCAACTGGAAATTAAGCTGTGCAGACAATGGAGTATAGAAATCTATTTTGACCTACAGGAAAATAGAGGAGAAGGGGGATGGAACAATTGTGGGTAGTGGAAGGGAGGACAGAATGGAGGAAGGGATGGATGAAGTGCATTCTGTCCTGGGGTGGGGGAATGTTGAGAGATGAGGAGAAAATTTTGAATTCAAATTCTTGTGGAAGTGAATTTTAAGAACCAAAAAACAAATAAGTTATATATTTTCAAAAAAAATGTGTATTGATTGATTGATGATTCATATTGTGCTGGGAGATGTTCAATGATTAATAGCCTATTATGCTCTGGTAGTGTATTTTTTTACCCCAGGATATCTCATGTTTTCTGGACATCAAGTCTAAATTCATCCATTTGCCCCCTCCATCCACTGCTCCAGGTTCTGTCTTCTGAGGACAAATACTTCAAATTTAACCCATCAAATACTTGAAAACAAGTGCTATTTCCCAACTAAGTCTTCTCTTCTTCAGGTTCAACATTGCTAGTTCCTTCAGCTAGTCCTTTTATGGTAAATTCTTGAGCACCCTAGCTACTCTGATAGACCTTTGGGTCTTCTACAACTTATCAATGTCTTCCCAAAATATGACCCCCCAGGAATTGAATGCATTACTACAGATTATGACAAGGACAGAAGGCAGTTGGACTATCACCTCCCTATTCCGAGATTCTACACTTATCCTTTTCATTAATTTATTTTGAGCTTAAATATTAAAACTTCGATACAAAATAAAAGAAAAAAAGCATTGCTACATCCACAGCAGGACATGAGAGAATTTAAAATATACAGCAATAAATTTCCACTTCAAGAGAGCCTGTGTAATGAATACTACACATTGGGTTCAGAGCTGTCCAGTTTTTGTTTTCTTCCTTGTGAGTTTTCTTTTATTCTCTGCTGTGCACTTTTCACTTTGTTCTTTCTCCTCTTCCTCCCTCTTCTCTCCTAAGAGGGCTCCAATGAAGCATTGACATACACATACACACACACATGCACAAATATATGTGTGTACGTATATATATATACACACATATACATAAATATGTCATATATATACACATCATACACTCATATACACACATACACATATATACTCAGATATCTGTAGTTATATTAGTATGTAGAAACATATTTTCATATGCATCTATGTAAGACCTCTGTTTCTCTGAGGGTAGGTAGCATCTTGCTTCATAGGTTCAAGTCTTTCTTTGTTTTTCTAATTCACCAATTCATCATTTCCTTTACCTCAGCAATATCCTAACCTTATACCCTGTAGTTATTTTAAATAGTCTAAAACAATATTAATATGACTGACAGTAATTTCCTGATTTTTCTCTTTTGATTAAATTTATGTTAGCTGTAACTTTGTCTGAGATCATGATTACTACACCTGCTTTTTTCCTAATGAATTCGACTCCTGATCTTTATTTTCTGTTTCTATGTATCTCTTATAACTTTCAGCTTCTCTACTTCACTTCTACCTGATACCTTGCCCTCCTATTATTTAACCTACCACCAAATCCTCCCTTATCCTCTCTCCAACCTAAAATCCATCCCTTATCATCTCCCCTTCCCTATACCCTTAATTTTTTATTTATTTCTGAATTTAGAAGACTTTTATACTCTTCTAGATATATATGCGTTGTTCCCTCTTTAACCCATTCCCTATGAGAGCTGGGTTCCAAAACTACCAGCCGTTCTCCCCCATCTATTTCCTCCATGTCAGTTCTTCCTCTTGCATCTCATTTATATAAGATGATTATTCTTTTTACCTTTTCTTGGCTAATTTACTTTTTAGTATCACATCATACTCAGCTCTATCTCAATCTTTCTTTCAAACTACCCAATTACTAATAGTAATCTTAGATGTATAATTCACATTTCCTCATGTAAAAAGTAGTTTGTCCTCATTGAGTCTCTTGTAATTAGTCTTTGATATTTACCTTATATTTCTCTTGGTTCTCATATGTCAAAATTTCTTTTGATTTCAGGTCTTTTTTCAAGAAGATCCTGAAAGTCTGGCCATCCGTTGAGTTTCCATTTTTCGGGGGTTCAGAATTACGCTTAGCTTTGCTGGCTGTGATATTTTTGGCCACAACCCCAGTTCTTTTGCTGTTCAATACATAGTGTTCCAAGACGTGCAGTATGCTAGGTCTTGTGTGATCCTAACTGTGGTTCTGCCATAATTTAAATTGTGTTTTTCTTATTGCTCATAATATTTTTCTCCTTAAGCTCAGGGTTTCAGAACCTAGCTATAATGTTCCTGTAGCTTTTCCTCATAGGTGGATATTTTCTATTTTTACTTTCCCCTCTTCTTCTAAAATTTCAGAACAATTTTCTTTAATTATTTCTTGTATTGTTATATCAAGATTCTTTTTTGATCATGGTTTTCAGGTAGTCTGATTATTCTTATGTATTCTTTTCTTGATTTGTTCTCCAGATCAGTTTTTCTTATGAAATGTTTCATTTTCTCTTCTATTTTTTCATTCTTCATATTTTGTTTTGTTATTACTTAGTCTCATAACTTTGTTTGCTTCCTCTTGACAATTCTAATTTTCAAGGAATTGTTTTCTTCCTTAAAGTTTTGGGTCTCTTTTTCTAGTTGGTTGACTTTCTTTTCATAATCTTGTTTTTCTTGGATTGTTTTTATTTCTTTAAAATTTTTCCTCAGTTTCTCTCATGGTTTTAAAAGTTTTTAAAGTTCTTCTATGAATTCTTTTTGGGTGAGTTACCATTTGACCTTACTCTTTGGGGTGGCAGAGATATTTTTGCTTTCATGTCCTCCTCTGAAGATGATTACCAGTCTTCTCTATTCCATGGTAACTTTCTGTGGTTGGTTGTTTCTCCTTTACTAGCTCATTTTTAAAGTTTATTTATAGCAAATTACTATGATCACTTCTAGTCCTGGGGTTAGGGGGATGGTGCCTCTGACCTCAAGTCCTCCCTCAGTTCTCCCCTCTGGCTTGAAACTGAAACCAAGAACTCTATCCTCCTGTAAGTATCCACAGTCAGCAGTTTTCCCATCCCACTGCTTCTGCACTCACTGGTGTCTGCTAGTTCCTTCTTGCCCAGGTCCACATCTTGGCAGCATATCTGGGTCTGGAATCCCTTGTCAGCAGAGGTTCCTTCAATCTTCCTCCACTCAGACACCCAACTCCCCACACTAGCTGGGAGACAATAATTCCTGTGGTTGGGATCAAGGCTACCTTCTAACCCAGCTAGCCTCAGGGCTCACCACTTGCTATTTCCAAGGAAGTAGTCTGGAGATGTTTACACTTTACAAGAACCAAATCTCAGATCTTCTCCCATTGTCCCAGAAGATCTGCCCCAGTTCTTTTTTATTTTTACCACCCTATCTTCATCTTGAGGTGCTATTTTGTCTTATTTGAGGAGGAAATCTGGAGAGCTTGAAATTTTCTGACCTACTCCACCACCTTCCCAGAATCCTCTCCTTTAGTTTTCTTAATGAAACCTAAGATTACACTAGCTTTTTTTGCTTCCATATCATACTTATGGACTTACACTAAGTTATCAGCACACTGAGACCCCAAGATTTTTTCAGACTAGTTGGGATCATGCAATACACCTTTCCTGTCTTGTACTTGTGACATTGACTTTTTGGTCCCATGTAAAACTTGCATGTATCTCTATTAAATTTCAATTTGAGAATTGGGGTTCCTCCTTATACTCCTTTGGTAAGCTTATCTGTTGGTTAGACCTCTTATAGAACAGAGATGGGGAAAATCTCTGATTCACTCAGCAAAGTAGAGATGGCCAGGTCAAATCAGAAGAGCTCAGATACTGCTTCTGTGAAAGAAATAGTGTTACTATGATTTTCATTTTACGATTCAACCGATCACCACCATAGGTAGCTAGGATGCACAGTGAATAGAGTTCTAGATTCAAAGTCAAGAAGACCTGAGTTCAAGTCAGGCACTTACTAGCTGTATGGCATTGGGCAAGTGCCTCACGTGGTCTGTTTTCTCACTTGTATCATTAATGAACATAATAGCATTTTCTACCTTAGGGTATTGTTGTGAAGATCAACTGAGGTAACTTCTCTCAAGTGCTTTGCAAATCTTAAAGTGCCATATAAATGTTTGTTGTTACTACTACTATTATACAACTAAGTAGTAGGGCAGTTAGAGGGTATCATAGTGCACAGAACCCTGGACTTAGAGTCAGGAAGACTTGAGTTCAAACCTAACCTCCCAACTTTGTGATCCTGGGTAAGTCACTTCACCCTATTTGCCTCAGTTTCCTCATATATAACATGGGGATAATAGTAGCAGCTACTTCTCAAAGTTATTGTGAGAATCAAATGAGATAATAATTGTAAAGGGCTTAGCACAGTGCTTGGCACATAGTAGGCACTATATAAATGTTAGCAATGATCATTATTTCTATTATTGCAATTTCTCTTTTCATTATTATTTACTACTGCACAGTAATTTTATTACTATATTCTCTCCCTCTCTCTCTGTCTCTCTGTCTCTGTTTCTTTTTCTCTTTCTTTCATAAGAGGCAGCTATGTGGATCAGTGGATAGAGTGCTGGAAGACCTAAGTTCAAATCTGACTTCAGATACTCATGGCCATGTGACACTGAGCAAGTCACTCAACCTTTGTTTGCCCCTATCCATAGGGGAAGGAAATGGCAAATCACTCCAGTATCTTTGCCAGGAAAACCATATAGACAATTCCATGGGGGTCACAAAGAGTCAGACACCATTGAACAACCACATACATATACATACACATACAGTGTGTATGTGTCTGTGTATATACACATGTATATGTGTGTATACATATTAGAATATATTACATATAATTATTAATATATTATTAAATATTAATTTGACATATAATTATATTCTGTATAATTAGAAATTATTACTATATTTTACATGTGCTCTTTAAAACAAAAGCAAACAATTATTCATTTCTAGAATCATTACCATTACTATTTTTATTACTGCTGCCAGATCATGTTAACTTCTGGGGATACAACAATATTCTTTAACCTTAGGAGACTTGTATTCTATCTGGGAAATAGCATTCCTATTTCAGTGCATACAGGTTAGATACAAAGTGATGGGGGTGGGGAAGTTAGCATAGCATAATGGGATAGGAATAAGGAAAAGCTTCATGAAGAAGGTGATGGGAGCTGAGTCTTGGAGGAAGTGAAGGGTTCTAAGAATCTAGGATTCTAAGAAGGCATCATCACTTTCTGGACACACAAGACCATTAGGGCAAGGGAAGAAAACAGGTGGAAAGTGAAGAATTGCCCTCAAGGAAGAGTAAAAAAGGTTAGACTGGATGTGCAATTAGGCGAGAAAGGGAGATTGGGCCTGGGGTCAGAAGGGCTTGAAATGAAAAAAAAATTTGATGCTAGAGACCCTAGGAAATCATTAGAGTTTATTCCATAGGGGAAATGTATGACCTACACTTTAGGAAATAACTTTGGCAACTGTGTGGAGAATGGGGTGGAGTGTGACAAGAATTTGTTGTAATAATAGAACTGTGCCCAAAGGGCTTTAAGACTGTGCATACTCTTTGACCCAGCAATACCACTACTAGATACATATCAAGGAAAAAGGGAAGGAACCTATGTACACAAAAATATTTGTAGCAGCACTTTTTGTGGTGGCAAAAATTGGGGATGCCCATCAATTGGAGAATGTTTGAACAAGTTGTGGCATATTATTGTGATGGAGTACTAATGTACTGAGGGAAATGATAAATGATAAATTTCAGAAAGCTGTGATAAGACTTATAGGAATTGATGCAAAATAAAGTGGGAAGAACCAAATCATTGTGCACAGTAACAGCAATGTTCTTGGCTAGTCCGATCAATACAATGATCTAATTCAATTCCAAAGGACCCATGATGAAAATTGCTTTCCTCCTCCAGAGAGAGAACTGATGAACTCTGAATGCAAATTGAAGTATAATTTTAAATTTTTCTTTATTCTTCTTGCTTTCTTGGAAATAAAACTAATATGGATATATCTTATGGCTTGCCTTCTCAGTGGGTGGGGGGAGGAGATGGGAGGGAGAGAAGAGAACTTGGGACTCAAAATTTAAAAAGAAAAGAATATTAAAAATAAACAAATGAATGGTAGTCTAAAAATAAACAAATGAATGAAGAAATGGTTGAATGAATGAATGAATGAATGAATGAATGAAAACTTTTCCTTATCACCCAGGCTCTAGCTGACCTTTTGGAGCTCGTTGCACATTATCATTCTTTATGCAAAGTGTGTCATTATTTCTAGTCATACTGTCCATTTGGATGTTCCTTGTATACAACCCTCTATCTCCCACCATTCTGCCTTTGAATAGGCTGGTCTCCCTTTCCCATGCCTAGAATGCTTTCCCTCCTTGCCTTTGTATTTCAGTGTCCCCAGTGTTCATCCAAGCTCAACTGCCAGCTCCCATAAGAAACCCATCTAGATACCTCTCCTCATCCCAGAAACTGCTTTATATTAAGATGTATGTGAATGTATAAAAAAACACATATGAAATCTGTATGTATATGTATTTACCTTTCTGTACATTGTTACTCTCCCTCAGTAGAATGTAGGGAATGACAGGAATTTTTTTTATATGCCCAGTGCCTAACACATAGCAAACACTCAATGAATACTTAGTGAATGTATAAATCAATGGATTTCAGTGAACTGCCAACTATATCACCTTTTGATCTCTCCCTTTGTGGTTTGCTCCATTTCCCTCCCATTAGTCTAGAAATTGCTACAAGTTACCCAATATATCCAAGGGAGACAGCTGGTTAGTACAGTGGATAGAGTGCTGGACTTGTAATTAGGAAGCCCTGAGCTTTAACCCAGTCTCAGATACTAACTAGCTGTGTGACCCTGAGCAAGTCACCTAACTACTGTTTGCCTAAATTTCCCCAACTGTGAGAAGGGGATGATAATAGTACCTACCTCACAGGGCTGTTGTGAGACTCAAATGAGGTGATATTTGTAAAAAGTCCTTAACACAGTGCTTGGCATATAATAATGTTGTGTAAATGTTCACTATCATCTGCTTGAACTTCCAGGAGCCAAGACTGCAGAGTGATGGATCAGTGCTCTCCCTCTCCCCTTGTTGACCTTGAAAAACCTAGAGAATATTTCCCCAGGAAAAATCCTGGAATAGTGGGATTAGGTGAAGGGGTAAACAGACTCTTAGCCTATGAGGCTAGGAAAATCACAAAGTGGGGTCCCTCTTGCTGTGGCTGAAGGGGAGAAGTGTAGGACCGAAGCTGTTCCAAACATCCCCACCTCCATATACCAGAAGGAGATCTGGAACCCCAAGAGGATAGAGACCGTAAGCACAAACACCAGGACCCCAGGCATGTCTCAGCATAGCCAGGTGAATTGGGAAGGCACTATCATAGACAGGTTCACCAACCACTGAGCCTACCTGTGCTCTAGCTCAGGAGAGGAGACCTACTGCAGCCAGACCACCTCTCCCCCACACTTCACAGATTGAGCTCCAGGACAACTCTGGGGAAACTCAGAAAGACTTTACTTGGCCTCTGCTTTGGCACACCAGTCAGCTCAGCAATCTAGCTGCAGGTATGCTGCAGCATTCTATCTTCTAGCTGAAAGAATCAGAGGCCACAACACACAAAGCCTCAAGTTCCAAGCACAAGAACCATGGGACAGAGCCCCCTGTGCTCTAGAAGCAGAGATCCATTTAAAAGCCAGGAAAAAGGAAATCATTGTGATCAGGAAGCAAATTAGAAAAGAAAGACCATAGAATCTTACTGTGGGGACAAGGACCAAACCACAAATACAGAAGAGGTCAGTATTGAGACTGTACTCCCATCTGAAACTTCAGAAGGAAATATGAGCTGGTCTGAAGTCCAAAGAGCATTTTGGAAGAGCTCAAGAAGGATTTTAAAAGTCAATTTAGAGAGACAGAAGAAAAGACTGGCCAATGATTTTTAAAATATGAAAAAAGAATTCACTGAAGAGAACAGCTCCTTAAAAAGGAAAATTGGACAAATGGAAAAGAAAGCACAAAACCTAACTGGAGAAAATAACTCCTTAAAAGAAACAATTGGGAAAATGGAAAAGGATATGCAAAAGTTAACTGAAGAAAACTGAAGAAGGTGAAGAAAAATAGATTTCCAAGAAATCTATTAAAAATTAGAATTGGGCAAATAGAAGCTAACAACTCTATAAGACATCAAGAATCAGTCAATCAGAATCTAAAGAACGAAAAAATAGAAGAAAATGTAAAACATCCCTTTGGAAAAACAAGTAACCTGGAAAATAGATCCAGGAGATAAAAATTTGAGAATTATTGGTCTACCAAAAAGTCGTGATGAGAAAAGGAGCCTGGACAATATCATTCAAGAAATCATCAAAAAAAACTGCCCAGAGATCCTAGACTCAGAGGGCAAAATAGTCATCGAAATAATCCAACCATCACCTCCTGAAAGAGATCCCAAACTGAAAACACCAAGGAATATCGTTGCCAAATTCCAGAACTATTGAGCAAAGGAGAAAAGACTTCAAGCAGCCAGAAAGAAATAATTCAAATGTTGAAGGACTACAGTCAGGATCACATAGCACCTTGCATCTTCTACATTAAAAGACTGGAGGGATTGGAATATGATGTTCCATAAGGCAAAGGAACTGAGACTACAACCCAGGATCAATTATTCAGCAAGATTGAGCATATTTCAGGCAAAGAGATGGACATTAATGAAATAAGCGATTTTCAGACTTTTCTGTTGAAAAGGCCTGAGCTCAATAGAAAATTTGATCTTCAAACATGTCTCAAAAGAGGTATAAAAGAATAAATGGAAAAAAACAACTTGTTATTAAAAATGGGCAAACATGCCTATAAGGGAAAATGATACTTAATCTTGATAATTGTATATTTATTATATATATATTATATATAATATACATATACATATAATATACATATTATACATATTTTATATTTATTGTGGTATTTAAAAGGGATATACATAGATAGAAGAAGTGGATATAAATTAAATGACATGATGATAAAAATGTGATTTAAGGGTGTGAAGGAATTTCACAGAAGATGTGAAAAGGAGGCAGAAAAAGGTAAATTACATCACAGTAAGAGGCACTAAAACATATTAAAGTAGAAGGAAAGAACTGAGGGAGATGAGCACTGTTTGTGATTTACTCTCATTTGATGTGGTTCAAGGAGGGAACAACAAATTCAGTTAAGCATAGACATCTAACTAGCTCTATAGGCAATAGCAGGGGAAAGGGGAAAGAAAAGGGAGGGGAGGATAAAAGGGAAGAAAGAAGTAGTAAAGGAAAAGGGAAGGGGGCTGATAGAAGGGAGAGAAGACTGAGGGAGGTGGCCACCAAAAATTAAAACTCAGTTGTGGAGGGGAGGGGAGAAAGGAGAACTAAAAGCATAAATGGGGGGAAATTGGATGGAGGGAAAGACACAGATAGTAAGCATAACTGCTAATGTGAATGAGATGAACTCTCCTATAAAACAGAGGCAGATAGCAGAATGGATTAAAAACCATAATCCAACAATATGTTGCTTACAAGAAACATAAGGTCGGAGTAGAATATGTTATGCTTCAGCTGTTGTAAATAAAGCAGTTGTAGCAATCCTAATCTCAGACATAGCAAAAGCAGAAATAGATCTAATCAAGAGATAAGGAAGGAAATGATATCCTGCTAAAAGGCACCATAGATAATGAAGCAATATCATTACAAAACATATATGCACCAAGTGGTATAGCATCCAGATTCTTAGAGGAGAAGTTAAGGGAGTTACAGGAAGAAACGGACAGAAAAACTATATTAGTGGGGAATCTCAAACTCCCCCTCTCTGACCTTGATAAATCTAACCTCAAAATAAACATGAAAGAAATTAAGAAGGTGAATAAAACTCTGGCTAAGGCAGATATGGTAGATATCTGAAGAAAATTGAATGGGGATAGAAAGGAATATACCTTTTACTCAGACACACATGGCACATATACAAAAAATGACCTTGTACTAGGATATGGAACCATCGCAATCCGGTGCAGAAAGACAGAGATATTCAATGCATTCTTCTCAAATCATAATGCAAATAAAGTATATGTAATCAAAGGCCATGGAAAGATAGACCAAAACTTAATTGGAAACTAAATAATCTAATCCTAAAGAATGAGTGAGTTAAACAACAAATCATAGAAACAATCAACAACTTCATTCAAGAGAATGACAATAATGAGACAACCTACCAAAACTTAAGGGATGTTGCGAATGCAGTTCTTAGGGGAAGTTTTCTATCATTGAATGCCTACATGAATAAAATAGAGAAAGGGGAGATCAATGAATTGGGCATGTAGCTGAAAAAGCTAGAACAAGAAAAAGTCAAAAATCCCCAAATAAATATCAAATTAGAAATACTGGAAACAAAGGACAGATTAATAAAATTGAAATTAAGAAAACTATTGAACTAATAAATAAAACTAAAGTTGGTTTTTTGAAAGAAAACAATAAAATTGATAAACCTTTGGTAAATTTGATTCAAAAAAAAAGAAGAAAACCAAATTACCAATATCAAAATGAAAAGGATGAACTCACTTCCAATGAGGAGGAAATTAAAACAATAATTAGAAATTACTTTGCCCAAATATATGCCCATAAATTTGACAATCTAGGTGAGATGGATGAATATTTAAAAAATATAAACTGCCCAAATTAACAGAAGTTGAATACTTAAATAATCCCATCTCAGCAAAAGAAATTTAATAAGTCATCAGTGAACTTCCTAGAAAAAAATCTCGTGGGTCAAATGGATTTACAAGTGAATTCTATCAAATATTTAAAGAACAGTTAATTCCAATACTATATAGACTATTTGGGAAAATAGATGGAGTTCTACCAAATTCTTTTTATGATACAAATATGGTTCTGATACCTAAATCAGGAAGAGCCAAAACAGAGAAAGAAAATTATAGACCAATTTCTCTAATGAATATTGATTCAAAAATCTTAAATAAGATGTTAGCACAAAGAATATAGCAATTTATCATGTGAATAATACATCATGATCAGGTAGGATTTATACCAGGAATGCAGGGCTGGTTCAATATTAGGAAAACTGTCAGCATTATTGATCATGTCAACAACAAAACTAACAGAAACCACACGATTATCTCAAGAGATGCAGAAAAAGCTTTAGACAAAATACAACACCCATTCGTATTGACAACACTGGAGAGCGCTGGAAGAAATGGAGCCTTCCATAAAATAATAAACTGTCTTCCTAAAACCATCAACAAACATTATACATAATAGGGAGAAGTTAGATGCATTTCCAATAAGATCAGGGGTGAAACAAGGATGTCCATTATCACCAGTGTTATTCAATATGATACTAGAAATGTTAGCTTTGGCAATAAGAGAATAAAAAGAAATTGAAGGAATTACAATATACAAAGAAGAAACTAAGTTATCATTCTTTGCAGATGATATGATGATATACTTAGAGTATGCTTTCAAGTAAAAAAACTACTTGAAATAAAAAACAACTTTTGCAAAGTTGCAGGTTACAAAATAAACTCACAGAAATCATCTGCATTTCTAAAAATTACTAACAAAGCCCAAGAGCAAGAGATAGAAAGAGAAATCCCATTTAAAGTTATGGCAGACACTATAAAATATCTGAGAGTCTATCAGCCAAAACAAACCCAGGAAATATATGAACATAATTGCAAAACACTTTTTGCACAAATAAAGTCAGAACTAAGTAAGTGGAAAAACATCAGTTGCTCATGTGTGAGCCAAGCTAATATAATAGAAATGACAATTCTAAATTAAGTTACTTATTCAGTGCCATATCAATCAAACAACCAGATAATTATTTTCTAGAATTAGAGAAAATATCAAAATTCACCTTGAAGAGCAGAAAGTCCAAAATATCAAGGGAATTAATGAAAGGAAACACTAGGGCACATGGCCTAGCCCTTGTAGATCTCAAATTGTATTATAAAGCAGCAATCGTCAAAATCACTTGGTACTGATTAAGAAGTAAAGGTTTAGATCAGTGGAATAGGTTAAGTACTCAAGACACAGTAGTCAATGAATATAGCAATCTACTGTTTGATAAACCCAAGGACTCCTGCTTCTGGGATAAGAACTCACTGACAAACCTGTTGGTAAAACTGGATAACAGTGTGACGGAAACTGGGCATAGACCAATTCCTTACACCATACACAAGAAAAAGATCCAAATGGATACATGATCTAGGTATAAAGATTAATACTATAAGCAAATTAGGGGAGCAAGGAAAAGTGTATTTGTGAAATTTATGGAGAATAAAGAAATTTTTTTACCAAACAAGAGATAGAAAACATTATGAAGTAAAAAATGGATAATTTTGATTTCATTAAATTGAAAAGTTTTTGCATGAACAAACCCAATGCAACCAAGATTAGAATGGAAGCAGAAATTTCAGGAAAAATTTTTGAAATAATGTTTATGATAAAGGCCTCATTTCTAAAATATATAGAGAACTGAGTCAAATATACAAGAATACAAGTCATTCCCCAGTTGATAAATGGTCAAATGATATGAACAGGCCGTTTTCAGAGAAAGAAATTAAAACTTTCTCTAGTCTTATCGATTAGAGAGATGCAAATAAAAACAGCTCTAAAGTACCACATCACACCTATCAGATCTGCTAACATGACAAAACAGGAAGATGATAAATGTTGGAGAAGATGTGAGAGATTTGTAACACTAATTCACTGTTAGTGGAACTATGAGGTGATCCAACCATTCTGGTGAGCAATTTGGAACTATGCCCAAAGGGCTATGAAAATGTGCACATCCGTTGACCCAGCAATATCAGTTCTAGGATTGTATCCCAAAGAGATCATAGAATTGGGAAAGGGTACCACATGTGCAAAAATATTTATAGCAGCTCTCTTTGTGGTGGTCAAAAACTGGAAATCAAGGGAATGCCCATCAAATGAGGAATGGCTGAACACGTTGTGATATATGAATGTAATGGAATATTATTGTACTATAAGAAATGATGAACAGGAAGACTTCAGAGAGGCCCGGAAAGATTTATGTGAACTGATGCTGAGTGAAAGGAGCAGAACTAGGAGAACTTTGTACACAGCAATAACCACAGTGTGTGAGGAATTTTTCTGGTAGACTTAGTACTTCATTGCAATGCAAGGACTTCAAACATTCCCAATGAACTTTTGAGGCAAAACACTTTCCACATCCAGAGAAAGAACTATGGAATTGGATCGCAGAATCCAATTATGCATTGTTTTGTATTATGCTTTGTTTTGTTTTGTTTTATGGTTTCTCCTATTCATTTTAATTCTTCTATGCAACATGACTAAGGTTAAAATGTATTTAATAGGAATGTATGTGTAGAACCTATAGAAGATTGTATGCCTTCTCAGGGAAGAAGTGGGGAGGGAGGAGGAAAGAGGGAGAAGGAGGGGAAAAATCTAAGATATATGGAAGTGATTATAGAACACTCAAAACAAACAAAATAATTTAATAAAAAATAAATAAGTAAAAGAAGGAAAAAAAGAAAAGAAAAAGAAATTTTTTTTAAAAATGTGCATACCCTTTGACCAAATAACACTTCTAGAAGAGATTGTAAAAATGGGAAAGGGTCCCACATGTACAAAAATTTTTATAGAACCTCTTTTTGGTGGCCAAGAACTGGAAACCAAGGCAATGCCCATCAGTTGGGGAATGGCTGAAGAGGTTGTGGTATATGAAGGTGTGTGTGTTTGTCCTTCAATGCTGAAGAAGACCATGCCATCAGAGAAATAATGACATGACTTGCACTTGACTTTGTTTTGAGTGAGGGAGGGCTGTACAGGTCACCATCCTCACTTCTCCTACAGAGCCATCTGAATCCAGTGACCAGATATTCATCAGGATGACTGAAGATGACCCAGGATGAGGCCATTGGGGTTAAGTGACTTGCCCAAGGTCACACAGCTAGTGAACATCAAGTGTCTGAGGTGAGATTTGAACTCAGGTCCTCCTGACTCCTTCACTGGTGCTCTATCCACTGCACTACCTAACTGCCTCTATATGAAAGTAATGGATGGAATACTATTGTGCTCTAAGAAATGGTGAACAGGAAGACTTCAGAGAGGCCTGGAAGGACCTATATGAACTGATGCTGAGTGAAAGGAACAGAATCAGGAGAACTTTGTACACAGCAAAGACCATGGTGTGTAAGGAATTTTTCTGGTAGACTTAGTACTTCACAGCAATGAAAGGACCTAAAAAATTCCCAATGAATTCTTGAGGCAAAATTCCTTCCACATCCAGAGAAAGAACTATGGAATTGAAATGAAGAATGAAGCAGAATATTTTCTCTTGTGTTATGTTTTGCTTTGGTTTGGTTTTTCTCATGGTTTCTCCCATTCATTTTAACTCTTCTGTGCAACATGACTAAGGTGAAAATGTATTTAATAAGAATGTATGTGTAGAACCAATATAAGATTGCATGCCATCTTGGGGAGGGAGGAGTGAAGCAGGGGGAGAAAATCTAAGACCTATGGAAGTGATTGTAGAAAACTGAAAAGAAATAAATTAAATAAAGAATCCTGCAAAAACCAAAAAAATAAAAATAAAAAATTGTGTTTACATGTATTTGAAGGAAATAAAATATTATTAAAAAACAAAAAATGCTTACTGTCTTCCCTTCTGAAATTCAATTAAAAGCTCACAGGCCCCACTGACTGACTTCCTCCAATGGTTTTATCACTAGCTGAGTGCCTCCAAACCTCACTGAAGGATATTTATTGATGCTATGTCAAGGACATACTTTATAGACGCGTATTATGGAATTAGATAAATGGTAATAAAAGTAGAAATATTACTCAGTTACATGCACCATAGATTCCGTACAGTCTCTGGATCTAGCCACTCCCCAAGGCAGACAATTTTCCTTGACTACATGTTGTTTTTCTCACTGCTTTTCCCAGCCTCAGGACAGGTGCTAATTTGGAAATTTAATTCTATTTGGAGTCTACTAGGAACTTATAAAGCTTTTTTGTTTCATTTATGGACTGGAAATGGAGGAGTTCCCGGAAAGAAAATGATGAAAACCAGGCAATTGCTGGTAAATGTTTAAAAATCAACTTTCCAGGGGGTAAAAATATATGCATAAAACACTTTGAAGTTTAATCTTCATTATTAACAAAATAACAAATCAAAGCCTGATTTGTAGTGTTAGCTAATTTCTGAGGTAAAAATGATCACACTGAAAATTTAACAATCAGCTCTGAAGAGCCAGTTCCAGAATCTCCCTGAAATTCTCTAGGTCTTGAGGAGTTTAAAAGTTGTTCTAGTACTGGACCACTGGGACATTGGAAATTCAACTTTGAGCCCCTGGAAACAACCTCTGGTCTTCAATTATATTCAAGAAGCTTTGATTAAATGCTCCATTCCGAGCACTATGTCAAGGACTGGTGACATGGAGACAAAACTGAAAACAGTCCTTGCCTGGATGGAACTTATATTCTAGTGGAGTGAAATGACAGGTCACAGAGAATTCAATACAAAAATCTGATATGAGGTTCTCTGCTGAGAGCAGGGGAGGAGTAGCTAGCTTGAGAAGAGAAGTCTGGCGTCTCTTGTGCACAAGTGCTCAGTGAAATGAACTGAGTGATTTGAACAGAGGTCTGAAAGGAGACTCAGAGATGGGAAGAGAGCCCAAGGACTCACGTGGTGCCTCTCTCCAAATTCATGAACCTTCCATCCTCCATATCTGAGGAGCCAGAATTCAAAACACTCCAGTGCTTATCACAGTTTCTGGCACATAATAGACACTTTTGTTGTTGTTTTTCAGTCATGTCTGACTCTGTGATCTCAATAGGGGATTTTCCTGTCAAAGGTACTGGACTGGCTTATTTCCTTCTCCAGCTCATTTTACAAATGAAGAAATTGAGGGAAACAGGATAAAGCGATTTGCCCAGAGTCACACAGCTAGTAAATGTCTGAGGTCATATTTGAACTCAGATCTTGCTGACTATAGGCTCAACACTATCCACTGTACCACCTAGTTCTCATTACGACTTAATAAATGTTTGTTGATTAATTGGCTAGAGACCAAAGTTTGGGAGTAAAACCAAGATTTATTCTGATTTTGCAGGACTCTGGACCAAGAAGCTCACAGGTAACCATAAGTAAGGAGAGAAGTAGGGAGAGGACGGGACAGGGAAGAGAGTTGGGAGGAGGGTGGGGAAAAGATTCTCTGGGTCTGTAGAGAGGGTCCTCAGGGACTATGATTGGCTCTGAGGTGGTAGAATCTTGACTTCTTCTGTCTTACCATTTCTCAGCTATGAACTTGCAGATATAGGAAAATTTGTCCTTACATGCAGCATTATTCCATCTAAGGAATCCTAGAAAGAGATGCAGTGGGTCAGACTGGCCAGAGGACAGCTTGCATTTGAGGTTCCACTTTACGATTATCTCAATATCCTTCCTTGGAATCCATGCTATGCCTTACTCCCTACCCCCAATACCCTACAAACCCACAACCACAAAACAGGTTTGTAGCCAGAAGAAGAGAATAGAAGAGATGAGGAGAGGAGATGAGGAAAGGAGAGGAGAGGAGACAAGGAAACAAAAAGATAATCCTATTAGGAATCATGTGCTTAGAAAATTTGGAGGATGGGGGTAGAAAGATGCAGATATTAGATTGCATTTGATTTGGGGTGAAAAGATCTCTCTCTCTCTCTCTCTCTCTCTCTCTCTCTCTCTCTCTCTCTCTCTCTCTCTCTCTCTCTCTCTCTCTCTCTCTCTCTCTCTCCTCCTTACCTGAACCCTGTGTCAGATTAACACAGAAGCCAGAGTTGAAACTTGGAGCATTTCTATCCCAGGCTTGGTAGGTGAGCAGAGCCTTGCTACTCCAGCGCCAACGGTGGTTCTATGGGAAAAGGGCAGTGATTTTATTCACACACACACAAACACACAGGCACACACTTCACTCCATCAGCCCTACTCTGCCAGTCCAGAGCACAAGCCTTGATCCTGCCTCCTCCCTCCCAGGGATCCCTGGAGGTATCAGATTGTCTTGTACTTTTCTCTAAGTCAAAGATTTCATGACTGAGACTTTATTCTCCACAAGTATGGAAGCTGTAGGCTTTTGCTTCTCCTTTCTCCTGAAACAGACAAGCAAATAAACAGAAGGATTTGGCCCATAGTAATTGCCCATTAAATCAGTATTGGCGGAAAAGAATTGGAGAAGTCTGGATGACTTGTATGTGTGGAAACATGTTGGTAATATGGACAAATAGACTGACTGTCTAGGGACTGCCATGCAAGTCAGAGGCCCTAGGAGATCTAAGAATCAGGAAGACCTGAGCTCAAATTCAGCCACAGATACCTCCCGGGTAAGAAACCCTGGGTATGCCATTTAACCTGTCTACCTCAGTTTTCTTGCATATGAAATAGGCATAATAATATACCTTCCAGCGTTATTGTGAGGATCACAGGAGACTATATTTGTAAAGTTCTTAGTACAGTGTCTGGCACATAGTAGATGCTCAAAAATACTCGTTCCCTCCCTTCCCTTTCTCTGATGGGCATACTCCCAATCTTAAATCTGATTCTTTTCACCTACAGTCCCAGAGCTCAAATGGGAGAGGGAGACAGGTTCTGAGTTAGGAATGCAAGGAACAGAAACTTCTTCCCCCTGCTCCTTATCTACACCCTTCTGCAGACAGAGGAGAAAGAAGACAGTGGTCCAACCTTTAATGGGTTGTGGAGGCCTATCCAGATGGGGACCCAGCTGCCCCCATTCTCAGCAATCATGGCGGCCACAAAGGAAGCTTCAGCCTCATTTGTCAGGGATGCCAGGTGGCCCAAGGGCAAATCCTGACACTTCAGCTATAAGGGAGAAGAAAATGCTTTAGCTATTGGTAGTGGAGAGGAGGAAGGAGGATAGAAGCCATCCCTGGGGAGCTTTGGGGAGACTGGATGAGTGGGGCTAAGGTCAGGAAAATTGTAGGATTCATGGTCTGGGGTGCTGTGGGAGGGCAAGCTGCCACCAAACAGAAGAGGTAGGGAGCTACTCATTCTGACCCCATGATTGAATCCCAAGGGACACAGAGATAAGAGATAGATGTCCTCACCCTCCCTTGGAGATCCCTTTTGCCAACCAACCTCTGCAGCATACCAAGTTTCAGGTATATGGAACAAGCCATAGCAGTAGGAGCCGTAGATTTTGGAGCCTTCAGGGCAGGCAGTCCTCAAAGGGACAGCAACAGAAGAGACATCCTCAACTAGGGGAAGTTTGGGAAGGGATTGGATAATGCCAACTTGGGGCTCCAGCCCTCAGAAAACCTAAACTCAATCTCTCCTTTCCTTCTTCTTGGATCCAACATAGCCCCAACATTTGCCCCCCTTTCCTTTTCCCTCTAGCTATCTCTTACCATTCTGAGAGCTGTCCTAAAACATAGTGCTGAAGACAATGAGGAGACCCTGGAGGGAGGGACTCACCTGTTGCTTCAGTGCTTGTCACAGTGCTTTGTGCCTCAGTGCTCGTCACGGTGCTTTGTGCCTCAGTGCTCGTCACGGTGCTTTGTGCCTCAGTGCTCCTCACAGTGCTTTGTGCCTCAGTGCTCCTCACAGTGGTTTGTGCCTCAATGCTCCTTACCATGTTGTTTTGTGCCTCAGTGCTCGTCACAGTGGTTTGTGCCTCAGTGCTCCTTACCATGTTGTTTTGTGCCTCAGTGCTCGTCACAGTGTTTTGTGCCTCAGTGCTCGTCACGGTGCTTTGTGCCTCAGTGCTCGTCACAGTGGTTTGTGCCTCAGTGCTCTTCACCGTGTTGTTTTGTGCCGCAGTGCTCCTCACAGTGCTTTGTGCCTCAGTGCTCGTCACAGTGGTTTGTGCCTCAGTGCTCCTTACCATGTTGTTTTGTGCCTCAGTGCTCGTCACAGTGGTTTGTGCCTCAGTGCTCTTCATCGTGTTGTTTTGTGCCTCAGTGCTCCTCACAGTGCTTTGTGCCTCAGTGCTCATCACAGTGGTTTGTGCCTCAGTGCTCCTTACCATGTTGTTTTGTGCCTCAGTGCTCGTCACAGTGGTTTGTGCCTCAGTGCTCCTTACCATGTTGTTTTGTGCCTCAGTGCTCGTCACAGTGTTTTGTGCCTCAGTGCTCGTCACGGTGCTTTGTGCCTCAGCATTCGTCACAGTGGTTTGTGCCTCAGCGCTCGGCACAGTATTTTGTGCCTCTGTGCTTGCCACAGTGCTTTGTGCCTCAGTGCTCCTCACAGTGTTTTGTGCCTCAGTGCTCATCACAGTGCCTTGTGCCTTAGTGGTCATCACCTTGTAAGTACTAAATAGCTTCTCATCCATTGACTGATGGGTTGATTGTGGCAGGCTTAGTAGCAGCAGAGAAGTGGAGAGCACGCCTAAGAGACTTGGGGGCATCATCCAGGGTAGCACTGTCTCTGAGTCTGAAGGAACAGAGCATATGACTGAGGTACAGGACATCCCTAACGCAGAGATGGGACCAGAGGAAGGAGATTCACAGTTGGGAAGAGCAAAGATCTTTCCAATCTCTCATCTCCTTGCTTTCAGAATTGATTCCAAATCTCTCATGTACCCATCCTCTCCTTCCCAGTACCTAAAGAAATGTGGACACTCTGTGGCTCATTCTGGCATAATTATTCTAGGATAGCTTTGCTGACACACTCCCATAGTAGCTTCCTCTCTGAGGCTAGCATGGCTCATTCCCACCCCCAGCATAAAGAGTGGACTAAGTGATCTGGAGTGATTCCTCCAACCCAAATCCCTCACTTACCTGACTAACAGGGCTGTGATATGGTGTGTTTGACTAGACAGTGACAGATCCTTTATAGAGTTAACTAGAGGAGGAGACAGATATGGGCAGGAATGAAAGGAGGATAGAGGCAAATAAAGTGAGAATAGATAAAAGAGGGTCAGAGTACATGTGAGGGCAAAGGATGGGGTGATGTTGGGCATGAGGAGGATTGTCTTCCAAGTGTTCGGGAGCTGGCACAGGAAATGCCCTCTTCCTGGCACACAAGGTCAAAGGTTTCTGACGAACACATAGTTGGTTCATTCATATGTCCATAAGATAATAGAATTAAAGCTTGAAAATACTTCAAAGTCCATGTAGTCCAACTCCCTCATTTTACATCTGAGAAAACAGAGGACCAAAGCATTGTGTGACTTACCCAAGGCCACAAAGAGAATAAGAGATACAATGTAACGGAGCAGGAGTACTTAACCTGAAGGAGTCCATGAACTTGGGTGGGAAAAAACACATCTTTATTTTTACTAACCTCTAACTGATATTTAGCATTTCCTCGAATTACTTGATAATATTCTGAAGAGTGTATAGGTTTCATCAGATTACCAAAGGGATCCATGCTGGAAAAAAGATACCAGCAGCCCTATTCCAATTGTCCAGGGAGTCAGAGATAGGACAAGAAGAACAAATGTTCCCAGGAAGTAGTGAAGTTCCAAGAAGGGCCTGAAAGGGGAGAAATGAGTCCAGAAAAGAGGTGTTGGCACAGTCCTAAGGGTTGGAGAAGTGGGCATAGAGAATGAAAATGACAGGATTCACCTGATGCCTAAATTCTCTGTATATATTCCTTCCTGAAATCTTTTAGCTAAGAAATATGAGTGCTGAGGTGCTGAATGGCCTTAATGAGTGACCAATATAAAAGAGACATTTTAGTGTAGAGCAGAGTGAACCAGGTGCCTAACATCTAAGTCCACACTGAGAGGAAGGTCATAGGGGAAATCAAGAAGGATACGTGAGACCAATAGGTCCCCACTGCCAGGATCATGGTGGTGACCTCTGTAAACAATTGTGCAAACTCAGAAGAACAGGAAGAAGGCAGCTGTTTGTCTCTCATCTCTCTTGTTCTCTTCTTTCAGCTGATCATCAGTGAATGGTTCCAAATCTATTCTTTTTTTCAAATCAACAAACATTTATTTTTTATTAATGAATTTTTTTGTTTTCAGTTTTCTGCAATCACTTCCATATATCTTAGATTTTTCCCCTTACCTACCCCTCCATTCCCCTCTCCCTCCCTCTTCCCTCCCCAAGATGGCATGCAGTCGTATATAGGTTGTACCCATACATTCTTATTAAATACATTTTCACCTTAGTCATGTTGCATAGAAGAATTAAAATGAATGGGAGAAACCATGAAAACAAAACAAAATATAACAGAAGAGGAAATGATCTGCTTCATTCTGCAATCCAGATCCATAGTTCCTTCTCTGAATGTGGAAGGCATTTTACCTCAAGAGTTCATTGGGAATTTTTTAGGTCCTTACATTGCTGTGAAGTACTAAATCTACCAGAAAAATTCCTCACACACTGTGGTTTTTGCTGTGTACAAAGTTCTCCTGGTTCTGCTCCTTTCACTCAGCATCAGTGCATATAAGTCCTTCCAGGCCTCTCTGAAGTCTTTCTATTCATCATTACTTATAGCACAATAATATTCCATTACATTCACATACCAGAACTTGTTCTGTCATTCCCCAATTGATGGGCTTTCCCTCAATTTCCAGTTCTTGACCACCACAAAGAGAGGTGCTATCAATATTTTTGTACATGTGGGACCCTTTTCCATTTTTATGATCTCTTTGGCATACAGTCCTAGAAGTGATATTGCTAGGTCAAAAAGGGTATACATATTTTGGTAGCCCTTTGGATATAGTAACAAACATTTATTAAGTAAATTCTATGTACAATGTAAGAAGCAATGGAGTATAGTGAAAGGAGACCTTGGGATCAGGAAAACTATGTTTCGAATACAGCCTCTGAGACATAGTAGTAAGTAACTTAGTTTCCCAGACAACTTTCTAAGTCTTTAAGTTGAACAATTGCTAATTTTCATGGATGGAGGATGCTATTCCTCCACAAATTCCCCAAGACGTATGTCTAAATGAACCTCCATGCCCACTATCCCACCTACCCCCAACCCCACTAAAAAAGCACAAGGCATTGTGTTAGATTCTGGGGATACAAATATGAGAAATGACACAGACTTTACCCCCAAATAGCAACAAGTCTAATCAAGGGACTAACACATGTACACAAATATCTATCTAAAATCTTATGACACAACATGGAATAATCAAAGTATGAAAGTGAATCCAAGCAAAGGGCTACAAGAAATTTTAGGAATTTAGAATTAGGAATTTAGAATTTAGGAATTAGAAAATTTAAGAATAATGAGATTGCTCATTTGAGTAACCCGTAAAGTAAAATAAACATCCAAATTCAAGAAGATACATTTAACTTCATAAATATAACTGTGACTTGGTGGGATGAGAACCATAACTGAAATATGACTCTGAGAGTGTGTGTCTTATTCAAAAGAAGTGGAATAGGTAAGAGGGACAGGGTAGTCAACTTTCATTGCATTTTTAAAAAAAATTTTGAATTTTAATTTTATTTATTTATTTTAAGTTTTCAACATTCATTTCCACAAAATTTTGAGTTCCAAATTTTTCCCCATGCCTCTCCTCCCCCTACCCAAAATGCCTTGCATTCTGATTACCCCTTCCACCAATCTGCCCTCCCTTCTAACACGCCTCCCTTCTCTTATTCCCATCTTCTCTCTTGTCCTGTAGGGCAAGATAAATTTCTATATCCCATTACCTGTATTTCTTATTTCCCAGTTGTATGCAAAAACAATTCTCAACATTTGATCCTAAAGCTTAGAGTTCCAATTTCTCTTCCTTCCTCCCTCCCTACCCATCCCCATTGAAAAGGCAAGTAATTCATTATAGGCTATATATGTACAGTGTTGCAAATGACTTCCATAATAGTCATGTTGTGTAAGACTACCTATATTTCCCTCCATCCTATCCTGCCCCCCATTTATTTTATTCTCTCTTTTGACCTTGTCCCTCCCCAAAACTGTTTACTTCTAATTTTTCCCTCCTCCCATTTGCCCTCCTTTCCATCATCCCCCCCACCCTACTTATCCCCTTCTCCCCTACTTTCCTGTAGTATAAGATAGGTTTTCATACCAAAGTGAGTGTGCATGTTATTCCTTCCTTGAGCCAAATGTGATGAGAGTAAGCTTCACTTTTTCCCTCTCACCTCTCCCCTTGCCCCCCATTGAAAAAGCTTTTTCTTGCTTCTTTTATGAGAAATAATTTGCCCCATCGCATTTCTCCCTTTATCCTCCCAATATATTCCTTTCTCACCCTGTGATTTTAATTTTTAGATATGATCCCTTCCTATTCAACTCACCCTGTGCTCGCTCGCTCTCTCTCTCTCTCTCTCTCTCTCTCTCTCATATATATATATATATGTGTGTGTGTGTATGTGTGTGTGTGTATGTGTATGTGTGTGTGTGTGTAATCCCACCAACTACCCAGATAATGAAAAAAGTTTCAAGAGTTACAAATATTGTTTTTCCACGTAGGAATGTAAATAGTTCAACTTTAGTAAATCCCTTATGATTTCTCTTTCTTGTTTTCTTTTCATGCTTCTCTTGATTCTTGTGTTTGAAAGTCAAATTTTCTTTTCAGCTCTGGTCTTTTCATCAAGAATGCTTGAAAGTCCTCTATTTCATTGAAAGACCATTTTTTCTCCTGAAGTATTATACTCAGTTTTGCTGGGTAGGTGATTCTTGGTTTTAATCCTGGTTCCTTTGATATCTAGGATACCATATTCCAAGCCCTTGAATCCCTTAATATAGAATTTGTTAGATCTTGTGTTATCCTGATTGTATTTCCACAGTACTTGAATTGTTTCTTTCTAGCTGCTTGCAATATTTTCTCCTTGGCCTGGAAACTCTAGAATTTGGCCACAATGTTCCTAGGAATTTCTCTTTTTGGATCTCTTTGAGGAGGTGATTGGTGGGTTCTTTCAATATTTATTTTGCCCCCTGGTTCTAGAATGTCAGGGCAGTTTTCCTTGATAATTTCATGAAAGATGATGTCTAGGCTCTTTTTTTGATCATGGCTTTCAGGTAGTCCCATAATTTTTAAAATTTTCTCTCCTGGATCTATTTTCCAGGTCAGTTGTTTTTTCAACAAGATATTTCACATTATCTTCCATTTTTCATTCTTTTTATTTTGTTTTGTGATTTCTTGGTTTCTCATAAAGTCATTAACGTCCATCTGTTCCATTCTAATTTTTAAAGAACTATTTTCTTCAGTGAGCTTTTGAATCTCCTTTTCCATTTGGCTAGTTCTGCTTTTTGAAGCATTCTTCTCCTCGTTGGCTTTTTGAACTTCTTTTGACAGTTGAGTTAGCCTATTTTTAAAGGTGTTATTTTCTTCAGCATTTTTTGGGGTTCAAAGCAAGCTGTTGACTCACTTTTCATTATTTTCTTGCATCACTCTCATTTCTCTTCCCAATTTTTCCTCCACCTCTCTAACTTGATTTTCAAAATCCTTTTTGAGTTCTTCAACGGCCTGAGACCATTGGATATTTATTTTGGATGTTTGGGATTCAGAAGGCTTGACTTTTTTGTCTTCCTCTGATGGTAAGCATTGTTCTTCCTCACCCAAAAGGATGGGAGAAAATACCTGTTCACCAAGAAAGTAACCTTCCATAGTCTTATTTTTTCCCTTTTTTGTCCATTTTCCCAACCAGTTACTTGACGTTTGCATCCTTTGTTAACAATAGGGTATACTCTGGGGACCTGTAAGTTCTCAGTTCCTCCAAGATAGCATATTCAAGGGAGAGGAGTTTACTCCTCAATAGCCTCCAGCTCCACCACACACCAGGAACCTGCTCAGAGCTGAGATTCAGATCAGCTGCTCAATGGACTCCAGAAATGGCTGCTGGCTGTTGCCTGCCATGGCCACTGCCACCCTAGCCACCACTACCCACTGCTGCTGCTGCTGCCACCACCTGAGGCTGGGGCTAAGGGAGGATTCTGCTCCCTTTTCACTGAGGTGAAAAAATTTCTCATTGACCTTTGAAGTTGCCTGTGGCATTTGTGGGTTGAAGGATCTGAGAACCTCCTCTGCTGCTGAGGATTCCACCCCTGAGGCCTGCTCCTGTCCTGCTCCTCCTGGTGCCATGCATGGCTAAGGCTGAGCTGAGCTCTGCTCTGTGTCCAGTGCAACAGACCTTTCCCATTGGCCTTCCAGGTCACCATGGGCTAGAAATCTCCTCCACTCCATCATTCTTTGGCTTCTGCTGCTGTAGAATTTGTTGAGAGTCATTCTTCACAGATGTTTTCTGGGCTGTGGGGGAAGAGTTAGAGTATGTGCATCTTTCTACTCCACCATCTTCTCATTCCAAATCTATTCTTAGAATTGAAGATTTGACAGTGAAAGATGCAAAAGGACATCACTCTTTTCCTGGCATGAATCTGCCTTGAATGTCCTTTGTCAAATGCTGGGTGCCTACTGCGTAATTCGGGACTACAGGCTGCCCCCTTCTGGACACTCTAACTTATTATTCCTCTTTAAAATTTGTCTCCCAAGACAGAAGCCAGTATTTTCATTTCCCCATGAAGCATGTCCCCATTTCCCCTATCTTGCTGGCACTGAAATCAGCATGGCACCCTGGTCGAGTTTTGGTGGGTTTTTACTAATAGTCCCTCCAAAAAAAGCTACCTACTTCTTTGTCCTGGAAAAGAGTTGTTTGCTTCTCGTTATCTAGTCAATGAGAAAGAGTGAAAACACATTTTTACACATTATCAAGGATCTGATTTTACAATTCCTGCATCTAGACAGGAAAGTAATGGGTTCTGAAGGTTTGAAATTAAATAAAGACCTTTCATAAATGTTTGCTAATTGAGTTCAATTAAAAAAAACTTTTATTGCTCTCAGGATGGCTATAGTTGGGAATAATTTAGAAGAAACCAGTATTTAGCTAAGTATTTCATTATATTCCATAGCTCTGGGAAGAAATTCTGATGAACATCTCCCTTTCTTCAAGAAATACACAAGTTCCTACTTGTGTTCTCTAGACATCACCTTCCCTCTTCTTCCCCTTCTCTTCTAACCCCTTCTATTATGGTAGATTTGACTCATCCCCCAGCTCAATTATTCAGGACATCCCTTTTCTGTTGCTATTTACCATGTCATTGACATATCATCAAAAATTATTTATTAAGCACTTACTTTGTACCAGGTACTGTGCCAAGTGCTGATGATATAAGAAAGGAAAAATACTGGCATGGTCCTGAATATGCTCAGTCAAAGCACTTCCTTAATGGTGGGTTTTTCCCCTCATTTGACACCTTTAGACAAAAGTTAGAGGACTACTTGGTGGACAGAGGTTCTACTGGGACCTCTTTCTCAGGTACTGGTTGGGCCAGATGGCCACAACTATCCTTGTCTCCAGCTTGAAGGCTCTGGAAATCTGGAAAGAGATTCCTCTGTTGATCTAGCATAGTTGCCTCAGTTAACTTCTTGAAGGCAGGAACTTTTTTTTGCCTCTTTTTGTATCCACACCCATACATGGAAGCATCAATTACAACAAATGGAGAAGTTTTGAATGCTGTGAATAAGTTCAGTTACCTTGGTAATGTACTTTCCAGGGATGTACACATTGATAATGAGGTTGATAAATGCATTGGGAGAACTAGCTCAGTGTTTGGGAGGCTCTGAAGAAAAGTTTGGGAGAGAAGAGGTATTAGAATGACTACCAAACTGAAAGTCTACAGAGCTGTTGTCCTGACCTCATTGTTGTATGCCTGTGAAACATGGACAGTCTACCAGAGCCATAGGAAACTGAATTGCTTCCATTTGACCTGTCTTAGGAAGATTCTGAGGATAACCTGGCAAGATAAGGTACCAGACACTGAAGTCCTTGTTCGAGCTGAACTGTCAAGTATTCAAACTATGCTTCAGAGAGCACAATTCCAATGGGTTGGCCACGTTGTTCAAATGCCAAATGTATGCTTGCCAAAAAGACTATTTTATGGGAAACTTGCATGGGTAGGCAGTTACATGGTGGCCATAAGAAATGATACAAGAACACTCTCAAGGTCTCTCTCAAGAACTTTGAATTTGACTGTGCAACATGGGAGACACTGGCACAGGACTGCTTAGCATGGCATACCCACATAAGAAAAGGTTCTGTGCTCTTTGAGCAAAGAAGAATTGAGACAGCACAAAGTAAACAGAGCATGTATAAATTTGGGATATTCACCCCCAAATATTCACATGGACTATCTGTGCCCAACTGTGGTAGAGTATTCCCAGTTCATATTGGTCTCATCAGCCACAGTCAGACACACTGAAATTTCAATTTACAATGGTGATTTCATTTTGGTCCTCTTGGGAAATGAAGGACAACAACCAATCCCCATCACTTAGCACAGTGCCTGGCATATAGTATGTTGAGTGACTGAACTTCTCACCAGTTGCCCTGCCACCCTGGACAGAAGGCATTTCCTGAAGAACTTAACCCTTCCATACCTGAAACTCCACTCTCTTTATTACTGATTGCCTCAATCATCCACTACATTCATGGAACTGTCACTACTAATTGAAATAAATTCCAAACTCTTCAAAATACTAGCACAATACTGTGAGCAGCAAGCTGGCATGTAATATCAGCATTTTCTGATCATCCATACAGATTATACAGAAGCTTACAAGAGAATACAGACAAGAGTTGCCCATGAACATGGCAGGAATTCTGGCTTTTCAAACTATGAACAGGATACTGAGGTATTTGACTTGGATGATTCCCCAGTACCAGAAGAATGGAAAGATGAGTTGAGAAAGATGTTCAGTAAGGGTGTAAGCATATTTTCACTGAATAATGGGATATGGGGCAATTCCAGAATCCAACTCACTGACTCATGACCATTTTTGGAAAAGCTAGGAAGATTCCACCATTTATGATGTAACAACCCAGAAATTATCTCAAGGAAATGCTGTCCAATGGCATTGTCATAAAATCTCATAGCCCATCTTAGAAATATTACCAATAGTGGTGGTACCAAAGAAAAATGGAAAGATGTGAATATGCGTAGATGAGTAGCCTTTGAACAGATAACTAAAGTGGAGTAGCATACTAATTCATATACTCAGGATGCCCTAGATTATCTCCTAAGAAACCTATGTTTCACTACTCCAGATTTTACCATGACACTTCCATCCTACTTCATTCAGTAAACTCCAGTGTTCCTTATCACCTCTAGGAACAAATAAAAAAAATTCTCTGCTTGGCTTTTAAAGCTCTTCATACCTTGACAACTCTCTACCTTTCCAATTTTCTTGCACTGCATTTTCTTTCATTTTCTTTACAATCTGGTGCCACTTTTTACTGTTTCTTGAAATAGACTCTACATATCCTAATTTGCATTTTTACCAACTGTCCTCCAAGCCTGGAATTGTCTCCTTCCTCACCTCTTCCTTCTGGCTTCCCTGACTTCATTCAAGTCTCAGCTAAAACCCTACCTTCTGGAAGAAACCTTTCCCAGTCCCTTTTCATACTATTGCTTTCCCTTCTAACATTACCTCTTGGTTTTGTTTCTTCTCTATGATCTGGAGTTCACACAGGAAAGACCAACTACTCCTGTCATCTTGGCAATCAAACTTCTCCCATATTAAGAGAGAAAAAATACTTTACATTCAGAATATCCCCAAGCAAGAAGCTTCCCAAATGGATCATCTCAGACTAATCATATTTCCTTTTGTGGACAGGATTACTAAATAAACATATAAGAATAATGCTACATAAATAGTTTAGAAATATTTTGGCAAAGCTTTTAATAAAAAGTAATTCATATTTTTCCTATGGAGAAGGTGGAGAGATAGTGATTACGCTATGCTCCATGGATCCTCAAATGGATTCAGAACTGATTACAGAGTCAGAGGCAAAAAGAAACTGTTACTAGTTCAATGTCAACATAGTTAGGGGTCTCCAATGGAGTATCAAGGAACCTATGCCTGACTCTGCACTGTTGGACATTTTTATTTATGACTTGAATAAAGTAATAGATAACATGTTATTTGGAAAGAAGCTAGAAAGGACACAAATATAATTAGTGAGAAGAGCCTTGAGAGGCTAGAGCATTGGGGAGGGGAGGAGTCAAGATGGGGGAGTAGAAAGATACACATATGCTAGCTCCTAAACCACAGCCCATAAAATACCTGTAAAGAAGAACTCCCAACAAATCCCGGAGCAGCAGAAGCCACAGAACAATGGAGTAGAGGAGATTTCTGTTCCAGAGAGCCCTGAAAACCTCTCACAAAAGGTCCATTGCGCCCTGGACTGGGAGCAGAGCATGGCCTTGGCCATGCAGCACCAAGAGTAGCAGATACGAGCAGGCTTCAGGAGCAGAATCTCCAGCAGCCATGCAGGTCCCTCCACCCGCAGGTGCCAAAGGTTGGTGAGAGGGTCTTTTCAGCTTGCCAAGAGGGGAACAGGGTGTCTCCATCACTGAGGCCCCCTCAGGAGGCAGCAGTGGAGGCAGCAGTGGACAAGAGCTCCCAAAACAGGCAGAAGCCCAGATCCATTGTTGAAAGTCTCCAAGTAAACCCCCTGAGGGAACTAATCCCTGTGTGGGGGCCCTGCCCTCACCCGAGCACCAGAACTTAATCTCACACTAAATAGCAGTCCCTGCCAAAAGCCCTGAGCATTTGAATCTTAGCCCCTAAGCACTAGCTGGGCAGATCTGGAGGCGAGGTGGGTGTGGAAAGGAAACTCAGAAGTCAAGTAACTGGCTGGGAAAATGCCCAGAAAAGGGAGGAAAAAAATAAGACCATAGAAGGTTACTTTCTTGGTGAACAGGTGTCTCCTCCCATCCTTTTGGATGAGGAAGAACAATGCTTACCATCAAGGAAAGACATAGAAGTCAAGGCTTCTGTATCCCAAACATCCAAAATAAATATTCAATGGGCTCAGGCCTTAGACGAGCTCAAAAAGGATTTTGAAAATCAGGTTAGAAAGGTGGAGGAAAAACTGGGAAAAGAACTGAGAGAGATGCAAGAAAAGCATGAAAAGCAGGCTAGAGCATTGGGCTGAATCTAGTAAGATGGAATTCTATAGGAGATATGTGAAGTCTTGTACTAGGACACTAAAAAAATCAGCTTCATAAGTATAAGAAGGAATAAGAATAGATAGATGGTAGTTGTTATTCATAGAATCTGGGGATAGTGGGGCAGAGCCAAGATGGCAGAGTAGAAAGACATATATATGGAGGCTCCTCCACACAGCCCATAAAATACCTATAGAGAGAGACTCTCAACAAATTTTGGAGCAGCAGAACTGGAGAACAAGAGTGGAGGAGATTTCCATCCCAGGGTGACCTGAAAGGTCCATGGGAAGTGTTGGTTGCACAGGATGAGGGGCGGAGCCCAGCCCAGCCTTGGCCGCGTTGCACAGCTTGTGAACAACCCTTGGGGGCAGAATCTCCAATCTCAGAATTCCCAGTCGCATCAGCAGTGGGTCCCCAGATTCCTCAACACGCAGGCACCAAAGGTCAGTGACGGGGTTTGTTCAGCTGGCCAGGAAGGGAAAAGGGCCTTCCCATAGTTCCAGCCTCAAGCAGCACACCTCAGAGGTCACATCACACAGGCAGCAGCAGCCCTTACATCAATCCACATACATTGTTGGATCGTAAAACCCCTGGGGGCACTGAGGAGCTGAGTCTTACCTCAGCCCTTTGTAAAGGCCCTGAGGGAGCTGGTCTTTGTTTCACACTGAATGGCAGCCTTGCCCATCCAGCTTATCTGAAAATCAGCCCCTGGTGCTGACTTGGCAGAACTGGAGGCCACGTGACTGTGGAGAGGTAACTGCTAAGATTCTGGACACAAAAATCTCTTCCTGCTTCTTGATCAGTGTACATCCTGGATTGTGACACCTTGGAGGAACTGAGATCTTACAGATTCCCAGAGTGTACCCTTCTCTTGACAAAGGACCCAAAATTCAAGTAACTGGTTGGGGAAAATGCCCAAAAAAGGGAAAAAATATAAGACTATAGAAGGTTACATTCTTGGTGAACAGATATCTTCTCCCATCCTTTCAGATGAGGAAGAACAATGCTTACCATCAGGGAAAGACATAAAAGTCAAGGCTTCTGTATCCCAAACATCCAAAATAAACATTCAGTGGTCTCAGGCCATTGAAGGGCTCAAAAAGGATTTTGAAAATCAAGTAAGAGAGGTGGACGAAAAACTGGAAAGAGAAATGAGAGAGATGCAAGAAAAGCATGACAAGCAGGTCAACACCTTGCTAAAGGAGACCCCAAAAAAATGCTGAAGAAAATAACACCTTTAAAAATAGGCTAACTCAATTGACAAAAGAGGTTCAAAAAGCCAATGAGGAGAAGAATTCTTCAAAAAGCAGAACTAGCCAAATGGAAAAGGAGATTCAAAAGCTCACTGAAGAAAATAGTTCTTTAAAAATTAGAATGAAACAGATGGAGGCTAATGACTTTATGAGAAACCAAGAAATCACAAAACAAAACAAAAAGAATGAAAAAATGGAAGATAATGTGAAATATCTCATTGGAAAAACAACTGACCTGGAAAATAGATCCAGGAGAGACAATTTAAAAATTATGGGACTACCTGAAAGCCATGATCAAAAAAAGAGCCTAGACATCATCTTTCATGAAATTATCAAGGAAAACTGCCCTGAGATTCTAGAACCAGAGGGCAAAATAAATACTGAAAGAACCCACCAATCACTTCCTGAAAGAGATCCAAAAAGAGAAACTCCTAGGAACATTGTGGCCAAATTTCAGAGTTCCCAGGTCAAGGAGAAAATATTGCAAGCAGCTAGAAAAAAACAATTCGAGTACTGTGAAAATACAATCAGGATAACACAAGATCTAGCAGTTTCTACATTAAGGGATCAAGGGTGTGGAATATGACATTCTGGAAGTCAAAGGAACTAGGACTAAAACCAAGAATCACCTACCCAGCAAAACTGAGTATAATACTTCAGGGTAAAAAATGGTTTTCAATGAAATAGAGGACTTTCAAGCATTCTTGATGAAAAGACCAGAGCTGAAAAGAAAATTTGACTTTCAAGCACAAGAATCAAGAGAAGCATGAAAAGGTAAACAGCAAGGAGAAATCATAGGAGACTTACTAAAGTTGAACTATTTACATTCCTACATGGAAAGACAATATTTGTAACTCTTGAAAACTTTTTTCATTATCTGGGCAATTGGTGGGATTACACACACACACACACACACACACACTCATACATACATACACACACATAGAGAGAGAGACAGAGATCACAAGGTGAATAGAATAGGATGGGATCATATCTTTAAAAAAATGAAATTAAGCAGTGAGAGAGAAACACATTGGGAGGAGAAAGGGAGAAATGGAAGCTGGCAAATTATCTCTCATAAAAGAGGCAAGTAAATGACTTTTCAGAAGAGGGACAAAGTAGGGAGAAAAAACAAGAAGCTTACTCTCATCACATTCATCTAAAGGAAGGAATAAAATGCACACTCATTTTGGTATGAAAGCCTGTCTTACAATACAGGAAAGTGAGGGAGAAGGGGATAAGCAGGGTTGGGGGGGGATGATGGAAGGGAGGGCAATGGGAGGACAGAGCAATTTGAGGTCAACACTCATGGGGAGGGACAGGATCAAAAGAGAGAACAGAAGTAATGGGGGACAGGATAGGATGGAGGGAAATATAATTAGTTCTTACACAACACTACTATTATGGAAGTCATTTGCAAAACTACACAGATTTGGCCTATATTGAATTGCTTGCCTTCCAAAGGGAAGGGGTGGGGAGGAAGGGAGGAAAAGAAGTTGGAATTCAAAGTTTTAGGAACAACTGTTGAGTACTGTTCTTGCCACTAGGAAATAAGAAATACAGGTAAAGGGGTATAGGATGGAGACAAGGGCAGAGAGGGATGATAGAAGAGAGGGCAGGTTGGCAGATAGGGGCAATTAGAACGCTCGGTGTTTTGGGGTGGGGGGAGCGGACAAAAGGGGAGAAAATTTGGAACCCAAAATTTTGTGAAAATGAATGTTAAAAGTTAAATAAATAAATAAATAAGAAATAAAAAAAAATTAGATTGGACTCTCTTACATGTTTCATTTGGGAGTCATCAGTCTGATAACTATGATTTCTTTGCCACAGGTTCCACACTCATTCAAATGTGATCCAAAAAGGAAAGGAGAGTAGGGAGAAAGAAGGGAGGAAATTAGAGGAAAAAGTGAGGAGGGGAAAGGAAAAGGGGGGGGAAGAAATGGAGAAGAGAGAGGGGGAAAAGGGGAAGAAATAAAAGGAAAGGAGAGGAGAAAGAAAGTGAGAAGAAAAGAGAGGAGAGAAAAGAAAATTAGAGAAGAGGTGACAAGAAGAAAGGGGAGGAAAAGAGAGAGGAGAATGGGGAAGGCAGGAGAGAAGAGAAAAGGAAAGAAGAGGAGAAAAGAGGAGAACAACACAGCAGGAGAGGGTAGAAGGGAAGAGAGGAAAGAATGAGGGAGGAGAAGGGAGGAGAAAAGATTTTTAAAAAGAGGAGGAGTCACTTTCATATTCTATGATGGAGGTGCCCTTGCGTATCTAGGGATTCAGACAGTACAAGATGAAGAGAATGGTACTAGATAAATCGTAGAGATGAGTATTTCTTTCTCTGGCTCACCTGACTGAGGAGTGAGACTTACACAGTAGTTAGGATTGGTTCTGCCTAGGGAGCCTTTCTCCCAAGCTTGGTAGAAGGAAAGGGCCACCTGTGGTTCTGAGAGGAGGGGATTGGATAGGGAGAGAGGGGTTAAAAATAGTGAAACACCTATCACCCACCACCTACCTCCCCTACACCCCACAATAAATGGACGAACTGCATATGGACTTTCCTTAAGCCTTCGATCCTACAAGAGATTTCGACTGTTGTCAATCTTTCCAGATTGCACCATCTGTAGTGAGGCTGTTGGGATTCCTCAGCACCTGTCCCCTTCCACACCCATCACACCCTTTCTAGAAGGTCTAGGCAGAGTCTGTTACCCATCTGTCCTCCAGAAAATCCTCTCTAGCTCCTGTGCCTCACTCCCCTACCTTGCTTTTGCTGTATCCCCCACCTTGACTGCCTTCGGGAGTCTAAAGTCATAGACTGTTTGGAACTGTTGGTCATTGTGAGAGTTCTCGTTTGTCACTCTTATTTCCTTTAGAGGATAAATATACAGCAGTGCTCTTACTTCCTCCTCATTCCCAGTGCTTTTCCAAGGATTCCAAGTGCTTGGTACTAACCTCTCTGTCCCTTTTCTCTTTCACTTTCCTGGGCAGGAAGAGGGAGGGTCTTCTGGTTGCTACCTTGTTGGGATCATGCAGTTCAAACCAGACTGGGTTCTGGCCAATCTCATTCTCCACAATCATGGTGGCCATGAAAAAGGCCTCAACCTCATTGAGCAGGGATCCCAAGTGGCCTGAGTGATAGCCCTGGTATAGCAGGGGAGGCATGAAGGGATGAGTTAAAAACTACTTGGAAAGGCAGAAACCAAAGGAGTATAGACAATGCTGAAGGGGAGATGTGGGAGACAGGGTGTTTAGTAAAGACAAAAAGTCTAAAGGGCCAGGGAGAGGGGCCCAAGTTTAGACGAGTAGAAGCGGACAAGGATCACCATTGTGGGATGTGAAAAAGGAGGGACCTAGTTCTGTAGTCCCTAGGGAGTGGAAGATCTGGGTGAGAGATGATGGGTCAGGGACTCATTTGACCCCACTTCTAACCACAAGGGATACTGGGACAGACTCAGTCACCCTCCTCAGGGGCCCTCTCCCTAACACACCTCAACTGTGTTACAGGTCTCCCCAAGACCCAACAAACCATAGCAGTGGGAGTCATAGAAACCAAAGCCCTGGGGGCAGGAGCTCCAGCAGAGGGGAGAGCAGGGGCCATCTCTTGGCCTGGGGGAGGGAGGAGAGGAACATGTGAGGGCAGCTGAGGCTCCTGTCCTCTGTACATTTTGTACGCTACAAAACCCCAACCCCTCCTTCTCTGTTCCACTGTCCCCACACTCCTGCTCTCCTGCCCCTTTCTTTTACTTCCTACTATGTCAAAGCCTCCAGGGTTTTTCTAAGCCCAGGTGTATAGTCAAGGCGGAGCCCTGGAGGAACTCACCTTGTGTCAGATCTTGCTGCAGTGCAAAGGTGAAGGGCAGCCCTGAGAAGCTGGGGGACATCATGGCAGACAGTATCACCTTTGATTCTGTGGAGGAGAGAAGAGAAATTCTGATCCCTTGTCATATTACATTCAAGGATCATAGAAGGATGGGGACAAAGATGGTGTCTCAGACTTCAATAGACCCAGGGTTGTGCTGTTCTCCTGCTTTCTTGGTCCAAGCTGGGATTAAACTCTTTCCTCTTCCTTCTCACTTCTCCTTCTCTCTCCTTCTTGGGGTTGAGAAATATGTGGACTCTGATTGTTGCAGTTCAAAGATGGGGAGTGAAGAACTGAACAGAGACCCCTTTTCCAGAATACTTTGGAAATAACCATTTACTGGCATCTCCCTCCAAGATAACTGCCTTGCTGAGTTAGATGCCTCCTCTTTCCAACTGGAAAAGAAAAGCCTCAGGAGACTGGTGGGACCCAACCTCCCACATCTTTCCCTCACTTATCAGATTGTTAAGAATAAGGGATAGTGTATCTGACCAGAAAGGGACAGAACCTTTATATAGAGAGGGTCCAAGGGGGTACACATGGGCAGGAGTGGAAGAAGAGGTGACTGAGCAGAGGCAGGGGAATGGAGTGAGGGTCAGAGCACAGGTGTTAATGAGGGGTAGAGGGATTCCTAGAAGAGGGTGTGGTCTTTCTCAGTCTGGATTCAGGAGCATGCATGTTGGAAATCAGCCCCTAATATGATGTCAATTTGTCCTTTAAAAACCCCTTCAGATTGAGGAAAAGGGGTAGAAAGTATTTTTCTAGAAAAGAAAAGATTTGTATTTATTTTCCAAGCATGTAAGTCATTGACGGTGTTATGGAAGAACAGTTTATGTCTAACATGAGTAAAACAATTTATTTCAATATATTGATTATACACTGTAAAATACTTTGCAGAAAGACTCTAGGAAGGTCCTGAGATTTTGATTTTGGCTTCAGTGACCAAATACCAATTCCCTCTTCTGTCTTGTCATTTGTAGGATCAACACTTTCAGAGAGAAGATAATTTTTCTTAATGAAATTCATTGTTATTTCTGGAATGAGAGAGAGAGAGAGAGAGAGAGAGAGAGAGAGAGAGAGAGAGAGAGAGAGAGAGAGAGAGAGAACTCCTGCCCTGAGATTCTCAATCTAATAATGTTGCTGTGATGGTGGTGTTTGTCCTTTGTTCTCAAAGAGGACCATGACATCAAGATGATGACATAACTTGCAGTTGACTTTGATTTGAGTGAGGGAGGGCTGTGCAAGGTCACCAACCTTATCTTCTTCTCCTGAGCCATCTGGGTCCAGTGACCTGATATTCATCAGGATGACTGGAGATGGCCTAGGATGAATGTGAGACCCTGGTTCTTCAGACTAAGGTCTTATCACATTCTCACTTTAAGTGAGATACACCCATTCAATGAATAGGCTTATTTAAGGAGTTACTGAATGGACGGCCCCTCTAATAAAAAAAAAAATCAAACTGGGAAGGGAAAACCCTCAGGGTTCCTGGGTTTGGTTGTTGTCCTTCATTTCTCAAGAGGACCAAAATGACATCACTGTTGTAAAGTGAAATTTCAGAGTGTCCAACTGTGATGATCAAACCAATAAGAACTTAGAATGCTCTACCATAGGTTGGGCACAGATAGTCCATGTGAATATTTGGGGTGAATATCCCAAATTTGTGCATCCTGTGTTTACTTTGTGCTGTCTCAATTCTGCTTTGCTCAAAGAGCACAGCACCTTTTCTTATGTGGGTATGCCATGCTGAGTGGTCCTATGCCAGTGTCTCCCATGTTGCACAGTCAAATCCAAAGTTCTTGAGAGAGACCTTGAGAGTGTCCTTGTATCGTTTCTTCTGACCACCATGTGATGGCCTGTCCCATGCAAGTTCTCCATAAAATAGTCTTTTTGGCAAGCATACATTTGGCATTTGAACAACGTGGCCAGTCCATCGGAGTTGTGCTCTCTGAAGCATAGTTTGAATACTTGACAGTTCAGCTTGAGCAAGGACTTCAGTGTCTAGTATCTTATTCTACAAGGTGATCCTCAGAATCTTCTTAAGACAGTTCAAATGGAAGCGATTCAGTTTCCTCTCATGGCACTAGTAGACTGTCCTTGTTTCACAGACATACAACAACGAGGTCAGGACAACGGCTCTGTAGACCTTCAGTTTGGTAGTCATTCTAATACCTCTTCTCTCCCAAACTTTTCTTCAGAGCCTCCCAAACACTGAGCTAGCTCTGGCAATACATGCATCAACCTCACTGTCAATGTGTACATCCCTCAAAAGTACACTACCAAGGTAAGTGAACTTATCCACAGCATTCAAAACTTCTCCATTTGTTGTAACCGATGATTCCGCGTATGTAAGATGTGGTGGTGGCTGATGGAGCACCTGTGTTTTTTTAGTGTTAATTATTTGGCCAAAATTAGCTCAGGCAGCAGAAAATTGATCCATTCTTTGTTGCATCTCAGCTTCAGAGGCTGCACTGAGCGCACAACCATCTGTAAACAGAAAATCATGCACCAACACTCCCTCCACTTTGGTCTTGGCTTGTAGCCTTTTCAAATTGTCATCAATGCAGTAAAATGGACAGTTCTGGATAACGGACAAAGCTCTCTGACTTCCCAGTCACCAATGGAGTGAAACAGGGCTATATGCATACTTTTTAGCATGATGTTTCCAGCCATGTTGACAAACGGGGTCCTGGGTAAAACAGAAACAATTACTATATAGCAATTACATTCATCCAGTGCTAGGTGGGTAGGGACTTTTTGACCAGTGTATGAGCTCCAGAGTGAATTGGGTTTAAGGCTTGATCTTTGAGCAAGAAATGTAGCCAGTAAACCCAAAGGAAAAAAGGCAGTTTTTGACCATGGAGTGTACCTTCCCCTGGGTAGAAAACCAGAGGACAAGAAGGCCTCAAGAGTCATAACTAATCAAGTCATGTTGAGTGTATCTCCAGTCACTGAGACCCCTCCCCTGGCAGGTACACCAATTCATGAGGGGAGGGGTGTGTGACCAGTAGGCTTCCTCTTCTGAAACCTAATCAGGAGTTGTCTTTGACCTTTCAACCATTAGTAGTCTGTAGGGTTTATGCCTGATAAACTCTTCCCAGATGGAAGTGGACAACAGAATTTCCCTAATCAATCCAGCCATTTATGTTTAATGAATACTTACTTCAGCAACTAACTTCCACATGAGAAATCTGTTAACAGTAGAAAACAACTGTCTTCCTTAGACCACTTTTTGCCTCAGCAGATGATGCTCTGCCTTAATACGTGTTCGGTTGCATGACTTCTAAGATCTCCACTACTCTTAGAGCTGGTGATTCTCAGTCTTCTGCAGACTAAATATCCACATTTTGCTCACCCAGTCCTTATAGGCCCTCAGGGACGTTCCCTGAACTTCTCAAACCTCTACCCCCACTCCCAGGTACTACTGCAAGTCTGTCAATGCAACTCTCAGAACATGCCAATAATACTGAGGAAGGGATGAAAGTTCTTGTCACCAAATGCCAAGCCTAGAGGCCTGTATTGGGCTACCCGAGTCTTCCTTACCTCACCTCCCGAGGTCTTCGGCTGGCCACGCCGGATGCACGTATGAGAGAAAGGACGTTCCAGAGTCAAACAGGGGTTGAGCTTTATTACAGGGTTTCGGTTACAAGTGCAGGGAGTCTTCTTTCTTAGGACGAAGAGGGGGAGATTTCCTAAGGAGGCTAAGCTTAAGGGATTGGAAGTAGAAGTACAAGCGGGGAGAGAGGGGGAGGGGAGAGAGAAAAGAAAAGAAGCGGAGCCCTACTTTTCTCTTTGGCTCCACACGTGCTAAGAGAGCTTTTAGGCTTCCTCAATCCTACTTAATCTTCAGCCACACAGTTTGCATCTCAATACCGTGCTGTTAGGTAACTAGGTGTGCTCCAATCCGGGACGACCTCGAGGGCAGGGAGACTCCACCCATCAGGTATCTCCGGGGGAGAGGCGGAAATACCCGAGCTAGCCGAGCTAGCTCTGTCTGACCTTCTCGAACCCCCGCTGTTCATGGAGGGCCTCGTAAGACTCTAAGATTTAGAAGTCCCACTTTTACCTGCCCGAGACTGTCCACACGGAATTGAGCTTCCAGTCCCAACAACCAAAGTCCTTGGCCTCTCAAAAAAGTCAACACCAGAATGTGTACTGATGTTATCAATGGGAGTGTCATTGAAGAAGTCTGACTATTGATAACATTTAATATCATTTTTGACTTTTAATAAAGGCCGGAGACTGAACTAATCAGACTGCTTTGTTTTGCTATAAAAATGCCCTTTCCTGTGTCAGTAACTTCAAAGACATGTTTATGATAGGATGCCTACAACCAGAATGGTGGGACTTTTCTGATCTTGATATGCAGAGACAGAGGAAAACAGATATCCTAGGATCTTAATTTCCAACTAACTCTACCTTGTTAATTGTCATATCTCACCGAATTTACAACATATGCAACTAAGGAAATTCCTTTCTCATGGTAAAGTGTATGTAAGCCTGGTCATTCTTCTATCAGGCAGTCAGTTTTCCTTCTGGCTCCATGGCCATGTAACAGCTAGCTTTAAGGGAATAAACAATATGCATTTAGCCTGTTAGCCTTTTTTTAACCAAACTTCCAGGTCAACACCATTAGCTTTTCTGCTATACCCTAATGACCCTGGGAGCTGTCCAGGTGATGAGCAGTGATGGCCTTCCATGTGTGTTGGCTCCCATTAGTGAGGAGCGCCTCTTCCTATTTCTAAGTCCAGATTTAGCACAGTGCTCTGTACGCAGTGAGTGTTTAATGAAAGCTCTTTAATTAGTTCACTCATTCCTGAGACCTAGGCCTTGTTTCAAATAGTCAGGAATTGAGTTCAGTCTCAGAATCTCAAAAACACAACTGCAGGTCAGTCCTGGAGAAACATTCATCATCTCGGATGATATGTATAAGCCCAGTAACCACCATGGACTCCCTTTCAGCAGCTGGGGCCACATAGAACTAAAACATAGGAGATGGGGCAGGGACACACGACCACAAGAATGCAGCCACAGCAAGTTCCCAGGAATCTTATCTGGCTGGTGATGCCCACACTGTCTCCCACAATGAACAACAACCTTCCTAATAAAGTCTCAACACACATGAGGACTGCTCCTCCATTGTCTTACATACTTGTCCTGCGAAGGAATAAGGAAATATTCCAAGAATATGAAATATTTTTGTATAACTAAGATAGTCTAGTCAGGTGCAATAGGGAATTACCCTCCTTACATGTAGCTTAAACAGAGTGATGGCCTTTCACACAACTATGTGACTCATTGTCATATGCAGTTTCATTATCCTGAGCTCCCTGTGATCCATTGGTATGTTAATGCTCTCTGTTGTTAATTACTAAAATTGTAATCTTTCTCATTAATTATTTAATTACTTCTGAGGAATTTTCCCCAGTTTATTATTTATTATTCTTTGATAAACCATAGAAATGCCCCTTTTTCCATAAGCAGTTCCTCACCTCTTCATACATAACATAATTCCAAAACTCCTAACTTTCAAAAAGTTATCTATGATCTTTTGATCAAAGTTATTAGCTATAAAATTCACTGATTATTCTTCAGTTGCATCTGATTTTTTTAACCCCATTTGGGGTTTTCTTGGCAAAGATTGGTCATTTCTTTCTCCAGCCCATTTTACAGATGAGTAAACTGAGGAAAACAGAGTGAAGTGACTTGCTCAGCTTCACACAGGTAGTACGTTTCTGAGGACTGATTTGAACTCAGGAAGAGAAGTCTTCCTGTTTCCAATCCTATTGCTCTATTCACTGAACCACCTAGATGTCCCATAGGGATTTATTGGGGCCTGTATTTAGGGATACAACAGTCGAGTGACTCACTCCTTTTTCTGGAGGCATTATGGGAATCAGCTGTGAGAGAGGAAAAATCAGTTCTGTCTCTGCAACAGGAGGGGGCCTTTACTTCTTTATCTGCTTCCAGGACTGACTCAGGTGCTGCTCTTCCTTTGGCTACCTAATGAGTGAGGCCTCATGCCTGTGGCTCTTGTGGGACTAATTCAATAAAACCCCCTCTGAAGTGATCTTTTATCTCTTCTATATTGGTCTTATGAAGAGTGACTCATGCATGCTCTCTCTCCATTAGAATGTGAGCTCCTTGAGCTCAAGAACCTATTTTCTGCCTTTCTTTGCATCTTCAGTAGTGTTTGGGACTCAAGAATGCTGAATGAAAATGTGTAGATTGATTGGTTGACCAATAAGCACCTAAATTCATTCTCTGAAGATGATATTTGGCCCCTGACTCTGTCAGTCTCTGCTCTGTCAATTCCTCCTTGTGAGTCATTCATCTCTGCTCAACAACTGTGCCAAACAAATAAACAAAGGTCTCTTATTTTAGAGGCAGGGACAATGAACAGAATCTTTGATACTAGGAGTGGCAGAGGTGTGCTACCTGTAGTTGGAAGGAGTTGGTATGAGGATGATAGAATCCAGAAAAGTGGGACCATCTTGAGAACTCAGGAGGCATTGGAATAGTAATCCCAGATGGGATCTTAGAAAATTGGTGGGACCAACTCCTTTTGTAACTCAGTCAGTGCACAAACTGCTTCTTCTGAGAGGAGAACCTTCCAAAACAATCAGCTTCTCTTTATGCTTCACTCTATCTGATATACACAGAAACATGGTAAGATCAAGAATCTTCTGAGTGTGGCAACCTTAGAAGCCTCCAGGAGGGGAGAAGGAGACAAGGCCAGGGAAGAATTTCATGAAGTCAAAAGCATGACTTCTTGTGGATCAAAGAGGCTGCTACCTTCCTGATCCAAATAAGCAAGCAATAGGACAGAAGCCCAAAGTTTGCTGCCAACTGCTCAATTGGAAGGACTTCTCAGAGCCAATAAGGCTTCACACACAGAGGAAAAGCTAATATGGAAGTTCAGCAAGAGAGGGTAGATCCTACATGACCTAGCAGAAATTCTAAGCAGACTTGAAATGAAGAAGTAGGCCTGGGAAGTAGCATAATTCTAGCGCTTACTGAGGAAAGAAAGTTATTAGGGAAAGACAGGACCAATGTGGAATCCAAAGATCTAGGTTGGAGCATTTCTAACTCTGTGACCTTGGTAGTTTCTCTGAGTCTCTGTTTCCTCTTCTCTAAAATTGGGATTGTTTTCACAAGCTTGACATAAGGAAAGTACTTTATAAATCATGAAACACTACCATGTTTAAAAAACTGAAGATTCATAAAAAAAAAAATCAGAGGATCAGGTAAGAAAGTTTATTCAAAGACACAGAACCATTAGAGGAGTCTAAAAAAGAACCATTCACAGACATAATTGAAGAAGGAACTTTAAGGAAAAACTTCTCTAAGTCATATAACTACAGGAAGGCGATCAAATAGGAAAATTCTGTCCCTTTTCTCCAAACAGTATGGGAGAAAGCAGATTTCATACATTAAAATATAACTCAGTTTTTTAATGTAAGTGATGAAATTTTGATCTTGGATGATTTCTTGGACTCCTTTATTAGCAGCTCTCACCTTAACAATATTTTGAAAATACCTTAAAGTTGATCTCTTCCACTTTAAAAAAAATAGCATGACCATTTTCATTGAGGTCACTTGTTAACTTTGAGCTTATTGTGGTATGTGGAATAAAAGGCCCTGGGACATGTAGCACTGAGTAGGGAAAGGTAGGTGGAAGAGAAGAAAAAGAAAAAGAGAAGTGGAAATAATTGACAGAAAACCAAGGGGAGGGCTGGGACTGGTTTGAGGAAGGAGAATGCAAAGAAGACTCTCTAGGAAGAAACAGACCATGGCCATGACCCCACTTTGGCTCCAAAGCAGCAGAATTGCACGCTCTTCTGGCTTCTTCCTCTAAGCTTTGAACTTGCAGAGGTAGAGGTACTGCTTCTGACAAGGTTCATTTTTCCAGCTCTGGAATCCTGTAGAGAGGTGGCCTAGGTTAAGTTGGAGGGACACGTTAGGATGGGAAGTCCCTAGTGTGATAATCATGGCTTCCTGGCCATAGGTGGCACACATATTCAAGCTTGACTTGGTGGTTCTAGGAAGCATGGAGAGTAAATATAAGGAGAGAAGGAAAGTAAACAAAAGGAGAGGGGAATAGAAAGGAAAAATGAAAGAATGAGAGGAGGGTTGAGAAAAGGAGAAGAAAAGAAAGAAGACAAGAGGGAGGGAGAGCAAAGAGAAAAGGTTAAGAGATGAGCTAGAGGAGGAGAAGAAAGGAGAGGAGAGGAAAGCAGAGCAGAGGGGAAGAGAAGAGATGAAAGGAGTCACTTCCATATTTAGAAAGGAGGTGCCCCAGGTATTAACATTTTCAGACAACACAAGGTGAAGAGAATGCTCCTGGATGGATGGTGGAGATGTGAGGGTTTTTCTTTCTCTAGCTCACCAGACTGAGGAGTCAGGGTCACACAGTAGTTTGGATTGGTTCTGCCTGGAGAGCCAGTCCCCCAGGCTTGGTAGAGGTAAAAGGCATTGCTGCTCCAACTCCACTTGAGTTTCTGCGGGGAGGGGATTAGAAAGGGAGGTGGTTAGGTAATAGTGAGACACCTCCCACCAACCGCCTACCTCTGTTGGCACCCTAATAGAAATGCATCTTTATTAAGCTCAGATCACTTATCAAGTTTATTCTGTTCTCTAAAACTTTCCAGATGCTTCTATCTCTGGTGCTGCTTCTGGGATTCCTCAATACCACCCTGCTTCCACCCCACCATATTCTCTCTATGAGATTCAAGCAGAGCCTACTACCCAGCCTCCCTCAGAAAACCTTCTCCGCCTCCTGAGTCGCACTCCTCTACCTTGCTCTTGCCCCATTTTCCTGCCTTGAGGACCATGAGGCTTAAGGGGAGCCCTAGGTCCTAGACTGTTTTACAGTGTTCCCCAGATGAAAGATTTCCTCATTGTGACTATTGTCTCCACAAAGGTGGTTACTGAGAAGTCCCTTCATCTGAGAACTAATCACAGATATGAGTTCAAAACACTTGTCTATTGAATCAAAAAAAAAAAATGGCAACCATTCTGGAGAGCAATTTGGAACTATGCCCAAAGGGCTACAAAAATGTGCATACCCTTTGACCCAGCAATATCGCTACTAGGACTATATCCCCAAGAGATCATAAAAATGGGAAAGGGTCCCACATGTACAAAAATATTTATAGCAGCACTCTATGTAGTTGCCAAAAACTGGAAGTCAAGGGGATGTCCATCAATTGGGGAATGGCTGAATAAATTATGGTATATGAATGTAATGGAGTACTATTGTGCCATAAGAAATGATGAACAAGAAGACTTCAGAGAGGCCTGGAAGGACTTATATGACCTGATGCTGAGTGAAAGGAGCAGAACCAGGAGAACTTTATGCACAGCAACAACCACAGTGTGTGAGAGTTTTTTCTGGTAGACTTATATTTTTGTAATAACACAAGAACTTCTTACCAAAAAAAAAAAAATTCCCAATGGAGGATCTCAAGGCAAAATGCCTGCCACACTCAGAGAGAGAAATATGGAAGTCACTCACATATTGTAGCAGATCATGTTTGTGTATGTGTATGTGTTTGTGTATCATGTTCTGATTTGTTATACGATTTCTTTCATTTATCTTAGTCTGACTACATAGCATGACTATAGTGAAAATATACTCAATAGGAAAGTATATGTAGAATCTATACAGAATTGTATGCAGTCGTGGGGAGGGAGGGGGGGAGTGGGGGGTAGGTGGGGGGGATAAAATCACAATTGTATGGCAGTGACTGTTAAACATTACAAAATAAAAAAAAAAATGGGCAGAGAAACTGAAGTGAAATTGAAGGTAGGTAAGTGCCAAGGGCTGCAGGTGTAGGTGCAGACACCTGCTGGCCCTGGACATCATCCAGACCTCTCTCCTTGCACCTTTCCCCTTCAAACCCTCTTACCCCCTCTGGTACTGCTCATATCTTTCCCTAATTCTAGTGTTTTTCTCAGGGTCATGGACTTCTTAGATTGCTATGAACCATCTCCCATCCCTGCACACACACACACACACACACACACACACACACACACACACACACCTCCCTCTTCAGTCTCCTGGACACAGACAGAGACAGGCTTCTGAGTCATACCTTGTTGGGGTCATGCAGGCCAATCCAGACTGGGTTCTCATCAATCTCATTCTCCATGATCATGGTGGTCTCTAAGGAGATCTCAGCCTCATTGAGCAGGGACCCCAAGTGGCCTGAGGGGTAGCCCTGGCACAGCAACTGTGAAGGGCATGGAGGAGGGAGGGGTCACTAGATGGGCAATAAAATGCCACAGGGGAGGTCCAGCAAACAGGCTGGTCAGTAGAGGAAAAGAGAAAAGGCTAAAGGCCCCAGGGGAGGTGACCATGGGTACATGACTAGAGAGAGACAAGGATCACCACTGTGGGAAGTGAGGGTCAAAGGGACATAGAAAAAGGAGGGACCCAGCTCTGGAGACCCTAGGGAGTGGAAGACCTGAGTGAGAGATAAGGGGTCAGAGCCTCATTGTGACCCCACTTCTAAGCATAAGGAACATTGGGGTCATAAGACAGACCCAGCCACCCTGCTCAGGGGCCCTTTCCCCAACATACCTCAATTATGTTTCAGGTCTCTCCAGGACCCAACAAGCCAGAGCAGTGGGAGCCATGGAAACCAAAGCCCTGGGGGCAGGAGCTCCTGGCAGTGGGGAGAACAGGGGCCTTCTTTTGGCCTGGGGAAGGAAGAGACAAGCTGTATGTGAGGACAGCTGAGGCTCCAGTTCTCTGGACATCAATCTTTGGTCCCTACAAACCTCTGAACCTTCTCTATTCCACTCTTTCTACACTCCTGCTGTCTACCCCTTCCCTTTCCCTCTTAATAAGAGCTCCCAGCATTTTCTGGTCCCAGGTGTGAAGTCAAGAGGGAGATCTGGAGGAACTCACCTTGTGTCAGACCTGGCAGCAGCACAAAGGTGAAGGGCAGCCTTGAGAAGCTGGAGGACATCATGGCAGACAGCATCACCTTTGATTCTGGTGAGGAGAGAAGAGAAGTACTGATTGACTACCCTGTCATGAACCAGTCAAGAGATGGGGACAAAGATGGAGGTCCAGATCTCAATAGACTCAAGGTGTTCCTGTTTACTTATTCTCTTGGCCAAGACTGGGACTGAATTTTCTACTGTCTCCTTCCTTTTCTCCCCTTTCTGGGGTCTCAGTTAATCTGTAGACTTTGGGTATAGGATAGAATGGGGGTGCAACTGGTGGGGTGAACTTGTGAGCAAAGACTCCTTCCTGTTTCAGAGTTTTTTAGAAATGACCGTCTACCGGCACATCTCTCGAACAGAGGTAGTAACTGTCTCCTCCTTCTACCTGAGAAAGTAATGGCTTCAGGAGACTGGAGGGACCCAGCTTTCCACACATTTTCCTTACTTACCAGATTGACAGGACTAAGGGTTAGCATATGTGACCAGAAAGAGATAGAACTTTTACAGAGAAAGGGCCCATGGGGTTCTTAACACTGGCAAGGGTGGAAGAAGAGGTGACTAGGTGGAGGTAGGGGGATGGAATGAGGGTCAGAACATAGGTGTTGATGAGGGGCACGGGGATTCCTAGAAGAGGGTATGGTCTTTCTCAATCTGGGCTCAGGAGCAGACATGAGCATTGCTTTTCTTCCCAGAACTCAAGGGAGGGACATAGTACCGGTTCCTTCCCCAAACCATGCCAGCTTCCCTGTTCCCATATCCCTAGGAAATATTTGCAAAGGTTGGTGTTTGGATGAAGAGGGAATACATAGAGGAATGAGAGAGTTTCCTGTAGAGCCTGGATGGAGCAGACCAGAACCCGTGAAAGGTATTGGGTCATAAACTTTGGCCCTGGAGAAGGTGGGAATTTCAGGCAATGAACCCAAGGGGCCTTGACTGGGTCTGCTATCTTCCTTTTAATTACTGGAATTCCTTGAATGAGAAAAATGGGGCTCAGGCTCTTGGAAAGGGCCTCTCAGTGATTAATAGCACATTTTCTAGATTTGTTTTGGAATGGCCTTGACATAGTCAATGACATAGTCAACACAGTCAACAAAGAACAGGGCTTGCTACACCATCTTCTAGCACAACTTTGCCCCCAAAGGGAAAGACAAGAGGACATAGGCAGGACCAAGCAGCAGATCTCCCAAGATGACTAAAAAATGGAAAAAATGTCTCAAATTTCCTGGGCCCTCATGGAGGCTCACGGTAACCCTGTCACTTGCCGCCTCCTGGTTTTGAGCTCTTGCTCTCTTTTAGAAGATTCTCTACTAGAGGCTTAAAATAGATTCCCGTCAGTGGGACTTGGGCAATTGGAAATCAGTTTTATTTCTCCTCATTAACAGCTTTGAAGTCAACTGACAGGACCTTGGGTTGCCCAGTGTGTGATTCAGAGTAGTTGACCGTGCCAAGGGCATAATCTTACTTAAATGCTTATTGCCTCTCACAATATGGTTGCCAGAACAGTCCACAAGACCCTGAGCAATCCTAAGATTATTGGTACCATCATTTCTTGTATTCTGCACACTAGACTTCCCAGTCCAGGATACTTAGATTTGGTTAGAATATTGTAATGATCTGCTTTTTGATTGGTCTGCCTTTCCTTTCTCCCCACTCTAGTCTATCCTCCTTTTAGCCACAAATCTGATTTTCCCAAAGACCAGACATTTCCTTGCCAAATTCCTTCTTAATAAACTCCAGTGCCTCTCCATCATCTCCAAGATCAAATACAAAATCCTCTGTTTGATATTTTAAACCCTTTGTACCTGGCCTTCTCCTGCCTTTCTAGTCCCCTTGTATCTTTCTCTACATCAAGAATTATCTGGTCCAGTGACACTGGTCTCCTGACTGGTCCAGCAGCAAGATGCTTCATCTCTAGTTTCAAGGCATTTTCTCTGCCTGACTCCCATCTCTGGAATGTTCTCCCTCCACATCTCTGCCCATAGGCTTCCTTGGTTTTCTTTCAGACCCCATTAAAATCCAGTTTTGTTTTGTTTTTATTAAAGGGGCCATCACTTGACTCATTTCCTCAAGAGGCCTATTCACTGAATGGGCTTTACCTCAGCCAGAGTGAGAACCTGAAAAGACCTTAGCCTAAATGGACCAGGGTCTCCCATTGCAAACCGGGCCATCTCCGGTCAACCTGATGAAAATCTGGTCACTGGTCCCAGAAGGCTCAGGAGGAGAAAGTGAGGCTGGTGACCCAGTACAGCCCTCCCTCACTCAAAACAAAGTCAGCTCCAAGTCATGTCATCATCTTGATGTCCTGGTCCTGCGAGAATGAAGGACAAACAACAACAAATCTTGTCTTCTACAGGAAGCCTTTATTAACCCTTCTTGATTTTTATGTTTTCTGACTCAATTATTTTCTGTTCATCTTCTACAAAGTTTGTTTGTACATGTTGTATGCTTGTTGTGAAACATTAGATTTAAGCTCCTTGAGACCAGAATATGTCCTTTGCCTCTTCTTGAATGCCCAATTCTTACCAAAATGCTGGCACTTAGTAGGTGCTTAATGAATGTCTATGAAGAGATGGACTGACTGAATGGTCACTGCAGGCCACAGCAGAGACTCAAGTTGGGAAGAAGAAGCAGATTCCCACTTCTTTCCCTCTGATGACGCCTCTGAAACCATATCTCAGGCCTTGGCAGGATTCCTGGGGCTTCCTACAGTCACTTCTTTCCGAGAAACTGGTTTTGATCTGCCCTCTCCCACCCCCACCTCCTGATCCCCTTCTTCCCTGCAGATGACAAAGAGGTCAAAGTCTGAGAGGCTTGTTACTTGACTCCCTGTTTATAGGAGAAAGAAAAGGACTCCACACAGAGAGTTTTAGGAGAGGGACCAAAGCCTTTCAGAGCACTCTCCTATTAATTTAAATTCTTCTGACCTTTTACCACATTTTCATATCATAGAAAAACCCAGCAACATTTTGTTGGACTGATGAAAGACTGAAGGAAGCTTCAGTAACCCAGAGGCACCCAGGCCTTGGGAACAGGTTGGAGGTTGGTGCCCATTATGGTGTAAGTTGTTCCCTTAAGATCCCTTCAGTTGAGCTGTTAATGAGAAAAAGGAAAGAAAAAGTTTCTGTCTGTAAAAGCAGAGATTTGTATTTCTTTTCCAAGGATGGGAGATGATGTCTGAGCTGTGGATGAAAACTTAGGTGTCCAATTGGATTGGAACAATCAGTTTGTTTGAATACAGGTGTTGGGGTAGGTGTAGAGAGATTCTAACCAGTACCTGAGACTGCTTTTGGCTCCAAATTCATCACATCTCAATTGTTCTTTCTATCTTGTCATTTCTAGGGTTGACACTTTCAGATACAGAGATGTTTTCCCACTGCAATTCATCATCTGAAGCCTGAAAAGGGCTATGATGTACTGGACTGCGCCAAAGGTATTCTTTTGTGGCCACTGCTCTGGTGAGCCAGACCACCTGATTCTGGGATCCTAGCACTGTATAAAGTAGTAGGAAGGGGAGGGGACAAAACGAAAGGGGAAGGGAGAGAAGTTCCCATGTCCTGGATAAGTCAACTCTTAAGTAAGTACTTGGTAGAGGGAATAAGATTGAAGGGGGAATTCCTAAAGTGGCTATTTCTCTCTTTCTCCTGAATACCAAGTCAGAGTGACCCAGTAGCCAGGAACATAAGTGAAGCCTAATAAATACCTGGTGATTAACTGACTCTAGTATTATTAGAAAAGATCAAAAAGCAAGGTTTCTTGATTCTTCCCCATCCCATCCACACCAACAGAGATGTTACTCTCCCTATGATGTAGGTTGCTATTTTCCTCATAGAAATTATGAACAAAAGGCCACTGGGTTTTTTTAGATAAAAGAGTCTGGCACAGCCTGTTGTTGACATGTGAAAACCATAGTACCATAGCCAAGGACTTCAGCTAGAGCTGAGGCACAGAAGACTTCCATGTGCCAAGCAGAATGGAGACAGGCCAAGTCAATTAAAGAAGCATCTGATAGGGACCAATGACCAGTGGAGTAGTGTCTAGCAGAGGCCAATGGGGATAACTGGGTGAGAATAGCATGATGACCTCACTAAGGGATTTCCTTGGCCCTATACCATTGGAGGTTTGGATTCCTCACTAATCTGTGTCCTGCTTTCACCCACTGCCAGGGCCACAAGGCTACCACCCTCTTTAGGTCCAACCTGAAAGCAGGCATTCCACATGCTTAGGCTGAGCCCAGTTCAGTATCTAGAGAAGGGACTCGCTCGTTGACATTGGGACATAAAATGATCTCTGTATTGTTTGCTTATTGATGGTATTCATGTTTGGAAGAGAAATTTCCCCAGATTTAGAAGCAAAATGTTTTTTTGCTCCTTCTCTTACTATGTCCTCTCATGAAATGTCTGAACTTTACTAGTAATAATGTAGGGCTCATAAACTGTGCTTTTACTAGTAATAATGTAGGGCTCATAAAGTGTGCTTTTACTAGACCCACAGAGTACCCTGAACCATGGCGATCCTTCTTTAGGGAAGCTGCCCAGACAACTGGGGTGTACCTCCAAGCACTATATTTAGGTGATGGGAGGGTTAATCAGAAGGATGGCAGCAGACCAAAATGATGGGCCAAAAAAAGTCATCTTCCAACTCTGTGTTTTCTCTGGCTGTCCATTTCTGGAATTCTCTCCTTCCATCTTCCCTCTCTGGGCTTCCCTGATTTTCTCAACTGATAGATAAAACCCCTGTTCTGCAAGTAGCCTTTCTAGATCCCCTTTCATTCCACTGACTCCACTTTGTTGATTTTCTCCAATTTAAACTGAATGTAACCTATTTCTACATTTTAGTTTGCACTAAGCTAACTCTGCTATCCCACATTAGACCAAGGGCTTGTTGAGAGCTTGGACTGTAACTGGCTTTTCTTTGTGTTCTTTGTAATACAGCGACTGTACGTAGCAGGTACTTAAGAAATGTTTGTTTCCTTGACTTGACTCCCTGTGAGCAAACTCATAACGAGAGACATAGCTATCTTTGTTTGACTTTTTTGCCTCATCGCAAGATTCTCTGCTTTAACCCAACTTTAATTGGATGGCTGCTGAGGTCCCCTAATAGACAGAGAGCCCATGGTTCTAAGTCTTCTATTCTCCAAATGAAATACATACATTTTGCTCACCTAGTCCTCATGTTACAGGTGTTCTAGGATCCTCACCGTAGTTCTCCTACTCCCTACTCCCATGTACCTACTCCAGGTGGGTTAATGCCCCTTCTAGAATATGCCAACCATATTGCTGAAGGAATCAAGGTGTGTGAAGATTGTTACCAGACATCTTGGCCTATAATGAGTTCAACAAGGGTAGTGATGTTATCAGTGGAAGTGACATGAAAGAAGAGGCCTGGTCATCCCCTGTGCTGCTGCTCCCTAAGGACCCTGGAAGCTTTCCCTGTAATGAAAAGTTAAGACCTTCCATATGTGTTGTCACCTTCCCTTAGAATGGGAAATCCTTGAGAGGAGGGACTGTCTGGTTTTTCTATTGGTAGGTCTAGCCTTATCACAGTGCTTTGTATGTACTGAGTGCTCCATGAAAGTTTTTTCATTCATTCATTTCCAAGATCAAGGCCTGATCTCATTTCCATAATTGAGGAATTGAGCTCTGTCTCAGGATTTGAAATGCTTATTTGGAGGAATATTGATCATCTCTGATTTTGCTTCTGTGTGTGAGCCCAGCACCCACCATGGATTCACTCTCAGCAGCTGGGGCCACAAAGAACTAAAACACAGGAGAGGTGGGCAAAGACAGAAGGTCACAACATTTAAGCATTTCAAGTTCCCAGCTATCTTAACTGGCTTTTAATTGCCCACACTACCTCCTATACTCAACTGTGACCCTCCCAATAAAGTTTCACGTGGAAATTCAACATTTGAAGACTTCTCCTTTGTCATACCTATTTTACTGAGAAGAAATGAAGTGATATTCAAGAATAGTGAATATATATGAGTGTGTATGTAGATATTTATGTGTATCTACATACACACATACATACGCATGTGTATCTGTGTGTCTATCTAAGATACTCTAGCAAAATGCCGTAAAACATCACCCTCCTTACATGTAGCTTAAACAGGGATCACTCTGGAGACCATTTCTTGACTCAATGTCATATTCCTTTTCATTATCCTGGGTTCTGAGTTGATAGGTATGTTTGTAAAATTATTTGTTAATTACCAACAAGTGAAACTTCTCTCATTAATTCCTCCATTAGTACTGAGCCACCTCTGTTGTTTATTATACATTATTTTTTAATAAACTGTAGACACTCCCTCCCTTTCCCGTATGCAGTTCCTTGTAGAGAACCTTGAGGGGTTTGAAAGAGCCCCTTATCAAGAGTTCACCTCCTCCAAGGGAGAGTAGACTTGAGAAGTTGTGATGTAATGTTCTCAGGTACACATCCTTGAATTCAGGTGTTGAAGTTCCAAGAATCAGGGCCCCTGCTATACAGGATAACATTCCGATAAAGAGGCCTTGAGGCCTCCCTTTCTACTTATCATGATCTGTTCTATTTCATGCTTCAATTGCTACCTTTGTGGTTTTTTACTATTTAAGCACCCCAATCCCCTGACTTATTGGCTCAGTATGTCCAGAATAAACTCAGCTTGTTCAGACTGCTGTGTCCCACCTGTCTTTTCATCCTCGCTCTGTGAGCCCTGTAACCACCCCGGACCTGCTGGACTGCACTGGCCGCAGCAGTTCTTCCCATACATAACACAATTCCAAAACTGATAATCTTCTGGGATTTGATCAAAGTTATTAGCTATAAAGTTCACTAACAACAAGGCACAGTTAGTGATTTGAAATATTAACTTTGAAAAAGGTAGCTGAGACCTGTTTATTCATTACTTCTGATCATGACTTCTCCTCACCTCTGAACAGAAGTCCTATCCTTTATCTCCCTGTATTTGCTTGTGTCTCTCAAGAATCCTCTTGTTCTTTAGTCCAAGATGAGGGTGAAACTTGATTCTCTGAAGGAGGAGTTCTTTCTCTCTGTCTTCTCTTAAACCCTTCTTGGCCATGATTAGAATCTTTCTCTTTTTTACAAATGCCTCTAAGAATATCAGATATATTGCTAATTTCTAATATTCCAAACTTAACTAAAATCAGATTAATGGTCTCTATACTCTGCATGAAAGTATTAAAAATTATGTTACAGTAGCAAAAGAAACATCAGTGAGCAATAAGTGAAAAAGAGCTCATATTTAAATTGGTAGAAAGACACATAGCTACTGCAAAGAGAAAGTAAATTGGTACCAAAGGGAGGGAGATCTATCATTAAACATATAATAATAATAGAATATATTATAATGTAATATATAATATAATAATAATAACAAAAGAGTAAAAGCTACTTAGCATGAGGAAGAAGGCACTGAATTCAGAATGAGAAAGACTTGAACGGCAATCCTGCTTCAGAACTCGAATTGGGATCCCCAGGTGTGTCATTCAAACTTTCTCATCCATAGGTTCTTTATATAGAAAAAGTGGGAAAATAATATCACCTCCCTCACAGAATTGTTGAGAAAATCAATCGATAACACATTTGTAAAGTACTTCACAAACCTTACATCTCACTATAAATGTTAGTATTTGTTAAATTCCTATGTGTGATATAAGAGGGAATGCTTACCTACTGGGCTTGGTATATGGGCATAAGGAGTTAGAGCGATCTGGATTTAAGGGTGCAGTAAAGGAGGGGCATGTTTCTGGGGGTATTTGAGGAGTCAGTCATCAGAGAGGAGAAATCAGTTCCACCTCTACCTAAGGGTCTTTTGCTTCTTGATCAGTTTCTGCTCCTGTCTGAGGTGCACCTCATTCTTTGGTGACCTGAGGAGTGAAGGCTTGGAGATGTGGAAAGGTCTCATGCCTATGGCTCTCATGGGACTCTGAGGGAATCTTTCATCTCTTGTGTATAACATCCTACATACACAGTCTATCCCATTGAAATGTGAGCTCCTTGGCATCAAGGATCTACTTTCTACCTGTATTTGTATCCCTAGTATTGTCAGGGACACAAGAAAAGCTGAATAATTCTACTTGTTTCATTGGTTAGCTGATGAGTGATTAAACTAATTCTCTGAAGGTGATGGTTGGCCCTTGGCTCAACAATTTTGTATTTCTCTTGAATGTCACTAGTAATTGTGACTGTTTTGTCCAGAAATCCAGAAGGTCTTTCTTTCTCAGTTTGATTTTGATTTTTACTAACTAAGGAGGCTATTCTCTGCCACACTAATTACCTAACCTTAAACACTAAATGGGCATTGCCTCAGTCAAACTGAGAATTCTTAAAGACTTTGCAAAGGTCAAAATCTCCCATTGCTTCCAGGGCCCTCTCCAGTCATCCTGATCTATATCTCACTATTGAACCTGGATGATTCTGCAAGATTAAGTGAGGATGGTGACTTTGCATAGCCCTCCCTCACTTAAGTCCAATTCATTTGCATGTCTTGGCATCACTTGCATAGTTGTCATGACCCTCTTGGAGAACTAAGGACAAACAACAACCACCACCACTGCATTTCTCTTGTGTGTTGATTCTGACCTGCAGGTAATACATCTCTGCTCAGTGAATGTGCCAAAAAAAAACTAAAAAATGTCTCCTGGTTGAGGGATAGAGGCAATAATAGACAAGATTTTTGATACAAGGGCAGACAGAAATATGGTAGGTCACCATGTGGGCTACAGAATGCCCCTGGAAGGGGCTGGCATGAGGCAGGGGAACAGGACAATGGAAACTGCCAAAAGGGCATGTAGGTTATTGGAAGACTAGGTCCAGGTGGGATCTTAGAATATCAGGGAGACAAACGTAATGTGAAATTTGATCACTGGACATGTTACTTCCTCTAAGGGGATAACCTGACTCAGTAATCAACTTCTTCATATTCTTGATCCAGTCTGACATGCACAGAGATATGAAAGGAGCATGAGATTTATTAGTGTGATGACCTTAGGAGACTCCACGACAGGAAAATTCACAAGGTCAAGAAAAGATGACAAGAAGTAACTCACATGACTCCTTGGGGGCCTAATGGACCAGGGATTTCTGGATTCAAAACACTAGGTACTGGGGAAGGAGAGCAAATTGGGCAATGAAAATTGCAGGAGAGCTATGAGGGACATCGCGGGGTCAACAGGGGTTATCACACATGGAAAGAAGGTCAAAAATTGGGTTTTGAAAATAATAATAGATCCTCCCAGACTTTGGGATATTCTAAGCTGAACTGAAATGAAGATATGGGCCTAGCTTCACTCCAGTACTTACTGCAGAGAAATATGTTCATGCTACACGGGAAATCCAAAGATCAGTGATGTTGAGAGTGTTTTTCACATTCACTTTGCTCATCTCTAAAACTGAGGTTGTTTTTATATGGTTGGTATGAGGGAAGTTCTTTTTAAACCATGATGCCCCATAATGCTTAAAAAACTGTGACATCAGAATAATTCAGAGGATCAGATCAGAAAGAAGTTTATTGAAAGGCATGACCATTGGTGGAGTCTACAACAAAGCCATGCTTTGAGACAAGACCATTTGGAAGGAACAGAAACAAGAATCCTCCCTAAGTCACTTGGCAATGGAAATGAGTGCACATTGGAGAGTTCAGGCCTATATCTTCTCAGGACATGGACAAAAGTAAAATTTCATATGTCACGGTCTAGCTTGGTTTTTCAATTACATGTAATCACATTTTTGCCCTGAATGACTTTCTTCACTTCTTGAATTCTCATGTTACCAATATTTGTTGAAAGAGCTCAAATTTGCTCTCTTCTATTTTTTTAAATAGAGTGACTATTTATATTGAGTTTATGTATCAACTTTAGGTCAGTTGTGGTACATAACATAAAAAGCCCTGGGGCAGGAAGCACGGAGTGGGGTACAGTGGGAAGAGGAGTAGAAGAAAAGAAAAAGTTGACACAGGTGGTGGATACCAAAGGGGATAGGAGAGTCTGATATGAGGAAGTCAGATGGGAAGAAGATGATCTGGGAGGGCAGAGACCATGACCATGACCCTTCTTGGCTGTGCTGGGCTCCAAGGCAGCAGAATTCCAACCTCTTCTTCTGGCTTATCCCTTCTAGGCTTCGAACTTGCAGAGGTAGAGGTACTGCTTCTGACAAGGCTCATCTTTCCAGCTCTGGAATCCTGCAGAGAGAAGGCCCAGGTTAAGTTGAGGGAACAGGTTACAATGGGAAATCCCTAGTCTGATGACTCTGGCTTCCTGGCCTCAGTTCCTACGCTCATTCAATTTCATCTGTGAGGTCCTAAGCAGAAGGGAGATTTAATAAAAAAGAAGAAAAGGAAGTGAAAGAGAAGGGAAAATGAAAGAAAGGGAATAGTGAAGAGAGTAAGGAAAATGGAAAATGAAGAAAGACTATGAGAAAGCAGGGGCAAGAAAAGATGAGCAGTGAAAAGAAGTGTGGACAAGAGAGATGAGAGGACTCATTCCAGTATTCTAGAAAGGAGGTGTCCCAGGCATCCAGGATTTCAGACTACACAAGGGGAAAAGAATGCTCCTGGGTAGATGGTGGAGGTGTGAGGGGTTTTTTTCTCTCTAACTCACCAGACTGAGGAGTCAGGGTCACACAGTAGTTGGAGTTGGTTGGAGAGCCAGTACCCCAGGCTTGGTAGAGGTAAAGGGCATTGCTGCTCCATCTCCACCTGTGGTTCTGGGGGGATGCGATTAGAAAGGGAGGTGGTTAGAGAATAATAAGACACCTCCTACCAACCACCTACCTCCTTTAACCCTTTCAAAAACAGATCAATGGCAAAAATAACTTTATTAGCTCATATCACACAACAAGTTTATTCTGTTCTCTAAATCCTTCCAGATGCTGCTCTCCCAGGGGCTGCTTCTGGCTTTACTCAGCACCAGCCAACTTCCACTCCCCTCACTCTACGAGATCCAGGCAGAGCCTACTACCCAACCTCCCACAAAAAACCTTCTCTACCTCTTAGGCATCACTCTTCTACCTTGCTCTTGCCCCATTCCCTGCTCTGAGAACCCTGAGTTTCTAGGGGAGCCCTAGGTCTTGGACTATTTTTCACTGTTTCCCAGATACAAGCTTTTTCATTGTGCCTCTTGTCTCCATAAGAGTGGTGACTGAGAAGTCTCCTCTGGGGGATTCTGAGAACTAAGCACAGAGATGAGCTCAAAAGACTTGTTTTTTGAATCAAATAGAATAGGCAGAGATACTGAAGTGAAACTGGAGGTAGGTGAGTAGCAAGGAGCTGCTGATGGAGGTGCAGACACTGGCCAGCCCTGGACACCATCCAGACCTCTCTCCATGCCCCTTCAAATACTCCTCTCCCCTATAGTACTGTTTGTATTCTTCCTTAATTCTACTGCTTTTCTCAGAATCTTGGACCTCCACAACTAATATGAACTCTCTTCCATCCTCCTCCCACCCCTCCAGACACTTTCTTTCCCCTTCACTCTCCTGGACACTGACAGGGTCAGGCTTCTGGATCCTACCTTGTTTGGGTCATGCAGGCCGATCCAGACTGGATTCTCACCAATCTCATTCTCCATGATCATGGTGGCCACGAAGGAGGCCTCAGCTTCATTGAGCAGGGACCCCAGGTGGCCTGAGGGGTAGCCCTGGCACAGCAACAGTGAAGGGCACAGAGGAGGTAGAGGGTCACTAGGTGGGCAATAGAATGCCACAGGGGAGCTTCTGGGGACAAGGTCTTCAAAAGAGGAAAAGAAAAAAGGCTAACAGCCCTAGGTGAGGGGATCATGGGTAGATGACTAGAGGGAGACAAAGATTACCATTGTGGAATGTGAAGGTTTAAGGGACACAGATAAATGAGTGACCCAGCTCTGGAGTCTCGAGAGAGTGGAAGATCTGGGTGAGAAATAAGGGGTCAGGGCCTCATTGTGACCCCACTTCTGACCCCAAGGAACACTGGCATAGTGAGACAGACCCAGCCACCTTCTCAGGGGCCCTCTCCCCAACACACCTCAGCTGTGTTCCAGGTCTCCCCAGGACCCAACAAGCCATAGCAGTGGGAGCCATGAAAGCCAAAGCCCTGGGGACAGGAGCTCCTAGCAGAGGGAGGAGCAAGGACCTTCTCATGACCTAGGGAAGGAAGAGAGGAGCTGTATGTAAGGACACCTAAGGCTCTTGTTCTCTAGACATCAGTCTTTTTACCCTCCAAAACCTGGACAGTTCCTTCACTGTTCCACCGTCCCCACACTCCTACTCTCCTGCCCCTTCCCTTCCTCTCCTACTACATCAAAGCTTCCTGGGGCTTTCTAGATGCAGGAGTGTAGTCAAGGGGGAGGCCTGAAGAGAGTTACCTTGTGTCAGGCCTGGTAGCAGCAGGCAGGTGAAGAGTAGCCCTGAGAAGCTGGGGGACATCATGGAAGGCAGCATTACCTTTGATTCTGGGGAAGAGAGAAGAGAAAACTTGATTACCCTGGCATGAACCACCCAAGGACAATTGAGAGATTGGAAGAAGGTGGTGACCCAGACCTCAATTGACCCAGAGTGCAGCTGCTCACCTTTTCTCTTGGCCAGGGCTGGCACTGAATTATCTACTCTCTGCTTCCTTTTCTCCCCTTCCTGGGATCTCAGGGAATCTTCAAGAGACAGAATCTGGGTGAAACTGATGGGATGAGTAAAGACCCCCTCCCTTTCTCAGAGTTCTTCAGAAATGACTATCTACTGGCACCTCTCTCCAAGAGAACTGGTGGCTGCTTCCTCCTTTTAACTGGAAGGTAATGGGCTCAGAAGACTGGAAGAACCCAATCTCTCACAACTTTCCCTTATTTACCAGACTTGCAGGACTAAGGCATAGTATATCTGAACCGTAAGGGACAGAGCCTTTATATAGAGAGGGCCCAAAGGAGTGTAGAAATTGGCAGAGATAGAAGAGGAGGTGACTAGGTGGAGTTAGGGGGATGGAGTGAGGGTCAGAGCACAGGTGTTGATGAGGGGTAGGGGGTATTCCTGGAAGAGGGTGTGGTCTTTCTCAATCTGGGCTCAGGACGACACATGAGCATTGCTTTCTTCCCAGAACACAAAGGAGCACCATAAGATTGATTCCTTCCCCAAAGCATGCCACCTGCCTTATTCCCATAGCCCCAGGAAATGTTCATAAAGGTTGGTGATTGGATGAAGAGGGAATACACACAGGAATGAGGGAGCTTCCTGAAAGGCTTGAATGGAGGAGGAAAATTCAGGAAAGGTATTGGGTCATAGACCTTGACAGTGGAGAAGGATGGAATTTCAGGCAATGGACACAAGGAGTCTTGAGTGGGTCCTCTATCTTCCTTTTAATTACTGGAATTCTCTGGATAACAAAGAAGCTTTTCAGGGTGTTGGAACATGCCTCTCAGTGATCACTAGCACATTTTCTAGTTGATTTGGGGTTACATTGACATAGTCAATGACATAGTCAACAGAATTTGCTCCAGCTTCTTCTAGCACAAATTTGATCCCAAAAGGGAAAGACAAGAGGACATAGGCAGGACTGAGCAGCAGATCTCCCAAGATCACCCAAAATTGAAAAAAAATACAGCCCCAAATCTCCTGGACTTTCATGGAAACTCACAATATCCCTCTGTCACCAGCCTACTCATGATTTTAAGCTCTGTCTTTTAAAAGATTCTCTACTAGTGGTTTAAAAGGGGTTCCCAACAGTGGCACTTGGGCAGTTGGAAATCAGTTTGATTCCTCCTCAGTAACAACTTTAGAGCCAACTGACTGTCCCTTGCAGTTTCATGGATGTTTTAATGGTAATTTAAGTGGAAGATCTTTCATATTCATTAATAGGCCCATGTAACCTACCAGGGTCACATGGAGCCTGTGGCAAGAGGAGTTTGCTGCATGGATGGAACAGGAAGAGGCAGAGCTAGAGCAGAGTTGAGAGAAAGTTCGTCTTGAGAGCAGTCAGAACTAGAAGGATGCAGGTAAACAGGCAGCTGGCTAGCATGAGTGGTTTTGTCATTGTTTGTGACTTTCTTTAAGGAAGCCTGTTTGTGATTTGTTTAATGAAGCTGGTTTGTGAGAAGCCTAGCAGGGGGAAGGCTTGGGAATGATGTTGTTCTCTACATTGTTGTTATGTATAGATTTTTGTTGCTGTGATGAATTTGGTTCTGAATAAATGTTTTGATTCTGCCTTCCATGTGGAGAGTATTTGGTATTTCACAATTCTGAATTGTGCCACACTAGGGGCAGTGAACATCGCATTGGTGATACAAGTGTTTCAAACTAGATGGCCCTGTTGAAGAAATGGTCTAGTTTAAGTGTTCATGTCTCTCTTGATATATGGTTCCCAGAACAGCCCACAAGATGCTGGACAGGATGCAAGTAATCCTGAGGTCACTGGTACCATCACTTCTTTTATTCTGGACACTAGGCTTTCCAATACAGGATGCTTAGATCTGGCCTGGAATATTATGATAACCTGCCTTTCAGTTAGTCTGCTTTTCCTCTCTTTCCACTGTAGTCCATCCTCGATATAGCCACAAATCTGATTTTTCCAAAGACCAGATGTTTCCATGTCACATCTCTTCTTAATAAACTTGAATGCTTCCCATCATCTCGAAGATCAAATACTAAATTCTCTGTTTGATGTTTCAAGCCCTCTGTAACCCATCCTTCTCCTGCCTTTCTAGTCTCCTTACATCTTTTTATCACATTCTCTCTGGTACAGTATCACTGGCCTTCTGATTGGTCCAGCAATAAGACACTTCATCTCTAGGTTCAAGGCATTTTCTCTGCCTGACTCCCATCTCCAGAATATTCTCCTGCTTCATCTCTGCCCCCTGGCTTCCCTTGCTTGCTTTAAGATCCAATGGAAATCCCAACTATAGGAAGGCTAATGTAATCCCTCTTCATCTTAGTGTCTTCTGACACAATTATTTTTTGTTTATCTTCTATGTACTTGTACATGTTTTTTGCTTGTTGTGAAACATTAGATTTAAGCTCCTTGAGACCAGAATATGTCCTTTGCCTCTTCTTGAATGCCCAATTTTTACCAAAATGCTGGCACTTAGTAGGTGCTTAATGAATGTCTATGGAGAGATGGACTGACTGAATGGCCACTCTGCAGGCCACAGCAGAGACTCAAGTTGGGAAGAAGAAGCAGATTCCCACTTCTCTCCCTCTGATGACACCTGTGAAATCATAACTCAGGCGTTGGCAGGATTCCTGGGGCTTCCTACAGTCACTTCTTTCCAAGAAACTGGTTTTGATCTGCCCTCTCCCACCCCCACCTCCTGATCCCCTTCTCCCCTGCAGATGATAAATAGGTCAAAGTCTGAGAGGTTTGTTGCTTGACTCCCTGTTTACAAGAGAAAGAAAAGGACTTCACACAGAGTTTTAGGAGAGAGGCCAAAGCCTTTCAGAGCACTCTCCTAATTTAAATTCTTCTGGCCTTTTCCCACATTTTCATATGATGGAAAAACCCAGCAACATTTTGTTGGACTGATGGAGGACTGCAGGAAGCTTCAGTAACCCAGAGGCACCCAGGCCTTGGGAGCAGGTTGACAGTCAGTGTCCATTATGATGGAAGTTTCTTCCCTTAAGGCCCCTTTAGTTGAGTTGTTAATGAGTAAAAGGAAAGAAAAAGTTTCTGTCTGTAAAAACAGAGATTTGTGTTTCTTTTCCAGGAAGACTGTGTTGTGGAGGAAAACCTGGAGGTCTAATGGGAATGAAAATTCAGATGGTTTGAATATAGGTAGTGGAGAACATAGAGAGACAGTAATGAGTGCCTGAGGCTCTGTTCTTGGCTCCAGAGTGGTCACATCTCAATTCTTCTTTCTGTCTTGTCATTTCTAGGATTGACACTTTCAGACACAGGGATTTTTTTCCCACTGCAATTCATCATCTTATGTTTGGAAACCTGAGGAGGGCTATGTTGGGCTGGACTAGGCCAATGGCCTGCTTTTGTGGCCACTGCTCTGGTGAGCCACACCACCTGCCCTGGGATTCTGTATCAAGCACTGTATAAAGTAGTCGGAAGGGGAGGGAACAAAATGGAAGGGGAAAGGAAAGAAGTTCCCATCTTCTGGATAAATAGGGCCCCTCTTTCAATTAGCTCTTCAGTAAGTACAGGGTGGAAGGGATGAGATTGAAGGGGGAATTCCTAAGGTTGGTATTTGTCTCTCTTTCTCCTGAATACTAAATCACAGTCACCCAGTAGCCAGGAACATAAGTGATGCCTAATAAATGCCTGATTGACTGACTCTAGCATGATTAGGAAAGATCAAAAAGCAAGATTTCTTGATTTCTTCCCCATCCCATCCCCACCACTAGAAATGTCACTTTTCCTATGACTTAGGTTGTTATTTTCCTAATAGAAATTATGAACAATAGCCATTGGGTTTTTTAAGTAAAAGAGCTGGCAGAGTCTTTCTTCACAGGAGGAAGCCATAGTACCATAGTCAAGGACTTCAGCTAGAGCCAGAAATGAGAAGCAGAGAAGACTTTCATGTGCCAAGAAGAATGGAGGCAGGTCATGTCAATCAAAGAAGCATCCAATAGGGACCAATGACCAGTGGAGTTGTGTCTAGAAGAAGTCAACGGGGAATGCACCTGGTAAGAATAGCATGAGGGTATCTCTAAGGGATTTCCTTGGCCCAATACCATTAGAGGCTTGACTTACTCATTGATCTATGTCCTACTTTCACCCATTCTGGGGATCACAAGGTTACTACTCTCTGTAGGATACACCTGAAGGCAGGCATTTCACTTTCTTAGGCTGAGCTCAGTCCAATGGAGAAGCGATGCATTAGTTGACCTCCAGACAAAACAAATAACTCCTGCTATTTATAAGTGATCTCTGTATTGTGGTAACATTGATGATATGCATGTTTGGGAGAGACATTACCCCAGATTTCAGACTAACATGTTTCATTATTCCTTTTCTTACCATGTCCTTTCATGAAATGTTTGTGTTTTATTAGTAATTATACAAGGACTCATAAACTGTTTTTATTGTACATGTACCCACGGGACATCTTGAGTCATGGGGATCCTTCTTTAGGAAACGTGGCCTGGGGAATTAGGGTATGACTCCAAACACCACACTTAAGTGATAGAAGGGGTATTCAGAAGGATGGCAGCAGACCAGAATGGAGTACCAAGAGGAATCATCTCCCAATTCTATGCATTTTCTTTGGCTATCCTTCATTTCTAGAATTCTGTCCTTCCTTCTTCCCAGTCTGGGCTTCCCTGACATCCTTCAACTGGCAGATAAATCTCATGTTCTGCAAGTGGCCTTTCTGATCCCCTTTCATTCCAGTGCCTCCACTTTGTTGATTTTCTCCCATTTATCCTGAATGTAAGCTATTTCTACATTTTAGTTTGCATTAAGTTAACTCTGCTATCCTACATTAGACCATGGGCTTGTTGCAAAGTTGGAATGTGACTGGCTTTTGTGTTCTGTATGTAGTAGGTACTTAATAAATGCTTGTTTCCTTGACTTGACTACCATGTGAGCAAACTCATAGCAGGGGACACAGTTGTCTTCCTTTCACTTTTTTGCCTTGTTGTAAGATTCTCTGTTTTAACCTGACTTTGATTGGATGACTGCTGAGGTCCCCTAATGAACTGAAAGCCTACAATTCTAAGTCTTCTCTGTATGAATTATATATATTTTGCTCACCCAGTCCTTATGTTACAGGTGTTCTAGGGCTCTCACTATAGTCCTCCCATCCCCACTCCCATGTACCTACTCCAGGTGGGTTAATGCCCCTCTTAAAACATGCCAATCATATTGCAGAAGGGATCAAGATGTGTAAAGATTGTCACCAGAGTCCTTGGCCTGTCAAGACTTCAACAAGTGTAATGATTTTATCTTTGGAAATGACATGAAAGAAGAGACCTGGCCATCACCTTTGCTGCTATTCCCTAAAGATCCTGGGAGTTTTGACCTTTCATATGTGTTGTCACCCTCCCTTGGAATGGGAACTCCTTGAGGGGAGGGACTGCCTGGCTTTTCTATTGTTAGGTCTTGCCTTATCACAGTGCTTTGTATGTACTGAGTGCTTCTTGAATGTTTTTTCATTCATTCATTCCCAAGATCAAGCCCTGACCTCATTTCTAAAGTTGAGGGATGAGCTCAGTCTCAGGAGTTCAAATGCTTAACTGGAGGAATATTAAATATCTCATAGTTCTCCTTTTGTGTATGAGCCTAACATGCATCATGGATTCACTCTCAGCACTTGGGGCCACATAAAACTAAAACACAGGAGAGGTGGGCAGGGACAGTGGGTAACAAGAATTTAGCTATTTCAAGTTCCCAGTGCCTATACTGTCTACTACTATGACCTTCCCATTAAAGTCTCAAAGCACACTTGGTAATTTAACACATGTGAGGATTGCTCCTCCTTTGCCATACCAACTTTTGCTGAGAAGTAATAAGGTAATATTCCAAGAATATTCAATACAAATGAGTATGTGTGTATGTAGATATGTATATATACACATGCATATTTGTGTGTGTATATATATATATATACATATATACATACATGCACACATACATACCTAGGTATATGTGTTGGTGTCTAACTCACATAGTTTAGCAACATGCCTTAAGACATTATCCTCCTTACATGTAACTTCAACAGTGATCACACTTCAGACCACTACTTGATTCAATGCCATTTTCCATTTGATTATCCCCAGTGCCATGGTGATTCATTCATATATCTGTATTATTAATTATCAACAATTGGAAACTTTCTCACTAATTACTCCTTTAGCCCCAGTGACACCTCTCCAATTTATTATATATTAATTTTAATAAATGGTAGACATGCCCTCCCTTTCCCATAAGCAGTTCCTTACCTCTCCATACATGACACAATTCCAAAACTGATAACCTTCTAGAAGCATCTATGAACATTTGAACAAAGTTATTAGCTATAACTATAGCTATGTAACTCAGGCATAGTTAGTGACTTAAAGTGTTTAGTTCTGACCTTGAAAAAGGTCACTGAGATATGTCTATCCATTACTTCTTATAATGACTTCTCCTCACTTCTCAATCGCAGCCCTATCATTCATTTTCTCCAGATAATTGCTTGTATCTCTCAAGATTCCTCTTCTTTTTTAGTTTAATATACAGGTAAAACTCAGTTCTCTGAGGGAGTTCTTCCTAAATTCTCTTTAGCCATCATAAGAATCCTTCTCTTTTCACAAATGCCTCTAAGAAGGTCAGATTCTGAATGCCTAATATTCCAAAGTTAATTAAAAACATATTCATGGTTTCTATATGCTGCATGAGAATATGAATTAACATAAAAATTATATTACTCTGGGAAAAGAAACAGTGAGTGACGAATAAAAAAGATTTCATAAGTTGCTATTGGCAGAAAGACACAGAGCTACTGCATAATATATGATATATGTATAATATATAATGCAATAATAATATTAACAATAGAGAGGATGCTAGTTAACATGGGGGAGAAAGCACTGGCTTCAGAATCAGAAAGGCTTGAATTCCAAGCCTCCTTCACTCCTGATCTTGAATTGGGATCCCCAGGTGTATCATTTAATCCTTCTCATCCACAGGCTTGTTGTATGAAAACAGTGGGACAATCATGTCACCTCCATTACAGAACTGTTGTGACAATCAATCAAAGACACATTTGCAAAGTGTTTCACAAACTTTACATCTCACTATAAATGTTAGTTTTTATTAAATTCTTATGTGTGGTGAGAGGGAATGCCTTCCTGTTCGGCTTGGTATCCAGGCAAAGGGAATTAGAGAAACCTGGATTTGCGGGAGCAACAAGGGAGGAACAGGTTTTGAGGGGATGTGAGGAGTCAGTCATCAGAGAGGAGAAAACAGCTCTGCCTCTGCATTTTGAGGGTCTTTTGCCTCTTGATCTGGTCCTGCTCCTGTCTCAGGTGCTCCTCATCCTTTCATGACCTAAGGACTGAAGTCTTTGAGATATGGAGAAGTTTCATGCCTGTGGTTACTATGGGGCTCTGAAGGAATTTTTCATCTCTTGTGTATAGCGTCCTATGTACACTGTCTCTACCATTAGAATGTGAACTCTTTGACATGCTTTCTTCCTTTATTTGTATCCCTAGTATTTTCAGGGACACAAGAAAAGCTGAATAATTCCATTTGTTGGATTGGTTAGGTGATGAGTGATTGAAGTAATTCTCTGAAGATGGTGGTTAACCTTGGCTCAACAATTCTGGTTTTCTCTTGAATGTCACTAGCAATTGTGACTGTTTTGGTCAGAAACCCTGAAGGTCTTTCCTTCTCAGATTGATTTTTTTAACTAAGAAGCCTCTGCCTCACTATTAAATTACCCTTAGTCACTGAATGGGTATGGCCTCAGTCAAATTGAGACTTGTTAAAGACCTTAGCTTCGAAAGACCAAGGTCTCCCATTGCATCCAGGGCCATCTGAAGTCATCCTGATCAGTATCTCACTATTGGACCCAAATGGCTCTGCAAGAGAAAGTGAGGCTGGTGACTCTTCACTCTCCTCTTTCACTTAAATCCAGTTCACTTGCATGTCATGTCATCACCTCCCTGATGTCATGATCCTCTTGGAGAACTAAGGACAACCACCACCATCACCTCTGTATTTCTCTGCTACATTGATTCTTATCTGCAGGCAATAGGCCTCTGCTCAGCAAATGTACCAAAAGACTAAAAGAGGGTATCTTGTTCTGAGGGATAGAGACCATACTAGGCAAGACTTCTGATATAAGGGCAGGAAGAAATATGCTCCCTGGAAGGGGCTGGGATGAGGCAGGAGACCAGGACAATGGAACCCACCTCAAGGGCATGTGGACCATTGGACAACTAAATTCTGGTGAGATCTGAGAATATTGGAGGGATAAAGTCAATGTGTAATTTGATCAATGCACATGCTACTTCTTCTGAGGGGAGAACTTGCCTCAACAATCAACTTCTCCATATACTTCATCTAATCTGATATGCAGACACTTAAGAAGACTATGAAACTTCTTAATCTGATGACCTTAGGAGATTCCAGGACAAGAAATTTTGTAAGGTCATGAGAAGATTCAAACATATGACTCTTTGGGCACCAATGAGTTCAGGGACTTTGGGATTCAAAACATCAGGTACTGCGGAAGGAGCCCAAATGGCCCAATGGCAACTGGAGACAAGATATGAGAGACATCTCAGGGTCAACAGGTGTTATCACACATGGATAGAAGGACAAAAGAAAATGAGTTTTGAAAGTAATGATGGGTCCTCCCAGACCTTGCTATATAATAAGCTAAACTGAAATGAAGATGTGGGCCTAGCTTCACTCCAGCACTTACTGCAGAGAAAGATTTTCATACTACATTGGAAATCTGAAGATCTGTGATGTTAAGAGTGTCTCCTATGTTCATTTTCCTCTCCTCTAAAATGGGGGTTATTTTTATAAGGTTGGTATGAGGGAAGTTCTTTCTAAACCTTGATGCACCAAAATGCTTAAAAACCTGTGACTCATCAAAATAATTCTAAGGATCAAGTCAGAAAGAAGTTTATTCAAAGACACATAACCATTACTGGAGACTACAACAAAGCCATCCGTAGAGACAACATCATTTGGAAGGAACCTGAAGCAGAAACCTCCCTAAGTTACAAAGCCAAGAGAAAGAGTGCGCATAGGAGAGCCCAGTTCTATATCTCTCCAGAATATAATCAGAAGTAGAATATCATGCATTATTATCTAGCTTAGTTTCTGAATTTCAAGTAATCAGAATTTTGTCTTGAATGACTTTCTTGACTCCTGGCTTGAGAATTCTCATCTTATCAATATTTGTCAGAGCATTAATCTGATCTCTTCCACTTTTTAAAATAGGGTGACCATTTATACTGAGGTTATGTATCAATGTTAGGTCAGTTGTGGTATGTAACATAAAAGGCCCTGGGGCAGGTAGCACTGAGTAGGGTACAGTGGGAAGAAGAGTAAAAGAAAGGAAAAGTGGACACAGGTGGTGGATAACAAAGGGAGTAGGAGGGCTGGTGTGAGGAAGTCAGATGGGAAGAAGATGATCTGGGAGGGCAGAGACCATGACCATGACCCTCCTTGGCTGTGCTTGGCTCCAAGGCAGCAGAATTCCAACCTCTTCTTCTGACTTATCCCTTCTAGGCTTCAAACTTGCACAAGTAGAGGTACTCCTTCTGACAAGGCTCATCTTTCCAGCTCCGGAATTCTGCAGAGATATGGTCCAGGTTAAGTTAAGGGGACAGGTTAGAATGAGAGATCCCCAGTCTGATCACCATGGCTTCCTGCTCACAGGTCCTACAATCATTCAAGTTTATCATTGAGTCCTATGAAGAAGGAAAAGTAAATATAGGGAGAGTGAAAAAGGAGAAGAAAAGGAATGGCAAGAGAAAGGAAAAATGAAAGAAAGAAAATAGAGAAGAGAAGGAAAATGGAAGAGAAAAGAGAAGATGAGAAAGCAGGGGGAAGAAAAGAAAAACATTGAAAAGAAGTGTGGGAAAAGAGAGATTAAGGAGTCACTCCTGTATTCTAGAAGGGAGGTGCCCACAGGCATCTAGGCTTTTAGACTACACAAAGTGAAGAGAATGCTCCTGGGTAGATGGCGGAGGTGTGAGGGTTTTTCTTTCTCTAGCTCACCAGACTGAGGAGTCAGGGCCGCACAGTAGTTTGGACTGGTTTTGCCTGGAGAGCCAGTCTCCCAGGCTTGGTAGAGGTAAAGGGCGTTGCTGCTCCATCTCCACCTGCGTTTCTGGGGTAAGGGGATCAGAAAGGGAAGTGGTTAGAGAATAGCGAGACACCTCCCACCAACCACCCACCTCCTTTAACCCCTTCATGAACACATCAACTGCACATGCACCTTTATTTAGCTCAGATCACTCCACAAGTTAATTCTGTTCTCTAAATCTTTCCTCATGCTGCTCTCCATGGTGTTGCTTTTGGCACCAGCCTACTTCCACCCCATCACATTCTCTCTATGAGATCTAGGCAGAGCCTACTACCCAGCCCTCCTCCAGAAAACCTTCTTTACCTTCTGTTTCTCATGCCTCTATTCTTCTCTTGTCCCATTCCCTATCCTGAGGACTCTCAGCCTCTCTGGGAGCCCTAGGTCCTGGACTGTTTTGCACTGTTACTCAGAAGCAAGATTTCCTCATTGTGACTCTTGTCTCCACCAGAGTGGTGACTAAGAAGTCTCCTCTGAAAGATTCTGAGAACTAATCACAGATATAAGCACAAAAGACTTGTCCATTGAATCAAAAAAATCGACAGAGATACTGAAGTAAAATTAGAGGCAGGTGAGTACCAAGGAGCTGCCATTGGAGGTGCAGTCTCCTGCTGCTCCACCATCCAGACCTCCCTCCATGCCCCTTCAAATACTCCTGTACCATATAGCCATGATTTTATATATATGTGTGTGTGTGTGTGTATGTATGTACGTATGTATGTAAGTCATTTTCTCAGGAACTTGGACCTCTGAGACTTTTACAAAGAACCTTTGCCCCCTCCTCACACACAGTTCCATATCCCTTCACTCTCTTGGACACAGACAGGGAAAGGCTTCTGAGTCATACCTTGGTGGGGTCATGCAGGCCAATCCAGACTGGGTTATCACCAATCTCATTCTCCATGATCATGGTGGCCACAAAGGAGGTCTCACCCTCATTGAGCAGGGAGCCCAGGTGACCTGAAGGGTAACTCTGGCACAACAACTGTGAAGGGCACAGAGGAGATAGGGGGTCACTAGGTGGGCAATAGAATGCCCCAGGGGAGCTTCAGGGGACCAGGGAGGTCAGTAGAGGAAAAGAGAAAAGGCTAATTACCCCAGGTGAGGAGACCATGGGTGGCTAGAGGGGGACAAGGATCACCATCGTGAGAAGTCATGGCCTAAAGGACACAGGAAAAGGAGGGACCCAACTCTGGAGATACTAGGGAGTGGAAGATCTGGGTGAGATGAGGAGTCAGGACCTCATTGTGACCTCTCTTCTGACCCCAAAGAACACTGACATAGTGAGACAGACCCAGCCTCCCCCCTCAGGGACCCCCTCCCTAACATACCTCAGCTGTGTTCCAGGTCTCCCCAGGACCCAACAAGCCATAGCAGTAGGAGTCATAGAAGCCAAAGCCCTGGGGGCAGGAGCTCCTGGCAGAGGGGGGAGCAGGGGCCTTCTCCTGGCCTAGGGAAGGAAGATAGCATCTGTATGTGAGGCTCCTGTTCCCTAGACATCAGTCTTTGTATCCTACTAGCCTGACAGCTGACCACAGCTTCTTCTCTGTCATACTTTCCCCACACTCCTGCTCTCTATCCCTTCCCTTTCTCTCTTAGTATTTAAGAGCATCCAGAATTTTTCTAGTCCCAGGTGTGTAGTCAAAAGAGAGGTCTGAAGGGACTCACCTTGTGTCAGGCCTGACAGTAGCAGGCAGGTAAAGAACAGCCCTGAGAAGCTGGGGGACATCATGGAAGGCAGCATTACTTTTGAGTCTGGACAGGAGAGAAGGGAAATCCTAATTACCCTGTCATGAACAATCCAGGGACCATAGAGAGATGAATACAAGATTAGTGGCCTAGTCCTCAACAGACCCAGGGTGGTGCTGTTCACCTGTTCTCTTGGCCAAGGCTGGGTCTAAATTCTCTACTTTCTCCTTCCTCTTCTCCCCTTTCTGAGGTCTGGAATCGCAGACTCTGTATGTTTCAGAATGTGAGTGTAACTGGTAGGGTGGACTTGTGAGCAAAGACCCCTCCCTCTTTCAGAGTTCTTTAGAAATGAACATCCACTGACTCATCTCTCCAAGAGAACTAGTGGCTGTTTCCTCCTTCTACCTGTGAAGATAATGGGCTCAGGAAACTGCAGGGACCCAACTTTCCACACCTTTCCCTTACTTACCTGTTTGCAGGACTAAGGGATAGCATATCTGACCATAAAGGGACAGGGCTTTTATAGAAAGAGGACCCAAGGGGATATTGACATTGGCAAGGGTGGAAGCAGTGGGATGGAGTGAAGGTCAGAACACAGATCTCGATAAGGAGCAGAAGGGATTCCTGGAAGAGGATGTGTTCTTTCTCCATCTGGGCTCAGAAACACACATGAAAATTGCTTTCTTCCCAGAATGGAAAAGAGGGACATAAGACTGTTTCCTTCACCGAAGTATGCCAGATGCTTTGTTCCCATATCCCTGGGAAATGTTTACAAAGTTTGGAAACTGGATGAAGGGAGAATATGCACAGGAATGAGTGGGCTTCTTGCAGGGCCTGGGTGGAGGAGACCAGAATCCGGGAAATGTATTGGGTCATAGACCTTGGCCCTGGAGAAGGTAGGAATTCCGGGCAATGGAACCAAGGGAACTTGACTGGGCCCTTTATATTCCTTTTAATTACTGGAATTTCTTGGATGAGTAAAGTGGTCCTCAAGTTCTTGGAAACACCCTCTTAGTGATCAACCAACATTTTCTAGAGTTGACATAGTCAATGACATAGTCAACAAAGAACAGAGCTTGTTTCTTCTAGGAAAACCTTGCCCTCCAAGAGGAAAGACGAGGAAGTAGTCAGGATCATGCTGCAGATCTCCCAGGTTCATCAGAAAATTGAAAAAATATAGCCCCAAATCTCCTGGGGCCTCATAGAGACCCACAGCATCCATCTGCCACCTCCCCACTCTTTACTCTCACCTCTCTCTCTTTTAGAAAATTCTCTACTAGAGGTTGAAAATTGGTTTCCATCAGTGGAACTTGGGCAGTTGGAAATCAGTTTGATTTCATCTCATTAACAGCTTTGGAGTCAACTGACAGACCCTTGGGTTGCCCAGTGCGTAATTCAAAGTATATGGCCCTGCCGAGGACATGGTCTTGTTTAAATGCTAATTGTTTTTTCACAATATGACTTCCAGAACATCCCACAAGACCCTGGGCAATCTTGAGATCATTGACACCATCACTTCTTTTATTCTGGACACTAGACTTCCTGATCCAGGTTGTCTAGATTTGGTCTGGAATATTGTAATGACCTGCTTTTGGGTTGGCCTTCCTTTCCTCTCTCCCTACTCCAATCTATTCTCCATTTAGCCACAAATCTGATTTTCCCAAAGACCAGACCTTCCCTTCTTAATAAATTCCATTGAAACACAAAATCCTCCACTGGATGTTTCAAGCTGTGTATAACTTGGCTTTCTCCTGCCTTTCTAGTCCCCTTGCATCTTTATCTACATCATGAACTCTCTCGTCCAGTGTCACTGGTCTCCTGACTGGGACAGCAACAGGACACTTCTCTAGGAGCCAGATATTTTCTCTGGGCATTCCACATATCTGGAACATTATCTCTCCTCATCTCAACTCACTGATTTCCCTGGCTTCCTTTAGGTCACAATGAAAACCCCCAGGAAACCTTTCCCTTCTTAATTTTGATGCCTTCTCTCTCAATTATTTCCTATGTATTTTTGACATGGCATATTTGTACATTTTGTTTGCTTGTTGTGTCTTCCATTAGACTGGAAGTTTCTGGAAGGCAGGGGCTGTCTTTTGTTCTTTTTGAATCCCTAGCTCTTAGCACCGTACCTAGTACATAGTGGGTCCTTTACAAATGTTATTTATTTGACTGACTGACCACTCTGCAGCTACAGCTCCAGCCTCAGGCTGGGAAGAGGAATCAGGTTCTCACTTCACCCCCTCTGCTGGTGCCTCTGAAACCAGGGCTCAGTCCTTGGCAAAATGTCTGAGGCTTGTTGTGGTCATTCATTCCTAGCAAACTGGCTTAAAACCTGGCAAGGGGCAACAAATTTCTCCCCTTTTGCCCTTATGTTCTCCAATTATCCTCTTTGTCCTTGCAAATGAGGAAGATTTCAAAGCCTGAGAAGCTTGCTGCTGGTTCTAGTTACAAGAGAAAGAAAGGGATCTGAAACAAAGGCTTTTGCAACAAGGGCCAAAGTCTTTCAGAGCCACCCCTGGTCATTTGAATTCTTCTGGCCTTTTCCAACATTGTCATTTCATGGGAACACCTAGAAAGGTTTTGCTGAACTGATTGAAGGCTGAAGGAAGCTTCAGTCACTCAGAGGCATCCAGGCCTTTAGGGATGTTGGAAGATAGCCCCCAATATGGCATCAGTTTGTTCCTTTAAATACCTTCACGTATTGAGCTGTTAATAATGTTAACGAAAGAAAAAGTTTCTTTCTGTAAAAGAAGAGACTTGTATTTCTTTTCCCAGGGTGTGAGACATTTCCTATGTTATGAATGATCTAAGTTGAAAAATCACTTTCTTTTGACATACGCTGCTAAGTATGTATGTGAAGAAATAAAAGTTATTGACAGAATTTTTAATTGTTTTAGAGAGAAAATTATGTGGTTTGGAGGATTTATATCCCTTTGTTAATAATGGAGAAAAATTCCTTATTTGTGTGAGAACACTTCAGTTTTAGAAAGAGGCAGATTATTCCACTTATTAAAAACTAGAGAAATGTGAATTTGAAAAAAGCACATTTTCTTGGGTACCAAAGACATTGATTTACCTTGTTGAAAACTTCAAAAGTATCATGGATACTTCTGCTGATTTACATAAATACATTCTAGTACAAAATATGGTCAAACTAAAGTAGTACTGAGACCCAAAAGTTTAAACTCTGCTATTTTAGCTTAAATCTAAATGGCAAATTTCAGTTCTCTTAGTGACGAAGTCCCTCACATATCCCAATGTGTTAACACTTTCTCTCAAAAAGGACAGAGATCTGTCAACTACCAGATCCTGATCTCCAGGATTTATACTCCTTTGAAACTAATTTGAACCTAAACTACTCAGTCTGCTTCTTTGAAATCCTTTCTTCTTGTTAGCTGGATTCCATTGTTTGCCAAAACCTCCTATCTGAACTAGGATGATCAGGTCCCTAATATTCCCACCATTTCCTCATCATGCCTACATGGACATGATGCCTGTGTTAAGTGATATATGTTTCCTTTTGAAGAGGTTTGGGTAGAGGTTTGGGGGGTTGGGACCCTGAGAATGCCAAGGCAGAATCGCATGGAATGAATTCACACCCTCAAGTTGTCTTTCAGTCAAGAGACAATTTACTGTAATGCCAATAGGAGCAGGTGAAATTTCTTTCAAATACGTGCACCCTAATGGGGGTGAATCTAGAGCTTATATAGAAAAGGGGCATGGGAAAGGAATGTCAGGGGTTCTAATCTGAGGGTCCACGTGTGTTGAGGAGCTATGGATGGGAAAGTGTAGGGAATATAACAGACACTGAGGGAGCTGTCAAAGGCATGGACATTGGGGATCTGGTGGGAGGAAAAATCCTTGGGCCTGCCAGGGACAAAAATCCTTGGATCAGGCACCCCTCTGTTCTGATAAGGGAATTGCAGAGTCAGGCCTGCAACACAGGAAAATTTTTTCCCAAACAGAGGGCAGGGTTAGGCTACTTTCAGAGACATGGTCTTAGGGTATTTTGGGGTACAGGTCTCAGCACAAATCATGATGCTTCTCCATCCAATATACATCTCCCCATCCACTCACACAGGCGCAAACACAACACATACACACACAACTCTATGAATGTAAATAGGCAGAATGATCCAGTTAAAGGTAGGACAAAGGGTACCTGTGTAAGGGAGAGGATGGTTTATTCAGATTGCGCAGTGTTCTGGGTCAGCTATCACCAAGAAGAATATAAGTGAATGGAAGACAAAGGGAGAGGAGGTAGAAGAGGGGACAGAAGGCAGATTTTAGAGGGGGAAGGGAGTTCTATGTGTGAGAAGGAAGGGTGGGAAGAAGATTCTTTGGGAGGGCAGAGATTCTATAACCAGGGCCCTGTTGGAGCCCAGGATAGAAAAGTCCAAACTTGCTTGTTGATTGATTGTTAACTGGTATCTAGTAGACCCCTCTCCTTGTAGAGAGACACCATAACACAGCACAGAACATGAGGCTTTTGTTACATAGAAAACTGAAGTTTGGCCTTTTGGTTTAAGCTAAAAGAAAGAGATGCCGGAGACCCATGATCTTCTTAGAGAAGAGCATCCCACAGTGAGCACAGCCCAAGGGTGAAAGAAAGGCAGGTGTGGACCATCCAAGATGCAATGCTCTACCTCCTAGGGCAGAGAAGACAGGCTACCCAGTGAGAACTGCGTGGTGTCATCACCCAAAGACATGGGTGGCCCCGAAGCAGGGGAGTCATGGGATATCTTATGGCAGGTGTCCTAGCCACCCAAGTTACCTAGTCATATACCCTTTCAGGAGTATTTAAAATGCCAGCCACATTTCTTTTCTCCATCTCTTGTCCTCCACATACATTGGCATAGGTGTATTCCCTATATTAGTCCCTTATGCATGATGCCTATGTGGCTCCACTCTTTTCCCACTGATAGGAGTCTTGATGGGGGTTCATATCCTGAGACTGTGGGGGAAACATTCTTTTGCTACTTTGTGTTTGTTTCATTAAAAGTCTTTGCTTTGTACTAATTATGCCCTGTAAGAGTAAACTGGGATTTGGGGGTACAGGGATAGTATGGCTTATGATTTCGAGTGGCTGTGGATTTGAAACAGGGAACTTTTCAGGAGGTACACACAGGAGAAGGGGAGTCCACAACGGCCATCTAGAAAAACTAAGAGGTTCTTAGAAGAGTCAGATTCCCTCAGGATGCAGATCGAGTGTTAGCTTGTGGAGGATGCCTTTTCTTTTCATTCCACACCACCCCTACCCCCATCTACTAGAGTCTCCCCTTCTTTTTAAAAAATTATTTATTTATTTTTAGCTTGCAACATTCAGTTCCACAAGCTTTTGAGTTCCATATTTTTCTCTCCCTCCTTCCCCTTGCCCTCCCTCCCTCCCCAAGACAGCATGTAATCCTTCCCTTCTAAGACTGCCTTGTAATTGCTTTGTAGGTATTCGATATATTATTAAATATTCGTGTGCCATTTGCCCTATTATAATGAATGCTCTTTCAAGTCAGGGCTGTATCCCTATCATATTTCCTGGTACATAGCAAGTGTTTAATAAGTGTTACTGATTGGTTGATAACTTGATAAATATCTACAGGTAATGAGATCACTGAAAGGTGAGAGCACAAGTGAAAACTTAGAAGAAGACAGAACCGTTGACCCAGGGTCCCCCAGTACTTTGGGCTCACTTGGATCAGGTCTGATCCTGAGGATCACCTTATAAAGTCAAGGTCCGTTAATAAACATTTATGAAACACTAACTATGTGCCAGTTACTATGCTGAGTGCTGGGGATCTGAAGAAATGGCAGTCTACTCATTAGCAACTTGCCCCCACTGGCAGATTCCTCTCGGAATATTTCAAAGTGGAGCCTATGTACAGGTCATGCCTAGGTTTTCATCAAGGTGGCTAACTGGATTCCCCAGATTCCATATAGCTCTCAAGGTAACAAATGTATATTGAGCACAGAGTAGCCTTCATGTAAAATTCAGAAGTTGTAAGGGGAACCCATGAACTGATTTTAAAACACATATACACATACCATCACCATCCCCACCATCATCCACTGGAAGTTCCCACTGAAAGGCAGAACTTCAGGTGGCCAGTGATTTCCAACTTTCCTTTCCCCTGAATAGCTCTCCCATATGGCCCAAAACAGTTCCTTTCAAACTCATAGTGTTTCCTGGGGCACTGACTCCCACCTGAAAGCAAACATACTTTGGAGCTACTGGTCAAGCAGCTCCATCCCACGAGAACCACAGAATCAAATAATGCACTGAAATAGAACGGTTGGAGACAAGGTTGGCAAGATCCAAGGTCCCACTGTGCTGTTGCTTTGCTATCCCGTTTCAAGACCATGATGCTCTTCTGTCTCCAAGGAGATCAGAGGTAAGGAATTTTGCTTTTTCTCTATAAGGTCCAATCTCTGAACTCTCAGATCTGAGGAACCTTTAAAGACAGTCCCTAACGATGGTTATTGCAGAAGGTTTCCATTTCTCGATGCTGAGATTTTTTTTTTGTTGACACAGGAAACTGAAATGTCTCCTTCTCCTCACTGAATAAACATTTTGCTTCCATCCCCTGCACAGCCAAATGGGCAAGCCCAGGTCCAATTCTGCCATGTCCATCTGCAGGGACTCTAAAATGGCCTTGGCTGATGGCATTTCTTGGGAAAGTCTACTATCAACAACTCTCATCTGAAGTCATGAGTGAGAAAACTGTGAGTGAGCACATGGAACACCCAGGAGCTACCACCCCAAGGCAGAGATCAGTAGTTCCTGGGAGCAGGAAGCTTCATGCACACACAAGCTTACCTTCCCTCATAGAGAAGCCAGGTCCACTCTGATGTCCACTAGCTTTTGAATAGGGAAAGGAAAAAAAAGGAAAACTGAGAACAATCTGTTGCACCCTTCATAGGCAGGCAGAGAGAGATGACTCCTGTGATGAGTCCACTCTCTCTGCAGCCCTAGCCAACCAAGTAATCTCCAAGCCAGCCACAGTCTCTGAAATCTGATCACTAGCTCTCTTTATCCTCTTGACCAGGAGTTGATGCCAAACTTTCCAGAGGGAGGTGCCCATCAGACTGAAATCTGACTCAGAATTTTCAATAGGTTTTCCCCTCTGAAAAGGGGAAATGAACCACAATGAAGATCCTGTATGTTGTCCTGAAGATGGTATAGGGTTATGGCTTAGACTACATGGTGGCCAAGATCTCTTCCAACTCTGAAATGTTCTGGATAGCAAGTACAGTTTCTTTACTCCTAGTTCACCATTATAATTTATAAGGGGAGAGTACATAGTCTCCCTTGCCTTTTGTCCTCGGGGGTCATGTTCTGCAATTTTGGTTTAGGAAAACCTTATTGAAAGAATGACTGGTCAAAGGCTCTGGTTGAAGGGAGAAGACTACTTCATGCTAAAACTCACACATAACACACAGACACACAACACACACATTCACTCATACACACACACATACTCACTTTCTCTCTCTCTCTCTCTCTCTCTCTCTCTCTCTCTCTCTCTCTCTCACACACACACACACACACACACACACACACACACACACCTCCAGATTTGAAGAGTCAGGTTCTAAACAGAGAGAACTCTACAGGCAATGGGTAGGTGACAGGGGATGGTTTATTTTGATTGCCAGTATGCCAGGTCAGGCATCACCAAGAGAAATGTAAGTGAAAGGAGGAGGAGGAAAGGGAACACGAAGGAGATTTTAAAAGGGAGGGGAGGTTTGGATGTGAGGAAGAATGAGAAGAAGGATTTCTGGAAGGGCAGACTTTGGCCAGGGTCCTCAGGGTTCGTGGTTGGCCTCGGAGCTGCAGAATCTCCACTCCTTCTTCTGACTTGCCTCCTTTAGGCTTGGAACTTGCAAAGGTAGGGGTGCTTTTCATTACAGAATTCATTTCTCCATTTCTGGAATCCTACAGAGAGATGACCTGGGTTGGCTGGCCAGGGCAACCATCAGGAAGTCATCCCATGCAGATGACCCAGACCTCACATCCAGGCATCCTATGCCTATTCATGTATGCCCTTGTGGTCTAAAATAGAGGAAAAAGTAAAGGAGAGGAAGGATGGGAAGTAAATGGAGTGGGAGGTGAGGGGAGAACTGAGAGATTGAGAGGAAAGAAGGGAAAAGGGACAGGAGATAGAGGGGAGAGGGTAGCTGAAACAAAAGATTAAGGGAAGAAATAAGAGATGAGGGAAGGGAAGAGAGGTAGGGAAGGAAGGAAAAGAGGAGTGAGGAGAGCAGTAGAGAAAATTGAGAAGAGAGGGGAGTGGAGAGGCTTACATATTTTAAGCATTGAGGTTCCCCCATCCATTAAGGGTATCAGCCAGAAGAGAACTGCAAGGAATGGGCTTGGGTGGATACCAGAACTGCCGAGGTTTTGTTCCCTCAACAGATTCAGGAGTCAGGATGGCATAGAAGCTGGGTTGGTCACTGAGATCATTCTTCTCCCAGTCTTGGTAGAGCTACAGGGCATTGCTGCTCCATTTCGACCTGCCATTCTGGGGAAAGAGTACCAGGAAGGGCAATGGTAAGTGCAAAATGAGACTTTTGTCCATTGACTTTCCTTCTCCTCCTCCCCAGATCAACTACACACAAACTTTCTCCAGGCCCTCCAGAACATGCCAGGTTTTGTCTGTCCTCTGAGCCCTTCTACGTGCTGCCAAACCTTTGGCTACCAGTGCTGCAATTCCTGAGTGTCTTCCACCCTCCCTTCCATAGCTTACCCCATCCAAAATGTTAAGTAGATCCTCCCTCACTTCCCCCTCCTTCAGTCCATTCAGGGACCCTTCTGAGTCTGGTTCCTTATACTTCTGTGGCCTGCACTGACTCTGGCCTACCCTGAGCTCCCAGGGAGGTCTGGGTCATCGGATGTGATTGTGTCCTAAACTCTTGCTTTCTGCTTTGTGATCTTGGGTCTCCACCAGAGTGATTGCTGGGCACCCCAAGCCTATCTAAACAGCAGGAATGGACAGAGGTACAACAGTAAGGATGGTATGTGTGTGTGTGTGTGTGTGTGTGTGTGTGTGTGTAATTTTTTTTACATTCTTTTCTTTTTAAATTTTGATTTCCAAATTCTCTCCCTCCCTCCCAACCCAATGAGAAGGCAAGCAATATAATATCAATTATGCATGTGAAATCATACAAAACATATTTCCATATTAGCCACATTTCCCAAAAAAGAAAGAAAAAGTAAGAAAATTCTACTTTGATTTACAGAGTTCCTCAGTTCTCTCTCTGACAGTGGAAAGCATTTTTTCAACATGAGCCATTTGGACCTGTCTTACGTCATTGTGTTGATCAGAGTAGCCAAGTCTGTCAGTTGCTCATTATCACAACATTATCACTGTGCATGATTATCTCCTGCTTCTTATCACTCTGCATCAGTTCCTCTGAGTCTCGTCCACCCCCTCATCATTTCTGATAGCAGACTGGTACTCCATCACCACCATACACCAAAACCTGTTTAGCCATTCTCCAGTTGGTGGAGTTGGCAATAGGAGGGAGTGGGTGAGCAGTCTCTCTGGCACCGGACACCTCACGGGCCTGCCCAAGGTCTTTTTGCCCTCGGAGATAGTCCTCACACACTTCTCGGGGTTAGAGCATGACTCCCAAGGAGACAGTGGGAGAAGGAGCCTGAGTCAGTAGACTGGGACCAGAGTCCCCTCCTTCCTACTGTCACTCCCCTGGGCAGAGAGAGGGGAGGAGTTTGGGAGTCATACCTAGTTAGTGTCACACAGGCCAATCCAGAAAGGTTTCAGGACAGTCCCACTCTTAGTAATTTAGGTGATCATGAAAGAGACCTCAGCCCCATTGAGCAGGGACAGAAGATAACCAGAGGGATAGTCCTGGTGCAGCAACTTTGAGGAGAACAGGAAGGGCTAATGTCATTGAAGGAGGGAGTCTGCAGAGAAGATAGGTCCCCCCTAGGGAACTGCATTAGCAAGAGGGTCAACAAAGGTTTTGTAGGAGGCCATATGCACCCAGGGTCATAGCAGGATAAGCATCTGGAGATACACAAAATGAAGGGACAGAGATGATTGAGAAGGAATAGGGTTCACCTGTTGGACAATGAAATGAGAAGATTCCTCCACACCTCTCAGGGATCACTCTCCCCAGCAAACCTTGGCAGTGGTTCAGGTCTCTTCAGTAACCAATAAATCATAACAGTGGGAGCCTTGGAAGGCAAAGCCCTCAGGAAAGGATCTCCTCGAAGAGGGGGAAGCAGGGACTGCTTCCTCCTCCTGGCCTGGGGGTGAGAGGAGAGGAGCTACCTGGAAAGGGAACTGGACCTCCTGATTTCTGTATCCAGATCCACAAAGCCTGGTTCCACCATCCTGAGAAGCTTTCTCCCTTTTTCTCTCTATCCCCTCCTACCCCAGTTCCAGGTGAGAAGTTAGCAGGAAAGTGCTGGAAAGACTCTCCTTGTGCCGGGCCTGAGAGCAGCAGGCAGGTAACCAGTGTCTCCTAGAAGCTGAACAACATCGTGGAAAACGGGTGCAAAGTGGAAATCGTGAATTGTAGGTGTCCTTGGTCCTGAAATGAGGTCAGAGATGGGGCTCAGAGCTTAAGAGAACCAGGACCTTGTCCTCTTGATGTTCAACCAGATGGGTCTACTCTGCCCTCTCACATCTTCTCTTCCTGGGGTCTTGGGGAGTATGATGATGTGGGGGCTGGAAGGACTCAGACGGTCATTAAGAGGTGGGAAGTGCCCTCTCTTTCAGAGTTGCTTAAGGATAAGAACCAGCTAATACTTCTCCAGAAGCTCTTTCCCTCCCTGAGATAAAACATTTCCTTCTTCAACAAACAATTGGATTGGTCCCATTGGTCTGGATGGACCCACCCTCCCCAGGCCCTTTTCCTCCTAACTTACCAGGCTGGGAAGGTTTGGGGGATGGTGTGTCTGGCCAGGTCACATCAGGGTCTTTGTAGAGAGATGGCAAGATGAAGGAAGAACTTTGACAGGGGAGGAAGAGGAGATCCCAAGGCAAAGGCAAAGAGGTCAAGTTGTGTTGATGAAGGACAGGGGGATTCCTGGCAAAGGTTGTGGTCTTTCCCAACCTAGGTTCAGGGGCTAGCATGAGCAGTGCATTCATCCTGAAACACAAGGAAGGGACACAAGATTAATTCTTTCCTCAAAGGATTACAGCTGTCTTCTTGCCACAGCTCTAAGAAATCTTGGGGAAGGTTGGGGAGTAGAGAAGGAGGGAATATATACAAACAGTGAACTTTCAGCAGGGTTTGGATAGAAAAGACAAGAATCCGAGAAAGAACTAGATAAGGAAAGAATTCTAGACAATGGGGTTCATGATTACCTGACACACTACCTTTATATTAATTATATTAATTTATTATATTATAATTATATTAATTCCTAGAATCAATTCATTATGAATGAGCTCTGTTGGTCAAGAGATATGCCACCGCTGCCACCACCACCCCCCCATCAGTGACCAACAACACATTTCCTACACTTATTTTGGGGTGGGGGAGACAGGCAAAATAAGACAGAGATCCCCACTACTTCTCTCACTATGGAGCTGACCCTCAAAAGTTACAGGTAAGGGTACATGGACAGGACCAAGGAAAAGATTTCCCAATATCACCCTTGAACTGGACAACTCCATATGTACCAGAGTCAACATGATGAACCAATGCCATACAAACTCCTTGGAGTCGCTGTTCAGGGATACTGTATACTTCTGTTCACTTATTTCTCCTTCCATTTCCTTGTCTACTGGTAGCTTGAAACTTGGTAGGCGACCCAGGACAAATGGAAACCAGTTAAGGTCCTGACAGTGAACAAGTTGAGGTGCTTGGCAGGTTATCAGAGTTTCCATTGAGGGATTCAACCCTGCTCTGTGGCCCAAATCCAGGTGTGATGTATGTTATCAGTGTTCCTCTCACTAAGTAGCTCCTGTCAGACACCAAGTGAGGTGAGAGCAGCACAGAGGTCAGTGGTACCATACCTGGATTTATTCTGGACACTAATTTCACAACCTAGGTGGAGGCAAGCATAGGTGGTGCAGCTGATAAAATGCTGCAAATGGAGTTAGGAAGCCCTGAGTTCAAATCCAGTCTCATGCACTTTATTAGCTCAATAACTCTAAGCAAGTTACTGTGCCTCAGTTTCCTCATCTATAAAATGAGGATCAAATAATCTGATATTTATAAAGCACTTAGCAGAGTGACTGGTGCACAGTAGGTGCTTTTAAAGTGTCTATTTCCCTTCTGTATCTTTTCCAAATTGTTTCAGAAATTTGCATGGGAAAACCCATATTTTGGCGTAGACTAAGAGAAGTCAGCCCATGGCTGTCACCTCTCCTCGTGACGAGAAACCAGTGATCTAACTGGGCATGTGAAGGCTTTCCTTTGTCCCTAAGTGAGCTGAAGTTTGGTTTCTGGGCTTAAACTTAAAGAAAACAACATCAGAACTAACTTCTCTTATTGAAGAGGAATAGCCGGTGGCCATAGATTGAACCCAGCCTAGCACAGGGGAATGAGGGAGGCATGGACCAGCCACAATCCCTTGCAGGGACAAGGAATTCAGGATGCCCAGTGAGAGATGCACAGGGACATCACAAGATATGTTTGGCCCTACAGACATAGACAGGAGACAGGAGCTGGCCTTTGGTCATTCTTGTTTCCTTCATGTGTGTCTTTATAAGTGCAGACACTTTGCTAGCTGCCAATATTGTTTATATCTGTTCTCCTTTACAAATAGACCTTTGTCATTAGACATGTGCCCTCCATGAATGCTCCTCATGCATGATCCCTAACCATGTCAACTCTCCCCACTAATGATGCATGTATACTTGAGAACCCTTTCCAGGATTACGAGGGAAATGTTGTGTTACTAATTTTCTTGCTGCGTTTTTCATTAAATGCTCTTGCTTTGAAATATGCATATCCTTGGTCGACTTGTCAGAGTAAAGCCATTGGAGAAGTCTCGTGTTACATTTGGTGTGGTGCAGAGAATGGGGGGCAACTTTTCAGGTGGCCCACCTACCCAGGAGAGGGGGTGCTGCAAAGTAAAACTGACTTGGAAGAATTGTTACATAAATTTAGGTTCATAACAGTGATTCACAAAGCCTGCTCTGCTCCTGTCTCTCCAGTCTGGATTGATCCTTACTAACATAATCTCCTTTTCTGAGGCATTTACCACTGTCACCCTTGAGATTCTTGCCTTATCTCTGATTCCTCCCTGCCCTCCAACTCCCCAGGAACTTCAGAATGTTTCTTCACATAAAGTATATTGATATGTTCTTACCATGGCTGTTCACCACCACCACCCCCCACCAGGGACATCTGTATATTCAGAGAGTCCCACATTGGAATCTTCAATTGCAATTCAAAGGTCCTTTGTGGGTCCAATCACCCAAAGGGTCATGGGCATTGTCAGTCATTCCTGTCTCATACCAGCCCCTTTCAAATGTAGGAAGCACATACTGGCTTCTACTTGCAGTATTCTAGTATTATTAATCCTGTCATCTAAAGAGAGATTAGTTTTCATATCTATATCTCGAGCAGACCTGTGGCTGGAAACAACTGGGAAGATCCTGCTTTTCTCCACTGATGAGACCATTTTCTCTAATCATGGTCCATTCATAAATAGAAATGACCCTCCAGAAGAACAGTGAGCTTCCTACTACAGGGAAGTATTTAAGAACATGCTGAGTATACATCTGTCAGGGCTATTGAAGAGCATGATCACAGACTAGGTATTAAGTAGGACTCGATGACCTTCATAGAGAAGACTGCTTCCAAACCCTTCCCAAGGGTTCTCCCACTATCCCCTACTAAACTTTTCACAATAAGCAGACCCTGTTCCCCAAATGCAATTCCTGATTTCTCATCCTCTCTCACCCTGGAACATCCTTCTGCCATGCCAGTGCCTTTCACCCAGTGATAAGTTCCTTTCATTGGCCTCCATTTTGGAGCAAGGCCCAGACCAGCAATGCTATGTTTCTGCTTCCCCACATATCACCACCTTGGTCCCAGCCCCAGTTACCTTCTCTCTATATTCTGCTCCCTTTTGTACGTTATCTTTCCTCCATCAGAATTTAAGCTCCCTGAGGATGAATTGTGCCTTTCTCTTTCCTTATATGTGTATCCCTAATACTTAACACAGTGTCTGACATACAATAAGGGCAGAGTAAATGCTTTAAACAGTACAATCTCAGGAAATCTCATCTCAGTCCAAGTGTGTAAGAGAGTTGTATTTGAAACAATGTAACTTCCACCTGCTTCTACTCAAGGCCACCATGGACAGTTCCTGGAGGGAAGACATTTTCAACATACATGAGATTTCTTCACCTAAAACACAGGTATGCCCAGTTGTACGCTGTCTTCTGGACAGGGAAAGGGGAAAGGAAAAACATTGCCAAGACAACCTGTTGTTTTCCTCCTGAGTGGACAGACAGATGGCTCTTGGAACAAGAGTCCACCCACCTCTCCAAGGCATCCTCAGTCCCTGAAGTCTGATCAGAAGTTCTCCTGTCCCCTCAACCAGGCACCAATGGGGATGCTCAATTCTTCATTAGAAGATGTCCATCTAATTCCAACCTGGCCTGTCCTCATAAATTGTCCTCTGCAAAAAAAGGGGAATTGGGCCAAAATAAAGGCACTGCATGTTGTACTGTGGATGGTTTGGGAATGTGACTTAGACTAGATGGAGGTCAAGTTCCTTTCTAACTCTGAAATTCTGTGGTTCTGGAACTCTGTCTTGGATATCACGTATAGTGTCTTTACTTCAGTTAACCTTTATACTCCTAAAGAATGGGGGACATATTCTGCCTTCTTTCTAATCTGGAGGAATCTAAGCAATGAATATTCAATATTTGTTCAGTAAAGTCTTAATGAATAACTCAATAAACATAGTCTCTTAGAACAGGCTAGAGTAGAGAGAAGCTGGCCAGAACCCCAAGAAATACATATTCATGGACATAACACACAATAATCTATATTTGAAGAATATGTAGACAACAGAGAACAAAAGAGGCAATAGGGTAGAAGAAGAACAGTTTATTCTGCTTGGCCAGTGCTCTGGGTCAAAGGTAATGAGTACCAAGGGCACTGATGGAAAGAAAAGTGGAGGGGATGGAGAAATGGGAAATGGAAGTTTATTATAATGGAGAGGAAGGTTCATGCATGAGGAGGTGAGGTGGAAAGAAGATTCTTTGGGAGAGCGGAGAGACTGCAAGCAGAGTCCTCAGAATATCCACTTGAATCCAGGGTTGAAGAACCTTAATTCATTCTTTGAGCTTGCTTTCTCTAGGCTCTGAATTTGCAGATGTAGGGGAGCTTTACTGTACACAGCTCATCTTTCCATGCTTGGAATCCTACAGAGAGATAGTATAGGTTATGTTAGTATGGGCAGATTGAGTCAGAACAGGGTGACTCCTATTCTGATGACCTTGAACTTTTGCTTTTAGGTTCTACACCCATTCATGCGTAAGAGTAGGAGTCACTTGTATCAAATGGAAAACCCTATCCAACTGAAAGCAAATATTTTAATCATATGAGAACATCTCTATTGAATCAACCACTCAATCAAGTGCATTAGATTGGAAGTTAAAAGTCCTCCATTATTTGAAAAGGCATGAAATCCCTTGAATGAAGTGGAATGACACTGAATGGAAAGTGTATTGGGAAGAGAGGAGAAGGAAGAAGAGGGGAGGGGAGGTAAGAGGAGAGGGGAAGGGGGAAGAGAGGAGAACTCATGGTCTAGGTAAGGAAGGGCCCTTATGAATTTCAGGTTTCAGCAAACACAGGATGGAGGAAATGGGCCTGGCTGTTCCCAGAGTTGTTAGTGTTTGTCTATCTCTCTCTTTCTCACCTGAATCCTGAGTCAGGATTACACAATAGTTTGGGTTGGTTTGACTGGGGGCGCCCTTATCCCAGGCTTGGTAGAGAAAAAGACTAATGCTGGACCAGAGCCACCTTCGGTTCTAGGGAAGGGAGCAAGTAATGCAGTGGTTAGTGAAGAGTAAGATGCCCCCAATTGCCTTCTCTTCAATACTCAAGACCCAGTCCAATCAATCAACATTTAGTAAGTAATTACTGTGTGCCAGGCACTATGCTAAGCACTTGGGACACACAAAAAAAGGGACAAAAGACAATCTCTGCCTTAGAGGAGATCATAGTCTAATGGGAGAGACAACAAGCAAGCAAAGATGTACAAACTACATACAGGATAAACTGGAAGTAATACAGAGAGGGAAGGTGCTAGAATTAAGAGGAGTTGGGAAAGGCTTCCTGTAAATTATGGGACTTTAGTTGGGCTTCAAAGGATGACAAGAGGTAGAGATGAGGAGGGAGAGCCAAGAGATGGAGTGTCGTGCTCATGGCCCAAGCCAGAGGCTGATGCTTCTGGCTCCAATTCCACCTCCTACTGGAAGCCTGTCTTGGGCCCCCTAAGGTCTAATGCCTTGGCCTTGCAGATGACTTTCCATGTCTTCTGAATAGTTCTTTCATGAACTTCATTATTTCCACATTGCCCCATCCATTAGAGTGTGAGCTTTTTGGGGGGCAGGGACTGGTTTTGCCTTTTAGCACAACTTCTAGGGGAAGCTCAGAGTTGGGCAGCTGCGCACACCATATATGCTCATTGAATCAAAAGCAATGAGTGGGGTTCCTGGAGGGCAGATGGCACATAAAAGCCAAGGAAGTCCGGGGGTGGCTGGACAGATGCTACACAGGCTTGCCCTATCCCCATCCCCAAGTCTCCCTGCCACTTGGCAGTTGTCCTCAGGTTTCCTTCCCAGTCCCTTCCCTTTCCTAGGGGGACAGACTTTTACTCTGGAAAGGGGAGAAAGAACCCAAGCCCTCCCCACTGTCTCTCCCCAGTGGTTCTCCCCACTGAGCAAGGAAAGAGGGAGGTACTTTGGGCCTCACCTCATTGGGGTCATACAGACCAATCCAAATGGGCTTCTGGCTACCCCCGCTCACAGTGATCATGGAGGCCACAAAAAGTGTCTCAGCCTTATTGAGTAGGGACACCAGGTGACCTGTAGGGTAGTCTTGGCACAGCACCTGTGGGAGAAGGCAGGAGATGCTGGGTTAGAGGAAAGAGAAACAGAAGAAGGATAGGACAGGTAAAAAGGGCAGGGCAGTCACCAGAGGCCAGAGAAGGCTGAGGACCCTGAAGGAGGAACCCACAGTTCAGGACAGCAGAGGGAAAAGAATGGCCTACGCGAAAAATGTCTGGATGCTACTTGGCAGAAAGGGTGGAGGTAGGGGAACAGCGATAGGGAGTTCATGGCAAGCCATGGCTGAATTCCAGAGCACATTGAAATAGGGGTTCAATCTCTTCCCCCACCCCCCAGGTATCCCTTTCCCCAACCAACTTCAGCAGTGCTCCAAGTCTCTTGGTGATGTATTAAGCCATAGCAGTGGGAATCAAAATAATTGAAGCCATCAGGGCAGGAGCTCCTGGCTAATAGATGGTCAGAGGGGTCCTCCAGTCCTGGTAGGGGAAAGAGAGAAGTTGGATGGAGGACCCTGGCCTTGAACTCTATGAAGCCCTGGAGATCCCAGTTGCCAACTGTGGCTTCTCTTGGCCCCCTATCCCTCCCCTCTAAAAGTCCCTCTCTTTCCTCTGGAGGGCTGTTCTAGGCCCAGGGGGAAGTGCTGGTGGGACTCACCTTGTACCAGGTCTACGAGGAGCAGGCATGTGAAGAACAGCTCTGAGAAGCTGAGGGGCAGCATCTCTTTGGAGTCTGGGGATACAGAACAGAGTCCCTGAGCCCCACGGCATCTCTAGTCCAGAGATCAGCCCAGTGTTAGGGTAGGGGCTCAGAGTGTGTTCTCTCTTATTTGAGGCTGGGTCTGACTCTCTACAATCCCCTTCCTCCTCTCCTTTCCTGACGTGTGGAGTATTCTGGTGACTCAGGGGCTGGATAGAATCTAATGGTAGCTGGAGTTAAGAGGGGAAGGCCTTTCGCTTTCAGAATTGTTCAGGAATAAATGCCTGCTTTCATTCCCCTTCTAGCCAGCTGCCTCCCTGAGGTGAGATGCCTCCTTCTGGTCTCTAGGAAGGGAATGACTGTGGGGAGTGACTGACCTCCTTTTCCAGACTTTTCATCGATCACTTACCAGATTGGCTGGGCTGTGGGATTATGTGTTTGATCTGGCAATGACAGGACCTTTATGAAGAGAGGGCCAAAGGGGTGTGGACTTGTATAGGGGTCAGAGATGGGGAGGGTGAAAGTTAGAGCACATGTGTTAATGAAGGGCAAAGGAGTTTGGGGCATAAGGTGTGGTGTTTCCCAAACTGGATTCAGGAGCTGGTACAAGCAGCGCCTTCTTTTTGGTGCAGAGGGACAATAGTTTCTCCAGGCAGGGGTAGAGGTTAGTACCTTCTCCAGTGGCTTCCACCTGCCTGATTCTCATAGCCTTGGGAAACCTGAGGTGTGATGAGGAGGAGGAGGAGGAGGAGGGAATTTACACTAGAATGGTGTTCCCAGCAGTACCTTGGCATGGGAGGAAGGAATCTAGGAAAGGTGTGGGACCACAAATCTTGGAACCAGAAGGGAAGGGAATTCCAGCCAATGGAGGCAAGGTTACATGGTGCCTTGACTGTACACACCCCTTTAATATAACTTCCTGGAATGTCTTGAACAAGAAAAAAATTGGAGAAGTTTTGGCAAGTTTCATTCCATCAACAATACTGGCCCAACAATTTTAAAGTTTGTTTTTCCTATCATTTTGATGATAGGCTTGTCAGACATAAACTAATGTGAACTTTCCAAATAGAGAGAGCAGGAAAAAGTGAGTTGCATATGAAACATGAACTTATGTCACCTATTGCTTGTTTTTTAATGTATATTTAACAAATTGATACTGTCAAGTCAACATTGACTGTATCTCAAAATGTGTGTCCCATTCACTGAAGACCCCTCCCCTATTACCTCCTTGCCAATAGGTGGGGTAAATGCTTAGGAGTGATATGAATGAGTTAAAGGGCCTGCATAGCTTAGCGACTTCTGGGCTAAAATTCCAAATTGCTTTCCAGAAAGGAGGCACGGCACTTTTTAAAGGGCATTTTTATTGTGATCTTTTGTTTTTCTATCACCTCCTTTGCCCAATTTTCCCAGACTCATTGAGAACCACTTCTTCTAACAAAGACTTTTCTTTAAAAAAAAAAAAAAAGGTGGGAAACAGTTTTAGCAGAACTAACCAACATATCAAAAAACTCGTGCTTTAAATATAATGTTTCCTACCTGTAGGTTCCCATCTCTGCAAAGAGGAGAAAGGATGCCTTCTTTTTTCTTTTCTTGGAACCAAGCTTGGTCATTATGGTTTTTCAGCATTCAGTTTTGATTGTCTGGTTGTTTGATTGAAACATTGTTTCCATTTACATTATCATAGTCCTTGCATATGTAGTTTTCTTGGCTATGCTTCATTCTGCATCAGTTCAGGCAAGTCTTCTGCTTCTCTGTTTCCAACTCCTGCTGTGCCATATTCTGCCTAATCTCCAACCTTCAGAGAGAAGAGCAGTCATGAAATAGAGAAGTCAATCTGACTTTGTGTTTTCCATTTGGTATTCCCCTTGTCTCCAGCCTCCTTTGGGAACAGGAGTTGTCAGTGATGAACATTCTCACATCTGGTTATACCCTACACATTCCAATGATTCTGAATCCCTGTAGGTCATCTGCCAAATCCCATTACCCATTCCTTATTCGTATTCCCCTCAATCCTCCCATCCCAAATTCCCAAGTAAACACCACCCATACCTTTGACTATGCCCTCTGGAATGTCTGCTCCAGGCATTCCTTCATCTTAATTTTTTTTCTTCTCCTCACCTATTCTCTCCCACTCCTTCCATCTTCCACTTATCAGTGAAACCTGATTTCCCTCTAATGACATAGCTTCCCTGGACACCTTTGCTGGTACTGGTTACATCTTTGTTTATTCCCCTTGGCTCACTGGTTAAGGCAGAAGAGTTGGAATTCTCTTTGCTCCCCATCACTTCTTCCAGGTTCTCCCTCCTACCACTCCTCAATAAGAGATTCCACTCCATCCCCTCTCCTCCAATACATTCCCACCCTATTAATTCTCTGCAATCTCTCCCTGTCTACTAGGTCTTTTCCTACTACCTACAAATATGTCCATGTTTTTTCCATCCTCTAAAAACCTCACCCTCACTTAATCCTTCCATTCCTATTATCTATTTCTTATCTCTAGCTTGCATCTAAAATCCAGATACAATGGTGCCTCCCTTTGCTCTCCTCTCATGTTCTTCACCCCTTACAATCTGACTTCCAAACTTGCTATCCACTATATTGCTCTCTCTAAAGTTACCAATGATCTCTTAATTGTGAAATCCAATGACTGTTTCTCAACCTTCATTCTTCTTGTCCTGTCTGCAGCCTTTGGCACTATTGAGTGCCTTTTTCTCCTTGATACTCACTTTCTCTAGGTCTGTGGAATACAAGATTTTCTTGGTTTTCTTTCTATCTATCAGACCATTCCTGACTTTCCTTTGCTGATCCCTCATCCAGGTCACTCTCTCTTACTATAGGTATCTCACAGGGTTCTGGCCTGGATCCTCTTCTTTCCTCCCTCTATACTACTTCACTTGGTAATCTCATCAGCTTCCATGGAGCTGAACAGAAATCATCTCTATGCTGATGATTTTCAAATCTACCTTTCCTGCCCTAACCTTCTGTTGGCCTTTAATATCATATTTCCAACTATGTTTCACATATCTTCAACTGGACATCCGGGAGACATCTAAAATTTAACGTATCCCAAACTGAACCTATTGTTTTTACCCCTAAATTCCCCTCCCTTCCAAACTTCCCTGTTAGGGGAGTTGAAGGTACTACCATCCTCCCATCTGGCTCACAACCTAGGTGACTCTCACGCTCACTCCCTTCACATCCAATCTTTTGCTAAAATCTGTTGACTTTACCTTTGCAACATCTCTCAGATATACCCCCTTTTCTCATCACCTCATCCTTGGACTAACTGCTATGTGGTCTGCTTACTCCGAGTCTTTCCCCCCCAATCCATCCTTCATTCAGTCACTAAAGCAATTTTCCTAAAATACAGGTCTGATCATGTCATACCCACCCACCCACTCATTATATAAACTCCAATGGTCTCCTATGGCCTTCAGGAGCAAATACAAAATTCTCTGTTTAGCAGCCAAATCCTTTTATATCCTAACCCCCTCCTCCATTTTCAGTCTTCTTACATCTTACTCCTCATCACTTATTTCTTGATCCATACAGTGGCTTCTTTGCTATTCCAGGAATAAGACATTCCATCACAGTTCCAGGAATTTTCTCTGACCATCTCCCATGTCTGTAATGCTCTTGTTCCTCATTTCCCACTCTGGACTTTCCTGGCTTCCTTTAAGCCTCAACAGGAAACTTTTCCCAGCTCCTCCTAATGCTAAGTTTTCCCTTTTTTCATTATTTTCTACTGATCTTATAGGTAGCTTCTTATTATATATTTGTTTACATGTTGTCTCCTCCTTTAGATTATAAGCTCCTTGAGGGCAGAGACTGTCTTTTGCCTCTTTTTGTACCCCCAGCACTGAGCACAGTGCCTGGCACATAGTAGGTGCTAAATAAATACTGATTGACTGAATGACCCATTATAACATACCGAACAAGTGGCCATTTAGCCTCTGCTTGAATAATTGGGGAGGATGATGGGGGAAGCCATTAGCTGCTGGAGCAGCCCACCCTTCTTTTGCATGGCTGTTTTTTTTCACATTAAAACAAAATTTGCTCTTCCACCCATCACTCCTGGGGCTGCCATCTGGAACTAAGCAGAAAAAGTAACTCTAGGATCATGGCATCCCTAGAGCTATTTCAATGTCAAGGTTTGCAGATATTCTGGGGCAATCCCTCCCTTCCACAATGTAGTAGCTGACCTTGATATTTTTTCATCCTTGTTGAAGGCATCTGACAGGATTGCTGAAAACATCCTGCTTGAAAGCATGGGAACAAGCACACAGTCTTGCTTCACTCCATTAGTGACTGGGAAAGTGCAAGAGAATCATCATGGGGGCACCGAAGGAGAGTGATATCTCTCTGTCCTACTCAATATTGCTGGCCTAGGGGCACTGTTCTATTTAGTTAAACTACAACCTTTAGGAAGCACATCTATACTGTACTAGGCACTCTGTGACTAGATGAGCTTCCTAAAAGGTTCAGTGGGGAAGCCAATGGAAAGAGGATATTCTTAGCCACAGGATGAACTAATCTGAATGTCTACACCTCTCAGTGTCAATCCTGTGTCCTAAGAGTAGGTCCCAAATATCTTAGATAACTCTGTCTTGAGTGGTGTGTGCATGCCCCAAATCACTATAATATCAATGATGGTGATTTCCAGACAAGGTTTATTTATTGTGTCATCTTTTTTTAATAGCTATCTTCCCCATGACCCTTTATCTAATAATGAACATAACCAGAAGTCTCAATTAATACCCTATCACTTTAATGACCACCTACTCATGTATATTCTATATGATACAGTTCCTGGCACACAGCAAGTCCTCAATAAATGCTTTCTGCCACTACCAGGCATTCTAATCTCTATCAAACAATTCTCTGCAAAGCATCATTTAAGCCAAATACACATGGGAAGCAGCCACCACATTAACACAATTATTTGAAATAGGGAAATTCACTGGGCGGAGCCAAGATGGCAGAGTGACAGCAACAACTCACCTAAGCTTTTAGACAAACTCCTTCAGATACCTCTAAAAAGAGAATCTGACCAAATTTTGGAGGTGCAGAATCCAATAGGAGACAGACTATGGCAGATTCAAAGCCCAGGACAAACTGGAAGGTCCACGGGAAGGATCTGTTCCACGGGGGTGAGCCCACAGTGCACAGCACAGTGTATCCAGTGCAGCAGAGTGGGAGAGCCCCAGGGAAACCTGAGACAGCAGCAGGCAGAACCAGCAGAGCAGCAGCCCAGAGTGAAAGACCAGCAGAGCCGAATGAGTGACAGCTGCTGAGCACCAGATATCAGCCAGCAGCTCCTGGGACTTTCAGCTTGAAGATTAAAAGTCTGTTAAGTCACCCACTTGAACTTCCAGGAGCCAGGATGGCAGAGTGATCAGTAAATGCTCTCTCCTCCCCCCCTCCTTGATAACCTTGAAAGAACCATAAAATATTTCTCCAGAAAAATCATGGATCAGTGGGAACAGCAGAGGGGGAAAATAGTCTCATAACACCTGAGGCTAGGAAAATAGCTAAGGGGGATTCCTCCTACTGTGGCAGAGGCAAACCGGAAGGAGAGGGGCCCCAGGGCAGTGGAAACTCACACTAGGACCCAGGCAAGCCTCAGGACTCCAGGGGAAATGGGAAGACAATAGGGCAACTGGGATCACCATCCCCTGAGCTTGCCTTTGCCTCAGTTCAGCTGAGGAGATTTCCGGTGACCAGACCACCCCTCCCCCACACTTAACAAGCTAATCCTAGGGCAGATCAGGGAAACACAAAACAAAAAGATAAAAAGACATATGCTCTTAGCTTTTTCACACAAGTCAGCTCAACACCAAGTTCTGCAGCTTCTAACTGAAAGAACCAGAAGCCACAACACACAATCACCATCATGAACAAGAAAAAGCAAAACAAGCATGAAAAAACTATAGAATCTTTCTATGGGGACAAGGACTAAAACACAAATACCAAAGGGGTCAGTAGTGAGACTGTACTTCCATCTGAAACTTCAGAAGGAACTATGAACTGCTTGCATGCACAAACAGCTCTCCTGGAACAGCTGAAGAAGGAAATAGAAGAAAACCTGACCAATGATTTTAAAAGTATAAAAAAATATTTTACTGATGAGAACATCTCTTTAAAAAAGGAAAATTGAAAAAATGGAAAAGGAAGTACAAAAATTAACTGGAGAAAATAACTCCTTAAAAGGAACAATGGGACAGATGGAAAAGGAGATGCAAAAGTTAACTGAAGAAAACAATTTGATAAAAATTAGAATTGGGCAAATAGAAACTAATGACTCTATGAGACAGCAAGAATCAGTCAAACAAAATCTAAAGAATGAAAAGGTAGAAGAAAATGTAAAATATCTAACTGGAAAAACAACTGACTGGAAAATATATCCAGGAGAGAAAATTTAAGAATTATTGGCCTGCCAGAAAGCCACAATGAAAAAAAGAGTCTGGGCAACATCTTCCAGGAAATCATCAAGGAAAACTGCACAGAAGTGCTAGATCCAGAAGGCAAAATAGTCATCAAAAGAATCCACCATTCACATCTTGAAAGGGATCCCAAACTCAAAACCCCAAGAAATATCATTGTCAAATTCCAGAACTATCAAGTAAAGGAGAAAATACTACAGGCAGCCAGAAAGAAACCATTCAAATATTGAGGAGCTATAGTGAGGCTCATACAGAACCTTGCAGCTTCTACATTAAAAGAACAAAGGAATTGGAATCCGATATTCTGCAAGGCAAAGGAGATGGGACTACAACCAAGCATCAACTACCCAGCAAAGTTCAGCATAACATTTCAGGCAAGGAGATGATCATTCAATGAAGTAAGGGATTTCCAGACCTTCCTGACAAAAAAGCCAGAACTTAATAGAAAATTCAGTCTTCAAATGCAGGTCTCAAGAGAGGCATTAAAAGGTAAACAGGAAGGGGAAAAAAAAACTTGTTACTCAATTTGGGCAAACAGTTTACCTCCCTATAAGGGAAGATGATACCTGTTAATCTTGAGAATTATACATCTATTATGAAATATAAAAGGGATATACATAGAGAGAACAGGTATAAAGTAAATGATGTCATGTTAAAAATATGATTTAAGCATGCGACGGGATTGTAACAGGACGTGTGAAAAGGTGGAAGCAGAAAATGGCAAATTACATCACAGGAAGAAGTACAAAATTATAGTAGAGAGAAAGATGGGAGGGAGATGAACATTGTTTGGGAAATTATCCCCACCTCCACGGTGATGAATTCACTAATTTGCTGAATGCCAGTGACTGCCCCTTATGTAAGGGCTGAACAACAAGCTGTTCATATTGTTACTCCTTTGTACTTCCCATCCCACTCCAACTCCACAGTTTTCTTGGGCATGAAGACAGTCATTAACTGATTTTAACAATAGTGGGTATAGCCAAAGACCATCAGAAATCCCCAGTTTGACTTTTTGAATGACAAAACATTTTGAGCTAAGATAGATTGGCACACATTTGTGTGAACCACAAGGTTGTATCCCTAGCTACATAAAGTATCCATATCCTTTTTCTACAAGGAATCAATTTCTCTTATCAGGGGTTTCATTTTCCTCAAACACTTTTTCCCTTCCAACACAACAAATGTGAGACTCGGGATTGTAAATAATGTAATATCAATGTTTCATTTTTATCATGAAAACAACAAAATAGGCAGCTCAGAACTGGACCACTTAGCCCTTTTTCTTCTTATCTCTGGCAAGTTCAAAATGCTTGCATCTCTTATTGGCCAGAATCCTCTTAGACAGACAGTTGGGCTTGACACATGCAAGCCTCAGTACAATCTTCTTTGTGGTCTTGGTCTTTTGTCTGCCTCCCCAATTGCCTTTGTCCTCCATAGCAACTCTACTTCCATTCATGATTCCTTTGTCTTTGAGTATACAGGGAATCTTGACTCCTCTTTAACTGCCTTCTTTGTGAGGTTGGTGTTTACCTCACTTCTTTTGGCGAGTGTTCACCATACTGGCAGTTAACAATATCAGCACAAAGAGAAACTGAAGGGCATTAATTTTTTAGGTTCAATAGATAGTAACATCCTTCGTTGCTGTCCGTTACAGGAGGGTATCCCAAGGTTGCATCCATTGTCTTGGCCCCTCCATATCAAATGCTAACTACTCAAAAAAACTATCACAAATAGTAAATAGTAAGTAAACACATGTATCCAAATAGATTGTAAATGGTAATGAAAGAAATCAAAAAGAAAAGAAAAAACCAGAAAACTCACAAAACAGAAGTCTAAAAAAATGCACTCATCTATTTTCAGTTTTATTCTAATATATTAGATATATATTAGAATGTATAGGTACATGTATAAGAATAGAGCAGAAAGTATATTTTATAGTGAATATATTAGAATATTTTATATAACAGGAAATACATGAGTGTATGAGTTCATTAAATGGTAATGAGATAAGATCTTGCTCAACTAAGAGAGAGAAGTGACAATGTCGACCAATAAGAAATTTCCCATAGTTTCCAAGGAGGCAAGTTAGAAATCAGAGAAAGTTAAGGGTCTGAATTCCTCTTTATGTTTGCCTTTCAAACTCTGTATCTGTCCCTCCTGATATTTCTAACTGGTACCCTTGAAGGTCTAGAATCACTTGTGTTCTCTCTCCAAGAGTGAAACAAGAATGTCTCTCACTTCCAAGACTCTCCAACAAGTCCTGCCCCTACTCCAAAGATGTGGCTGCATCCTCTCCACCATTCTGGTGTAGGTTCATGTGTTCGCATGCAGCACAGAGCTGCCCCACCCCTATTTAACTTGGTTGGGAGTTGAGTTAAATGCACATGAATGTCTGTGTTTTAGTGTGCTGGCTAATTTCTCTCTTTTCTAATCTCCTTTAAGAGGTTATGTTCATTGATTTGTTCAGGCTTACTGAGCAACTGCTGGTTGCCCATTAGGGGCTGAGAATCCAGAGGAATCAAAATGAGGAAAAATTTTCTACTGTAGAAGCTAGTTGTCCAACTATGGAGTGATCTGCCTTGCAAAAGAGTCAAGTCAGTCAGCATTTATTAAGTGTTGCCTAGACATTGTGCTAAGGGATGAGGATTCCAAGAAAGGCAAAAGACAGTCCCTGCTCTAAAGAAGCTCACAGTTAAAAAGAAAAATGAGCTCCCTATCACAGCTTAGTAGGTGTAAAGATGGAAAGGACCTTAGAGGCCTACCTCCCTCACTTTACAGATGAGGCAGTTGGGAGCAACAGACATTAAGTGATTTGCCCCAAATCACATAGTTAATGAGTGACAGTTTGGATTCAAACCCAGGTCACCTAAGGGAGAAATTAGCATTTGAAGGACCATGTCTAGTCCAATCTGCTTATTTGGAAGATGAAGAAAGTGGGGTCTAGAAAGTCTGGGTGACTTGCCAAGGGTCACATGGATACAAGTTGCTGTGCTGAAATTTGAACCCAAAGGCTCTGATTTTGAACCATCCTACCATCTGCTATGCCTCACTATTATAGATCAGAGTCTGGGTTACCCCTGTTAGGGATACCATGGAGGGGATTCCTGTACTGGAGAAAGGGTGGAAGACTTGGACACCTTACCTTGAATCATTGAACACAGTGCCAGGCACACAATACTCTCTAAAGAAATAACTCTCATTGCTATTCAGTGCTTCATGTCCAACTCTTGGTGACCAGGCCCTTCTCTCCTCCATGCTCTCCTGAAGTCTGTCCAAGCTCATGTTCCCATCCATTTCAGTTCACTGACACCCAAGATGTCAATGTTTAACCTTTCCTTCTCCTGTCTAACCACATCCTATTTGTCTTGACTCATAGATTTTACATTTCAGATTCCCATGCAATATTGCATTGGTTAGGGTTGCAGTGGATAGAGTACCAAGCCTGGAGTCAGGAAGATGCATCTTCTTGAGTTCAAACCTGTCCTCAGACACCTCCTAGATGTGTGACCCTGGGAAAGTCCCTTAACCCTGTTTGCCTCAGTTTCCTCATCTGTAAAATGAACTAGAGATGGAAATGACAAACAACTCCAGTATCTTTGCCAAGAAAATCCCAAATAGGATCACAAAGAATTGGACATAGCTGAAACAACTAAACACACACTCAGTATTCATATTTACAGCTTCAGACATTCCTTTCATCACTAGACACATCTACAGCTGGGCTACCTTTCAGCTTTGGCCCAGACACTTCAATTAGTACTGGAGCTACTTGTCATTGTCCCCTCCTCTTCCCCAGAAGAATGTTGGACAACTTCTGACCTGAGGGGCTTATGTTCTGGTGTCATCTCTTTTATCATTCGAGTCCTGTTCATGGGGTTTTCTTGGCAAAGATACTTGAGTGGCTTGACATTTCCTTCACCAGTACATTTTACGGATGGGGAAAATAAGACAAACTAGGATAAGTGACTTGCCCAAGGTCCCCCTAGCTAAGTGTCTGAGGCTGGTTTTGAACTCAGATATTCCTGACTTCAGGCCTGGCACTCTGTCTACTATGCCTCCTACCTGTCCATCCCAGACATGATCCCTCCACAAAATTCAGTTCATTCTACCCATTGGCTTCCCCAAACACATCCCCTTTACCAGACTGACACCTTTATTCATGGCATTTCCCAATTACATCCACCTAATTTATCCCAAACAGCTTAAAGGTCATTATCATCATCACCAGCATTTCTGTAGGACCTTAAGATCCCCAAAGCATCGTGCATCACTCTCATCACTGCTGTTATTATCATAGCTAACATTTCTATGATGCTTACTATGTTCCAGGCGCTGTGCCAAATGCTTTACAACATCATCTCCTTTGATTTTCATAACAGTCCTGGGAGGTAGAAGCTATTATTATCCCTATTTTATAGATAAAGAAACTGAGGCAAACAGAGGTCAGGTGACTGGCCCAAAGTCACCCAGCTAGCAAGTATCTGAGGTCAAATTTGAACTCAGATCTTCCTGACTCTGGGCCCAGCACTGTGCACTGGGTCACCTAACTACCCTGTATATTATCTCATTTCCTCCTCATAACAACCCTGTGGGGTAGATAGGCTATTATTGTCTCCATTTAACAAATGAAGAAACTAAGGCTAAGTGACTTGCCCGGGGTCACACTACTAAGCTTACAAATGTCTGAAGTAGGATTTGAATTCAGGTCTTCCTGACTCCATGTCCAACAGGTCCCGTCTTCTACCTGAAGTCTTTCTGGACCACCCAAAGCCCACAGGAATCACCCCTTCCTGGGAAGTCAAGCAAAATGGACATAGGAGACATTCTGTTGGAGAAAGCGGAGATTTATTTTTACGTATTTAGTAGTCTGGGCCATGAAGCCCACAGGGAAACTTGGATGAGATAAGAAGGGAAGGAGAGATTGGGAGAGAAAAAGAGAAGGAGATAAGGGAGGGGAAATGAGAAGAGAGGAGAAAAGGAAGGGAAGAGGAGAAGAGAGGGAAGAGAAGAAAAAGGGAGAGGAAGAGAGAGAAGAAGAAAGGGAAGGAAAAAAGAGGGGAAGGAAAGGAAAAGGTGGGGAGGGGAGGGAAGCTGAGGGGCAGGAAGGAAGAAGAGAAGAGAGGAAAGAATGGGAGAGATGGGAGGGGAGGAAAGAGAAAAAGAGGGAAGGAAAGAGAAGGAGAGAGAATAAGGGGGAGGAAAAAGGCAGGGAAGGAAAGGGAGACAAGGCAGAGGAGCAGAGGTTTGCTGTGGAGAGCACAGGCTGCATCCCTGGGCTCCTGAATCCATTCCTAGCTCTGTGGTAACTTCACGCTCAGCTCCCTCCTCTCTTCAGCCCCCCTCTAGGCTGAGAACTTGCAGATAAAGGGGAGTTCCTCATGGCAGTGTTGATCCTTCCACTGTAGAAACCCTGAAGAGAAAGAGAAGAGGGAAAGCAGTCCCCACTCTTATGGCCCTGACCTCAGGAGCTGCATGACCCCATAAGTGGCATATTGATTTATGACCTGGAGAAGAAAGAGTTGAGGGGGGGAGGGAATGAAAGAACAAATGAGCAAGAGGCAGAGGGGAGAAAAATCCCTTCAGTAGCCTCGACTCATCAAGTGTCCTGTTTGACTTAGGGAAAAGGGAGGGAGATAGAAGTGGAGGGAGATAGAAGTAGAGGGAAAGAGTTTTGGGTTTTTTTTTCCTCTGACCTGAGCTTGGGGACAGACTTGCACAGAACTTGAGGGTAGTTTTAGCGGGGGCTCCTTTCTCCCAGGCATTGAAAGTAAGCATGGCATTGTCACTCCAGCGCCA